>NW_017731354.1:6030273-6098919 GCF_001890085.2 Hipposideros armiger
GGGGGTGCAGCAGTCTGGAAGGCTCCGCAGGGATGTTAGGACTTGGCAGGAAGGATGGTCAGATGTCCAGTGCCCAGAGAGGTTTCATGCAGTGAGATGGTGAGGTAGGGGTGTTGCTGGGGACATAAGAGAGAGTCACTTATATTTTCAAGGACTCAATCACTCAGAAAAGCTTTCACTAGGATTACTGAAAGTTTTACTTGAGGCCGTCATCCTTACACACAAATACAGCTGAACCCTGAACAACACGGGTTTGAACTGTGCGGGGTACACTCATGGGGGAGTTTTTTCAATAAATACACAGGCTTGCCATTCACGGATTCAACCAGCTGCGGATGTGGAGCCCGCCGATGGGAAGCACCGACTGCAGTCAAAAGTCAGAGGTGGAGTTTTGACTTCGCAGGCATCGGTGCCCCTCGGCCCTGCGTTGTTAAAGGGTTACCTGTCCTCCTCCAGGAAACACGCATCCTTCCGTGTGATGCGTGTCTGAAAGCTTTACTGCCACTGTGAGCGTGTGGATGGACCAGGGTGTGGTTGAGTGCCAGGGAGCCAAAGAGAGACTGGGCTGTCACAGAGGAGGGCTTCTTGGAAACTGGAGATGTGCTGGACGCCAAGGAGGCCATTTCTTGAGAGATCTCTGATGAGGTATTTCCATCCGCCTCGGCTCTGCTTTCGCTGTTCACCTGTGAGGCTCACCTCATCCCTGGAAAGTGAGACAACAAGCAGTTAAGAAGGTTATGTCTACGTGACTCTGAACACTACCTGACTCTTAACTCTGACCAAGAAAGTCAGCCTGAGGAGACTAGCGAGTTTCCGGAAGATCTGACCTCAGGCGTTAACCCAGAGGTCCCCAAAGCATAGAGAGGAGCATGAAATTTCTTCCGAGAAGAAATGGAATCTTGTAGGCAAAGGTGCTTGGAAAATCGAGTTACACAGTGAAACGAGGCCCTTTGCTGCAGGACTTCTCAGGACTTTTAATAGACCACGGGCACCATGCATCTCCAAGGGGGCGACATGGCACTCTGCTGGGTTGGAGAACTTTTTTGTTTTCAGACTCTCTTGGGAACGAATGTGATAGAGAAAATTCTTTGAGCCATGCTGTCTAATTTTTCATTTGTGGCTTCTCACCTCACCTCTCACTATCCTAGTCTCTTTCTTTCCAGCTTTCTTTTAGAATTGCAGCTTTGTCTTTTTAAGAAATGGTTCATTTCTACTTATCTGTTGGTTTAAAAAAAAATTAGGTTGTCCAGTGGAGATTGGGGAAGGTCATTGCACGTCTGTCACTGTAACCACGCATTCGTGGGCTCTCTGGGGTGGGCACTGGCTCTCCCCCTGTCTGCCACTCAGGAGTGACTCTCACAGTTGGAATTCCCAGCCCCGGGGGAGGCACTTTCAGGCCCAGGGACAAAGCCCTTGGGAGGTGGCAGCTTCTAAAGGAAACACTCCCTCTGCCTGAGGACATGTGCTGGGGGAGGAGGAAAAGGAAGCTGAGGAGGAGAGAGAAGCCCCTGAGTGGCTGACCAAAAGGGGCCCCTTTTATGGCCTTCCTGTTTATGGCTGAGAAGTAAACAGCTTGGGAGCCAGGTTGTCTCCACCAGCAGCTGCAGGACGGTGCATGCTGGCTGGAGACCCTCTCTTTCTGGGTGGCAATGGGCGGGGAAGCTGCCAGTCACGCTAGTCTCAGGGGGGCATTTTTTTTTTAGCAGTATCTTGGGGGCACTATATATATATATTTTTTTAGTTCGCGCCATCTGCTCCGTCTGCAACCCTGGTTCTGCTCCTTTCGGGGAACAGGTATGGTCCTGTGTGTGTGGACTTGGGGTTCAGATCCCAGCTGCGACACTTGGCAGCTGTGTGACCTCGGGTGAGCCCTGTACTTCTCTGAGTCTCATTTGTAGTGATGAACAGGAGGTGTTTGAGAGGATGTGGAGACTATGCCTGTGAGCTGCACTTACAACTCGTTTGCCTGTGGTAAGTGTCAATAAATGTTTACTTGCTATGATTATTATTTCAACTGTCCTCCTGACTAAGCCCCCAGGGCCTCAGCAGGAGGTGGAGGGCTGTGGGGAGGGGCAGGGCTCAGGCCCACCCCTGAGAGTTGCCTGGCCTGCGTCCAGGCCTCAGCTCTCTCTCTCTCCCCCCGGATTGGAACCCGGAGCACTTAGCCTCCTGAGAGATGCAGCCTATGATGGACGAGAAGGTGCCCGGACTAAGATGAAGAATCCAGGCCGGGGGCAGCAAACACCAGGAGATCAATAAACTATAATTATCAGGAATGGTGTCTGTGGAAGATGAGAGTCCTGTGGACAGAGAGAGACAGAGGAGGGGGTGGGAGGACGCCAGAGGAAGGGGACAGCAAGAGCAAGACACCCTCACATACACACACACATTCTGACAGATGCAAAATGCGCCCGCGAGGAAGCGAGTGTTGGAAGTGTGACCTGCACGAACCTGCGGTCCTGGCGGGTGGGCTGCCTCCGTGGACTGCTTCTGTGGGCCTGCCTCCGTGTGTCTCCCTACGTGGGCCTGCCTCCGTGTGTCTCCCTACGTGGGCCTGCCTCCGTGGGCTGCCTCTGTGGGCCTGCCTCCGTGGGCTGCCTCCGTGTGTCTCCCTACGTGGGCCTGCCTCCGTGGGCTGCCTCCGTGGGCCTGCCTCCGTGGACTGCCTCCGTGGGCTGCCTCCATGGGCTGCCTCTGTGGGCAGCACAGAAGAAACAGGAGTGAGAGCTGCTCACCTGTTTTCTACAATACATCATGGACCACTGTCTCTATCCACACACGTCAGATTTGTAAATTCTCTGAGTCTTTGCACACATCAGCCCTCGAATCACTAGTAAGCATAGAAGAGCCTAAATATAATATCTACAAAGAATACTGTGCTAACTCTTTGATGCAAAGCCAAAATTTTCTAATGTTCACTTAATACCATCTAATCTATTAATTTAGTTCGGCCGAGTTATTAAAACAATATAGATTGTACTGTATTAGGTTAGAGCTACTCCTTTGATGTCACCAAGGTCTTTACTGTCCCCGAATTTTATGCGACTTCCCAGGCCTATTACTTCATGTGATTTTTGATTCAGCACTTCTGGAATCTATGTCCCATGCTGTCACCAGGGCTTAACAGCAGCCCCAAGTGCCCACTGGCTATTCCTGAGCTCTGCCCTGTTGCCATTTCTCTTACAGCTTTTCAAAGCCCCCTTGCAAAGTTGCTTTTTTTCTGATGCCCAACACTTGCAATTTTGAGGTCTCACCCCAGAAGAAGTGAGTACATCTGTACCCATGTTCTTGGCCCTCCATCCCCCCCTTCACCCCCCAGTCTGGTAACCTTCACAAGCACACAGCTGGCACTGAGGGAGGCCATTTGGGGCTGATGCGTCTCCTACTTGTATAATATTAGAGACCCTCCTAGGAGGAATGCTTTGTGACACTCAAATAAGTTGAGCCCTGCTCCCTTTTTAAAAGATAATAATGTTGGGCCTGCCGAGTGGTGCATTGGTTAAGAGTTGGCTTGGGACACCAGAGGGCCCCGGTTCGGATCCCACATATGAGGGCCAGTGACACTGCCCTCTACAGCTAAGATGCTGAACAACAGCTCAACCTGGAGATGGGCTGCCATGAGTCGCTGGCGACAGCATAGGCTGCAGCCCCTGCGGCAGTGGGTTGCCATGGGCTACCGTGTGTAGCCAGCAGCCGCCATGAGCAGCCGTTCAGAAGCCGGCAACTGATCTGCCTTGCTCGGGAAGGGCGCAGTGATGATGCCAACTTGGGCCAGTGAAGCAAGGTCCTCCACAACTAGACTGAAGAACAAAAGGACAGCAACTTGTCTGTTCCCCTTCCCCCAATTCCTCAGTGCTGTTCCCATCCCCCAATTCCCCAATAAAAATCTTAAAATAAATAAATAAATAAATAAATAAATAAATAAATAAATAAATAAAAGTTAATGTTGAAAACAAACTCACATGTTTGAAAACAAACACACTTGCAAACATGTTTTGCACTGGGCTTTATTGTGTGCCTGGGCCTGGGCTAAAGTGTTACACGCAGTACCTCTGTCAGCCTGCCTGATCGCGGTGGTGGCAGTAGGAGCTATTCGTTCCCTCATTTGTGGGGAGAGGTGCTGGGAGGAGGCACCACCTCCTTGTCACAGAGCTTGCAGGTGGCAGAGCCTGGACACTGTGAAGCACACGGTGCTCAGCACCTTTACCAGTGAGGAAACTGAGGCTGTAACCGATGAACTCCCAAGGCTTCACAGCTCACCATAGCAGTGATCAAAGTGGGTTAGCCGAGGTCCCCCCCGTGGAGAGGCAGATGAGGAGAAGATGAAGGATGCAGAGTAAAACCCGTCCTCCGTGGGGGGTCACCAGAATCTGCCGCACATATTCCTTCTCCTCAAAGTATGCAGACCCCCTCCTTCTCCAGCTCCAGGTGACACATTTGACAAGCAGGTCAGCCTCCTGCCCCTCTGCTGGGGAATCACGTAGCTGCCCAGTTTCCCCAGAAGACCGGGGGTAGGAGCACTGGGCCTGGTGGGGACCAACTGGGCCACCTCCACCTGTGCTGGCTTCTCTGAATTCTGTCTTTTCTCTCTGGGCAGCAGCATCCAGAGAGGTCCCTGTCATCTGGAAGCAGAAGGAACAACCCTTCGTGCACCCACGTAGCCGGGTTAGCAAGGACCCTTGGCGACAAGACTGCTCCTGGCTTTCGGGTAGTTTGTTCTGCACACAGGTGGGCAGATGCCCCTAAAACCGTTGGCCTTTTGGGGGAGAGTGGAGCTGGGAGGGTGGAGGGACCATGCACAGCAGGAGGTTGGGCCGTTGGGGTTTCTCTAACCACTGCACACAACCTCCTCCTTTTGGAAGAAGAACCTAATTCATTCCTCCCTCCCTCCCTTCCCCCCCACCCCCATTTCAAGTTGACATTGTAACCTCAGGCAAAGTGCATCAGGGAGTTTCCTTTATCCTTATCTTTTTGTTTTGTTTTGTGCTGGTTTAAATTGTATAAAACTGTTGAAGAGTTTAATTTGGATAAAATGAAGCCAGATATGAGAAACATAAATCACCTTTGACTCTAAGCTTTCCGAATTTGTGGGTTTCTTTCCCTTTCTAAACTCAGTGCGCAGTTTTCATTTAGTAACTTATTTTTCTACCTTGATAAGATTTCACTAGAGAAAGGGTGGTTAAAAAAGAAGTGGTGTGTGGGTGTGTGTGTATTTCACCTTAATTAAAAGAAAAAGTAAAACACGGACTGATAGTCTGTTAAGAAACCGGCTTCCAGCTCAGCAAACACAACCCTACAGTTTATTCGCAAGCGTCAAGTCTGAGTTTTTCTAGTTTCTTCAACTTCAGACCCAAACCCTGCTCACTCTTCAGTGGCGTTCAGAAATACAAATATGAGACTTTACGAAAGGCTAACACATGTGTAGGATTTGAAGCAGTTTTTCTTTAAACGCAAGGAGACTTTAGCTGGCATTAAGTGGAATAAATTTTTCCTGCAAACTCAGCCTGTTGGTTTCCGTTTTACTTGGGGGTAAAGGGCTATCTGTGTCACCCCAAGCAGAGAAATAGTTTTCATTAGATGTGTTCTTACTATTGGATGAAGGAAGAAATCTTGACGCTCTAGAAGAATAAAAATATTGGGGGAAAATAATGCAAATTATTACTTCTCTCTTGATTTCTTTCCAACCTAGATTTTTCTCTTCTTCTCACGTAGCATCGACCAGGCATTGTGGACCTTACCCCCACCCTCCGCATCCCTGATGCCCCCAGGAGCAAGGCCACATACCCTGTAGCTTAGACTCCCACAGGTGAAGGGGGAGTCGGTTAGGGAGGGAAGGAAGGTTGGGGGAGCAGAGCAGTTTCCATAGCAAAACTGAGACCTGAACTGAAGCCAGAGGCCACCTTGCCAAGGGGAAGATGGGCCTGGAGGTGCCACCTGCTTGGGATGGAGTTCACCATCTCAAGACCAGTGAAACCTCCCATTTGAGACACTTAATGAAATGGTTAAAGAAACTATGGTGACTGGTGCTGTGAGTTTCTAAAAAGTATTTAAAAGTATTTAAAAGCCTTGCTTTCTTTTAAGAGTAGATCAATTGGATGTAAACCTTTCATGGAGGCAGGCAGGAAAGACATCGTAGGAACGGTATTGTAGGTCCTGCTGAAGTTTGCTGCAAACTGTGTGGTTTTTTTTAAGTGGCCTGCTAAATGTTCCCTCCCTTTTAACTCCCACTTCCCTCTCTTTTCGATACTGAAATCCGTGTATTAGAAAGACTTTCTGATTTGTAGTTCTTTCTCCACCTTAGGATTTTGACTCTCTGCTCAAGTGCTCAGAAATATAAATTTGTGCACACACAGGGGCACACGCTGCTACTTCTCGCTAGGTGCCTGTGGGTCCCCCGGGGGTTTCCCGAAAGCCCTGCTGTGCCCTGTCCCCTCTGCAAGTTTACATCCCAGTGGCCCTGATACAAGCTGAAGGTTTCAAGCTCTTGCCAAGTTCCAAAATGTCTCCATCCCTACTCCCCTGGGTTTCTGGCCATCTCTCTATGAGCAGGGACCAAATGCCCCCTTTGTGGGCTGATTTATGGTTGCATTAGGGAAAAATCCACAGAGGGTATAAAATACGGTGTCCCATGCCTGGGTCTGATCTTACATGTTATCGGTGATTGCAAGTGCGTTTTATAACCCCGGTGCCAAATCGAAATCAAGGTGATTTGTGCATCAATCTCCTGGATAAAATCAGGGCATGCTCTGTTGCAGTGTGACCTTCGAGGTGCCTTTGGCTGGTCCGACTTTTCTAAGTCCCTTGGACAATTACCCAGGGACAGTTGGAAAATGCAGCGATAATGGTCAGAGCTGGGATTACCAGCTGTATCAAAAGGCTTAACTGCTCATCGGAGAGAGACCCCTGAGCGGCAGGGTAAAAGCCCTAGGAGGAGGGTGCAGGGTGTCTAAGAAACCAGGCTGCAGACAGAGAGGGGAGCACCTGGGGTCTGCTTCCTGTGCTCTTATGCTGCACCCTTGAACTCTCACAAACCAAGAAAGCAAAACTTGGAATCGTACACAAGGCTGGTGGATAACTGGGCCTCAGAAAGCCGGTGCAGGCTCTCCTTGCCTTACAATCCCAAGAGCTCAGGGGACTGTGCGGATGAGAAGTAATTAAGTCTCGAAGATGAAAGGGAGAACAGGGACAGGAATGAAATCAGTGGCATGCGACCGGCCACCGCCCATAGTGGGGTCTTCTTGTTGATTTTCATAGAAAAGGGCCAGAGGCTCCCTGAAAACTCTGACTGTCTCCTTTGGTCAAGTTCACATGTTAGCCCCACATTTCGATGGATTCATTCACAAGAGCCTAGCAGGGTTCAAGATATTTTGAACAGATTCGTGGAAATTATAGATTTTTAGAACCTGAAGGCTCTTTAGTGATGGTCAGAGGGTGTATTTAGGATAAATATTTTAAAGTCAGGGTTTTATGCCTATAATCTGAGCTTCTCAACTTATATTTAGCCCAAACTTCTTTTGAAAGTAATTCCATCTTTTCTGATTCTGCACCCTTTCATAGTCCAAGGGAGGAAGCTCAGATGGCTCTTGAAATGGCAAAGCCTGTTTTACAAATCCCTTTAAGATATGCTAATGTACACGGGCTGATTATTAAGATAAATACCTTGTGTTGGAAACTGGAGTTAATTATAATATATATAATTAGTCACTGGTCAGCCTAGAAGTTATAATTTATTGTTCCCTAATTTGCATTTATTATCAAAGATATTTAATTTAAAGGAATTACAAAAAATAACCTGATTTGAGTGGTTATGGAGATGGTGGGCATTTAGCAAACTTCAAAAATCTTTTTTTGTTTTTTCAAACTTTTCGAAGCCCATTATATACAATTTCAGCAAATAACACACCAACATTAGGAGGTGACTTGTGCTTGTTGATTAAAAAAATGGGAAAGGCATTTTTGTAAGAAGAAATGATGCCGTTTTCTCTTCCAGACCCTGATTTTTGGAGCACCAGGTAAGCTTGCACGCTAAGAGGGTCCAGTCCAAGGAGAAATATGGAGCTTGTGTGATGAGGGTGTTTTTTGTGTCTTGTTGAGGGGCAGAGAATAAAGTAAAATATTAGATGCGTTTCCTTTTAGATAATAATTCCTCCTGGGCAGTGAGAAAGAGACCAGCAGTTTGTGACAGACAGAGGCTTTGTGTAAAAGGTGGTTCTGGTACCTTTTCAAGTTTGTTTCTATAAAGCTCCACTCGTCTTTCACACATGTTGCTCCTGCGTTCCTTTATCTGGTCCCTGCTCCGCCACACTCTGGCCTCCCTCAGCCACTCAGGAGTGACTTTCTGGCATCCCTTTGCCTCTGAGGAGAAGCAGCCCTCAGCTCTCTCGCCTCCTAGGAACACCTTTTTAAATAAATGCACCAGTTTGAGTTGCTGTAAATTCATCTGAAATGTGTCCACAGGGGAAATTACACCACGGGAGCGTCAAAACTTTTCCTTCCTGAAGTGAAGGGACCATCCACCCCACGCTCAGGTCCCTAAGGACCTACCTCTCAGGTTCCTGTGCTTTCTGGTGGAGCTCATCCCTGAGCCATTTGGGCATTATTTTTGAACTCGCTCAACGCTGAGGTCAGCATACCCCTGTTTCTTCAGAGGTCAAAAATGGGGGTATTTGATATTATGGCTTTCACAAGTAAGAGTGAGCAGCATAGCAGACTGGGTGTGACTTGAGTTATTCTTCCTGTGGACAGAAATTCTGTTCTCTTGTTGAAGAGGAGTTTGGGGATGAGGATGGGGGAAAACCTCTTCAAGGGAAAGACCTCAAGACATCCTTGTGGGCTCCCAGGGGGGCTCCTGAACAGCATGAAGCACCATAGGTCACCTGGTCCTGTCTGCAAAGGGCCCCTGGCTCTCCCGCTGCTCAGGAAGCCCTAGTGTGCAGTGGTGTGCCGAGGGCAGTGTGCATGCAACCAGGGCACACTGACTGCAGAGAATGTAAAAATTAATGCCAACTAAAAGCAGTCTCCTTTTTTTTTTTTTTTATTGGGGAACAGCCATGGTCATTGGTTACACATTGCTTTCATTCTACAATGGCATAGTTTTTTTTTTTTTTTTAAGGAGGGCGCAGCTCACAGTGTCCCATGTGGGAATCGAACCGGCAGCCTTGGTGTTATCAGCACCACGCTCTGATCAACTGAGTTAACTGGCCAGCCCTGGTCTCCTTTTGATTACCACCATAAGGCAGCAGTTCTAACATCAGTGATAAAGCACTGGTGTACAGTGTCAGTAATGCACACATCAACTCCGTGTGGGGGTTCATGCTGGGGCCTGGTCCCAATCCCCAATTCTAGGTCAGGGCACCTACTCGCCAGAGAGTGATGGCTGCCAATGGCTCAGAGTTGCCACTGCCCCTGGAGAGTTACACGCATTCTTCCCTGAACAGTCCAGGGCCAGTGGATGGCTGGCCCCATCGGGACACGGACCTAAGGGACAGGTCACCGGAGTCCACAGCTGCACAGGCCAAGCTGAGACCTTGCCCTAGACCACGACCTTGCTCAGACCCTTTGTGACATCTCTGCTTCTTTCCCCCACTCAAGCATCCCTTCAACAGAGCCTACGCATTCAGAGTCCAGTCTTAGGCTGTGCTTCCAGGGAACCCTCCCGAAGGCATCTGACTTCCGGGCAGGCATGCTCTGCAGGGGGAGATAACTTGGCCTGTGGTTTCTCCAGGTTCACCTTCAATTCCAAAGCATCCACATGTCTAATTTCTTCTTCTTTGCCTACAGATGCAAGAGGTGCACCCGACACTACTTTGAACTCCTCAGTACATTCAGTGTCACCCATAGGTCCTAGAGTTGCAGCCCTCTGTTTCTCCTGAGGATGTTAGCATCCTTTCCGTAAGGGCTCTGTTTGAAGGCTACGGTCAGTCTCTGGGAGGCAGGATAACATGCGTTCTGTGGCCCAGCAGACCTGGGTTTCACTCCCTGAGCAATACTAGGCAAGGTACTGAGACCAATGCCACCCTCACCCAGTCAGTGAGATGCAGCCAGCGTTAACCCAGGAACTCCTTTCCAGAGTCCCTGCTTTTAGCCACTGTCCTGATTAATGCTCAGAATGCCCCTGGCTGCTCATACAATGGTAGTGAGGAAGATGATGATGATGATGATGATGGCAACACCGTCAAGAGGACAAGATTCACACATCTAGATAACACAGGGCGGTAGACCAGACAAAATTCCATAAATTCTCCCCAAAAGCTCCTGCTGATGAGCAAAAAGACAGAAAACCCAAAACCTTGGGTTCCTGGAACGAGCTCTAGTCTTGGAGTCAGAAGACCTCACCCTCATGAGATGCTGACTTCAGGTGAGTTTCTTGGTCTGAGCCTTGAATCTGTAAAAGGGGCGAAAATGTCAGGGTTCAATGAAAAGATATTTGATAATTAGTCTTATGACTCATAAGAGACAAGACTCTCAGCCAGCTAATCATCCAAACAGAATGTTGGTGATTGAAGATCAGGGGAAAATCCTATCTGGGTAAAAAGGGGTTACCTCTGTTAACCTGTTAGGCCACTGTAACAAAATAAGAGACTCGGTGACTTACAAACAATAGATATTTATTTCTCACAGTTCTGGAGGCTGTCAAATTCAAGATCAGGGCACCAGCGTGGTCGGCTGAGGGTACCTCTTCTGGGTACCGACTTCTTGTTGTATCCTCATGTGGTGGAAGGGAGACAGCGGAAGGGAAGGGCTCTCCCTGGGGTCCCTCCTAAGGGCACTAATCCCATTCCCGAGGGCTCCACCCTCATGACCTGCTGACCACCCTAGGCCCCACCTGCTAATATGATCACTTTGGGGCCTTAAGATTTCAACATAGGAACCTGGGGAGGACATAAGCATTCCCACCATAGCGCGACCTCACAGGTTGTGGCCAATTTGCGTGAGGATTTAAGTAAAGCATTTAGATTCATGCCTGGTTTATGCCAAAACTCAAACTAAATGGTAGCTGTAAGTCTCTTATCCCTGTTGTACCGATTTTCTTATTTGAAAAACAGGATAAATAAAAACCATCATATTCTATTTGGGAAGGGAGTTTTAATATATAAGATTGAGTCATATGAAATAGCCAATGGTTGATTATTTTTTACCTGTATAAACAGCAATTTCATATGGGTCAATCCGATGAAATGTGGTATGTCAATTCAACTCCATAGAGACTTACACCTATTAATTATAAATATGAATTGTTATTTTATTCTCTGTCCATTTTCTAGTTCCACAGTGAAAGCACACCTCAGAGAAGTGACGAGACCAGAACTATGGGCTTTTGTTCCCCCTCTGTTTCATTTTATATTCTTCCCCCTCCCCCAACTTACCCATAATCATATTTCACAGAGCTCAGCAAGGGCAAGCTCTGTGAATCAGAAATGTCCCATAGAAGTGAGTACATTTGCTATTTTCTGTGTTAAGTTGTTAATTGATTTGATAATTGCCTGGGAGACGCACACAGACGTACACATACTCAAAACAAATGTCAGGTCACACACTTTTCTCTCGACAGCAAGATGAAGATGTTTTAGTTATTGGAACTCAGATGTCACCTAGAAGAATAAGAGGAGGGACCAGAAAAAAAAGAAAAAAGAAAAAGAGGAGTGGAGCCAGTGTGGCGGGGGGGAGGCAGGCCATCCCTCTTGGTTATCAAGCGAAATGACTCCCCAAATATGACAATAAATCACCACAGGAATCAATCAGACGGGAGGCCACTGCTCCACGCTGATAATGCATCAATCAATATTTAATGTTTGCACTTTAATTAATCCACACATGGGAAGCATTCTTTCAGTGACAAAAACAAAGGGATGAGAAATAAAACACCTTTTATATCAAGGAGCAGTGAGTGCACTGCCTATCTGGGTGGCTTTGATTGGACCTGTCATTGATCACCTTGGGCCTCGACAGCTTCGGAGTCGCATTTGGATATGAAGCTAATGTGGGGGAGGGGCCCGGAGGTGTCACACTCCGGCGGGGAAGATGGTGACTTCCTCAGAACTGCTGCGGAGTATGGATTTGTACGAAGGCAGAACAAAGCCAGGCTAAATATTGGATTCTAAACGTTGGTGACATCTTCTCCCCAGAAAAGATTTCTGTCTGCAGATGGTAATCTATAACTCTGGGGGAGGCAGGGTGAGCAGGACAGGCATCTTTCTCTCTGTTTTGAAGAGTCCAAGTATTGTCTTCGACACACAAATTCCAGTCTCACCCACCAGGACTGGCTTATAATATTCATAGTCCATCAGCATGCTTTTCGCACTCTGCCCTCCCTTGTACCAAGCATTTTAAAATCCCCACACCCCACATTAATTATAATTCATATATAGCTGCATATGAATCTATTTCAGCTGTGGTTGACTAGTTGACCTCCTGCTATACTTTGTAGACATTTAATCAAACATATATTACAGTTGGTTTTGCAGATTTCTTTTGGCATTTTCAAGCTAACACCTCTTGTTTAGGGTCTCGGACATTTTACAGGCCCTTGAAAAGCTCATAGGCTGTACACGTATGTAGGTTTGCTATTTGAGAAAATGGCTTGGTAAGCAATGCTGGATTTTGACCCTCAAAAACCTCTATGCTTTTTTTTTTTTCTTTTTGAGCATAGCAATCAGGTGAGAACAATAGAGTTAAAAATGCCAGCAGCCTTGGTTGGCATTCCCCCAGAAGTAGATCCTAAGATAAGAATTTGAGAGCAAGTGGTTTATAAGTGAGAAAGGAAGCCCCAAAGGGGGAAGGTTTACTGTACGTAAGTGGGACCCATGGCAGAAAACTCAGAATTAAATGTTCTGGAGGGTGAGGAAGCCATATTTATTCAACCCACTCCCTGTCTGCTGTTAATTGAGGGCTGCTTCCGGGGGGGTTCTTGGCCCCCGACTCCCCACTCCCAAGGTCAGAAAAAGAGCCCTCGGCAGAGGATCAGGTCGTCTTTCCCAGCAGCTGTGAGCTTGCAGAGTTGAATGGTGACAGGGTATGGGCACACACCAACTGACTGCTCTACCAGGACAAATAAGTAATAGCTGACACTGACTCTGACTGTAAAATGTAAAATAATAATAATAATTTCAAACCAAAATGTTAGTTAACTCTGTAGAGTCTTCTTGGTAAGTCCAACCCTGTTAGAATTTCCTCCACTGTTGGAAGAGAGCACACTGTGTCAGCCTAGCGTTAGATGAAGTGCTTCTAGGGCTCCTGTGTGAAAAATATGAAGCCATACCCAGGGGAACAAGGTGCTCATCCTACTAGGGGAGTGGAGAAGCTGAGGCTGACGGAGGGGCCAGCTGATCCAGGAATCCCACTTCACGATAGTTCTGGGGACATCCTGCCCTATTCAGGTTTCTCTATTTCTCTCTATCTCTACCAAGCTTGATTAGCTGGCTTTGAGCAAAGTCAATTCTTGTATGACACAACTTCTGCATATATTTACAAACTCTACACTCTAACACAAGAACTGCCCTGTCCTCCATCTGCCCAACCCACGTAGAATCATTTGCTTGTGGTTCCTTGTGTAGAATACATATTACAGTTGTCAAATGATGACTATTTTGATTTAATTATTTTCTCTTTCGCATTTAAACTACACATCTCCTGCCCACAGGCACATTCTAAGTTCCCCTGCAACTTACTAAATTTACTGTTACTGTATCTGTCACTGACCTTAACATATTTCTAATTGGTTAAATAGGATTTAACTTCCCAAAACTCCTGTTATAGGAAGCAGGTCCAATCTGTATCACTCTTTGAATTTTAAAGACTCTGTTAGGAGGTTTTTCGGTTTTGGATGATAATAGAGACTGGGCTTCATTAACTTATGCAACAAAAATAAATTGTTGGGGGGCTGCTGGCCAGACCCAGAGCATCTCTGGTGATCTCAGTCGTGACCCATCATTCTCAAGGGCAGCTGTCACATGGCCAAACTCCAAACACCTGTTCCTGTACACCCCTATTCAGGAATCAAACTCCTAGGGAAGACCCTTTGATTGGCCTTAGTTAGATTCTCTTCTCTCTTTACGTCCAAAGCGGAATGAGGTGTCTTAAGCTGTCACTTCACACAAAGAAAAGGTGAACATTACACCCAACAGGAGGAGGGGAGGAACACAGAGCTGAAAAAAGCAGAAGAAGCCATCATGCCCACCACAGTCTTGTTTTTATACCATTTTTATAAGAAAAGACTTTCATTGAACACACAGGTCCCTGTCCTTTTTGCTTTGTTTTGTTTTTAAATTTCTATTAATTTATTTCTGCCCTGATCTTAACTATTTCTTTCCTTCATTTACTTTGAGCTTTGTTTGTTATTTTTTGTCTGGTTCCTTTAGGTGTAGAGTTAGATTTTGGGGGGGGGGGGGGGGGTTTTTCTTGTTTCTTGAGGTAGGCTGGCATAGCTAGGAACTTCCCTCTTANGGGCGGATTTTTCTTGTTTCTTGAGGTAGGCTGGCATAGCTAGGAACTTCCCTCTTAGAACTGCTTTTGCTGCATCTCACTGTGTCAGCTGAGCATTAGATGAAGTACTCTAGGGGCCATGTGTGAGAACTATGTGCTTTGGAAAAATTTTGTTTTCATTTGTTTCAAGGTAGTTTTTGATTTCTTGTTTGATTTCCTCGTTGATCCACTGGTTGTTTAATAATATGTTGGTTAGTCTCTACATATTTGTGTTTCTTTCCAGTTTTCCTCATGTAATTGATTTCTAGTTTTATGCCATTGTGGTCAGAAGACATGCTTGATATGGTTTCAATCTTCTTACATTTATTGAGGCTTATTTTGTGGCCTATTTGTGATCTAGCCTGGGGAATGTTCCATGTACACTTGGAAAACATGTGTTTTCTGCAATTTTTGGATGAAATGTTCTAGAAATGCCTATGAAATTGATCTCCTCTAATGTGACATTTCAGGCCATTATTTCATTATTAATTTTTCTGTCCAGATGATTGATCCATTGATGTGAGTGGGGTACTAAAATTCCCTACTATTATTGTATTACTGTAGATTTCTCCCTTTGTGTCCATTAGTAATCGCTTTATATATTAGGTGCTCCTATGTTGGGTGCGTAGATATTTATGATTGTTATATCCTTTTCTTGGATTGACTCCTTTATAATTATGTAATGTCCTTCTTTGTCTTCTAAAAATGTTTTTGTTTTAAAGTCTGTTTTGTCTGATATAAGCATTGCTGTTCCAGGTTCCTTTTCATTTCTGTTTACATGGGATATCTTTTTCTATCCC
Organism: Hipposideros armiger; assembly: GCF_001890085.2. NCBI lineage: Eukaryota > Metazoa > Chordata > Mammalia > Chiroptera > Hipposideridae > Hipposideros > Hipposideros armiger. Next base: position 6,045,534 of record NW_017731354.1, read on the forward strand.
TTCTCTTTCAATCTGTATGTCTTTCGATTTGAAGTGAGTCTCTTGTATGCAGCATATAGGTGGGTCATGTTTTAAAATCCATTCAGCCATCCTATTTCTTTTTATTGAAGCATTTAATGCATTTACATTTAAAGTAACTATTGGTAAGCATGGCCTTACTGCCATTTTGTTAATTGTTTTTAGGTTGTTTTTATAGTTGTCCTCTGTTCCTTTCTTCTTCTTACAATCTTTTCCCTTGTGGCTTGCTGTTTTTCTTTAGTGTTTTATTTAGGTTCCTTTCTCTTTACAATACAGAAAATATTGTATATATTTTGTAGTTTTGTGGTTTGTGGTTACTATGTGCTTTATGTATATCATTCTTTATATATAGCATCCTATTTTAAGCTGATAGGCATTTAGTTCAAATATATTTTATAAGGACTACATTTTTATTCCCTCTCCAAGCTTTAGGTTATTGATGTCATATTTTCGATCTTTTGTGTTTGTATCTCCTAACTACTTATTGAAGTTTGAGTTAAGTTTGATACTTTTTTCTTTTAACCTCTGTAGTAGCTTTTTAAATGTCTGATTTGCTATATTTATTGAATATTTGGTTTTACCTGTGGAGCTTTTTCCTTATATTTTCTTACGGCCTTTCCATTTATGCTTAAAGACCTTTTAACATTTCTTGTAAAGCTGGTTTAATGGTGATGAGGTCCTTTAGTTTATGCTCACCTGGGAAACTCTTTCTCTCTTCCTCAATTCTGAATGATAACCTTGCTGGGTATGTTATTCTATTGGGTTGTCGGAAAAGTCATGACATATGTTGTCTATGTTTTTCAAAGGTCATTTATTTATATAAAGAACAAAGATAAATCAATGATATACTGCCTGTTTTGTTCGATAATCTTTTGCCATCTTTCAGTGAGGTTCATAATTCCTTGTTCATAGAAGGACCTGTCTTTATTTGCGAAAAACTGAACAAGGTGCTGATTCACAGGCTCATCTGAATTGAACGTTATACCACGCAAGGAGTTTTGAAGAGAGCGAGACAAGTGGAAGTCTGATGGCGCAAGGTCAGGCGAGTATGGTGGGTGTGGCAACACATCCCATCCAAACTCCAATCATTTTTGACGGGTGATCAAACGTATGTGGTCTCACGTTGTCACAATGGAACACAACTCCTTTACCATTAACAAGCTCTGGATGTTTCTGGATGATGGATTCATTCAAACTGTCCAATTGCCAACAGTACACATACAAATTGATTGTTTGGTTCCTTGGTAGGAGCTCAAAAAACATGACACCTTTAAAATCCCACCCCACTGAGAGCATAACCTTCCTCTGATGAATGTCTGCTTTCTATGTTGTTTGAGGCAAATCATCACGTCAGGACCAAGACCGTTTGCACACCACATTATTGTAAACAATCCACTTCTCATAACCAGTTATCAGTCGCTTTAAAAAAGGATTGTTTTCCTCACGCTTAATGAGCATATTGCAGATGTTTATACGCGCTGTCAAATTAACTTCTTTGAGTTCATGCAGAACACGAATATCGAGCTTGCTTATGTATCCCAGTTTCTTCAGGTGGTCATGAATGCTTGAATGATGGATGGTCAATGTTTCTGCAATCTCTCGTGTCATGTGACGTGGATTTGACTCGATCAATGCCTTTATTTTGTCATCATCAACCTCAGTGGGCCTCTCTGACCGAGGAGCGTCATTGAGATCAAGATCACCATCACGGAATTTCGTGAACCATCGCTGGCACTGACGTTCTTGTAGAGCATTGTCACCGTAAAGTTTATGCAACTTTTCACAAGTTTGATGCGCGTTCTTCCCTCTATGGAAATAAAACAGTAAAATATGGCAAAAATGCACAGTTTGGTCTTCCATCTTCAACTTGTTGTAAAACCTCCAAAACTCAACCAAATCGCTCAATTTTTTTTAGAATGAAGCTAGAACTGTCAGCTGTCAAATGACATAGCAATAACATAAATGCAAACGACTCTAGTACTTCCAAAAATGAACTAGTGCCATCCATTGCAAACATGTGTCATGACTTTTCCAAAGACCCAATAGGTTGTAGGGTCCTTCCTTTCAGCACTTTGAAGATGTCCTGCCCCTCCCTCCTGGCTGTGAAGGTGCTGCTGAGAAATCAGCTGACAGCCCTATGGGGTTTCCTTTTTTATGTAACTTGTTTTTCTCTTGGCTCATTCAAGATGGTCTCTTTATCTTTGACTTTTGCTGTCTTATCTACAGCATGTCTTGGTGTGGGTCTCTTTGGGTTCATCGTGTTTGGAACTCCCCGTGCTTCCTGGACCTGGACGTTTGTTTCCTTTCCCAGGTTAGGAAAGATTTCAGCCATTATTTCTTTAAAGAAAGTATCTGTTTCTTTCTCTCTTTCTTCTCCTTCTGGGATCCCTATAATGTGAATGTTTGAGCACTTGGTGTTATCCCAGAGGTCCCTTAAACTATTCTTGTTTTTTTAATTCTTTTTTTCCCTGCTGTTCTGATTGGTTGATTTCCACTAGCCGGTCTTCCAGGTCCCTGATCTGTTTTTCTGTGTTAGTTAATGTGCTGTGGAGTCCTAATGTGTTTATCATTTCAGTTATTGTATTCTTCAGGTCTGCTTGGTTCTTTCTTATACTTTCCAACTCCTTGTTGAAGTTCTCCCAAATTCCTCTATTCTACTCTCAAGTTTGGTGAGCATCCTTATGACTAGTTCTTTGGATTCTTTATCAGGCACATTACTTATTTCTGTTTGCTTAGAGTTTTTTTCCTGTGGATTTTCTTGTTCCCTCACTTGAGAGATACTCTTCTGTTTGCTCATTTAGTTTGACTTGCTGCATATGTTTATGTGAATTACACAAAATAGCTGCCTCTTCCAGTATTGGAAAAGTGGCCTGGTATAGAAGCAGGCTCCATGTAGACTGTGTGTGCCAGGTGGTTTTGACAGGCCAGAAGCTGAGCAGGTACCTAAGGCCTCTGGGGCATGGGCCTATCAAGCCCGAGCAGCTCCCGGTGGGGAGACCAGGTGCGTGTAGTAAATACCTTGTTGATCCTGCTTGCTCCCTTTGTTCAGGCTAAAATGGGCTTGGGTGACATGTTCAGGAACACACTGCAGTGACCTTGCAGGCACCTAGAGCCCCCACCCCCATGGAGGTGGGGGAAACGTAAACAATAGAGCCGACTGGCCCTTCCCCCCTGGGGAATTCCTGCAGCGCCCAGAGGGCTCGTCCTGCTCTCCAGTCTCCCCGACAGTCTCGCTTTTATTTCTTATACCAAAAGTGGTCCTATGCAAAAGCAATCTGTGTAGGCTCTCTATGCTGGTAGTTTGGAAAGCCAGTTGGAGATGGGCAGGCACTTCTAGCATTTGGGCCTGAGCACGTACTTCCGGCGCCTGGGGCAGAGCTGGCACTTCCGGTGCAGGAGCAGGTGGTGAGGCCAGGTGTGTGTGGTGACGCCCTGTTGTTCGGATTCCCAGGCTCCAGGCGATGTAGCCGTGACCCTGAAGGTAGGCGAGAGTCCCATTTGAACCCACACCCACCCTATGGAGATGGAGGTGGAGGGGTCGTAAACTCCTTAGGCTGGAAGGTTCCGCCAGCCCAAGGGGGCTCCCTTGGCTTCAGAGCGTCTATGTTTGGGCTCTTTCTCTTGCTTGTTGTCTGAAGTCGTTCATTCAAGGCTCAGTGGTCTCGCAGGAGCAACTGCTGTCTGTATATGTGTATTTTTTATTTTGCTTGTGAGAGGGCGAGCACATGAGTTCAGCATCTTCCTGTACTGCCGCCGTCTTGCACCTTCCCAGTTACTCCCTTTTCTGCCAGGCGCTGCTCTAGACTCTGGGATAAAATGATGAGCCAAGAGTAAGTGTTATCCTTGTACTCCAGCTTCCGGAGGGAAAAAAAATATCAGTCAGTTAGTCACGCAAGTAAAAGCAGTCACCACTGCCTTAAGTGTCCTGAAGGAGCGGTGCGTGGAGCCTTCTGAGGCCGCGGGAGAGGGGTGTCCTGAGGACGTGAGGGGCCGTGCGGGTGGCGGTGAGCAGAGGCCCTCGCAGGAGAGTGGGCCTGGCTGACATGAGGGACAAGGTGGGCAGGGCCACGGCCAGCACCGCGGAGAGGAGGCCTGGTGCTTCAGGCCGAGACCTGCGAAAGGAGTCGGACAGGCACCCACCCATCTGACTTAGGTTTGAAGAGGTGTCTAGGTGGGTGGAGCTGGAAAGAGTGGAGGTGGAGAGAGGACCAGGAGGCATCCAGGGGGCGAGCAAGGGGGCCAGGGGGCGATGTCTGGAGATGTTTTCGGTCATTACAGGGTGTGCGTGTGTGCGTACACGCGCCACTGTCATCTGGCCGATAGAGCCAGAGATGCATCTAAACACATTAAAATACACATGGCAGCCTCTTACAATAATGAATTATTTGGCCCAAAATGTCCATAGTGCCAAACTTGAGAAATCATACTTTAACCCAAGCGGGTCAGCTCTGGTTCAAACACCAAGCAAAGAGAGAAATGAGTTGATCAGCATAATGCCGCTATTGCATAGCTCTGCCACATGGGGGCACTGTTGAAGATGAATCCCGTGCAGTCTGGTAACTTCTTTCTGGTAAGAATCTCTGCTGGTACACAGCCATGCCCCCGCCTCCCACACACCCCCTACGCCCCCCATTGGCTCTTTTAGTTCATAGTCACATGTTCGTATGTGATTTCCCAAAGTCCAACAACTGAACCAGGGAGACTGGGCCTGAGATGTTTGCATTTTAGGCACAGACAGATTCTGTGCAGAAGAAAAAGGCTCTGAACTTTATGGTTTGTCTGTACCCCTACCTTGAACTTTACCTCCTGAAGTAGAATTAATCCTGCAGATTCCTACCTCAGATTCATTGTTAGTCAGATTTCAGACTCTCCAGGGCTGTTTTTGTGGTTTTTTTTTGCCTCCCCTGCCCCATCATTGAGGCTTCATTCTGCTCACTAGGGGACCAGACACCATATTTCTTCAGCTGTCCACATCTTAGAGTTGGCTGTATGTCCAAAATGAGCCCTGAGTGTATACTGCTATCAGCAAGCTGTGACATTGGACTTGGTGGCCTCAGCCCTCTATTGGTAGGGTGATGGGCTGGGTTGATGAGGGCTTTCTAGACTTAAATTGTGTGTATATCATTTTCCCATTTCATATGTCTGTGAACATGTACTTTTATTTACTTAATATTTTCCTCTTAATGGACTCGCTGCGTCCCGCCGCAGCAAGAGCGGTGGAGAACGAGAGGGATGGCGCAAGGTTAAGAAAGACAAGACTCAATTATATCTGGCTAAAGCGGGGCCAAGGGACTCCAGTCTCAAGGACTGAGCCCCGAATCGGGCCAACGCGTAGCTTTTATTAGTAATCATACAAGGACGTGAAACTTGTTTTTTCCAAGCTCTGTTAATTACGTGCCTGACTGCTGTTTTTCCTGAAAGTCCCCATTGTATTCCAACACGTACTGTGCCTTCATACACACACACACAACCCCAGGGGATGGAGTCACTGTACCAAAACCATCCAGATAAGGGAGATGACCAATATTCCATCGGGTGTCAGTCTTCCGAGACACCTCCTCAGGACCTTATGAGGTCATGGGGTTGATGCATGGGGGGCAGACAGTTCAGCAGCTGTAAGGCAACATGGACTCACTAAATTTACTCTAGTTTTTTTTAAAAAAGATTTTATTGGGGAATCGGGGAAGGGGAAGAGACAAGTTGCTGTCCTTTTGTTCTTTAGTCTAGTTGTGGAGGATGTTGCTTCACTGGCCCATGTTGGTATTATCATTGCGCTCTTCCCGGGTGAGGCAGTCACTCGCTGGCCATCAGATGGCGGCTCACATCAGCTCACAAAGGCTCACGCCAGCTGCCGGCCAGCCCCACTGCAGCCTACACCATCACCAGCGACTCACGGCAGCCCAGCTCCAGGTCGAGCTGTTGTTCACCATCTTAGCTGTAGAGGGCGCAGTGTCACTGGATCTCATGTGGGATCCAAACCGGGGCCCTGCTGCTCAGAGCTGGCATCCCAAGCCAACTCCTAACCAACGCACCACTCGGCCGGCTCTCAGTAATTTTTTTGAAAAGGAATTTATTTCACTCTCATAGATGGAAAACCAGTTGGCATAAACAGAAGGTAACAGAAAAAATATGTATAATGCAAACAAAACAAAAAAAGCTGTTATTAAATTCTGGCTAAATGCTGTTGCTTGCTAAGGATTCTGGGTCATAGGTCCACTTGTGGTTGGTTCCTGAAAAGGAAGATGGGCCAGTGTCAGAGAGGAATCAGAGGCACACTGGGACCCATGGAGACTTTTCCCCCCTCTACTGCTAATCAGGGATAGGACGAGGGCTGAAAGCGAGTCTCGTGAGGATGCTGAGCAGCAGCTCATGCCAGCTCACTTATCATGTGCATCCTACGCTGTGGGAAGTTTGGACTTAAATGACCCTTAAGAGCTCTTGTGGATCTAAACACTGGCTTCCTCTTCCGTGTCTACATCACAAAACTGCTAAGCAGCACCGATGAGAAGATGGGGTGAGAGGGCCTTCTAAACTATGAAGTGCTGTACACCTGGAGCAGACATGTGCTCACTTCCTGTGGGTGGGCTGATGTCTGACATGAGAGGAAGGGCTGCTGCCTCCCTAAAAACAGCTTCCTTTCGGACCTGGGGGATCTCTGGTTCTTCAGTCAGAGACAACCTCCTTGTTTTAATGCTTCTCATTCTCAGAAACTGTGCAGATTTCCAGGTGGCAGTGGGGGTGATCTTTCTAGGAGCCGTGTGTCATTTATAGCACCCTGGGACTGAATTTGTCATTCGTTTCCTGGGGGGAGGACAAGACTGAAGGATGGTTAGAAGGAGGAGGAGCATCTGGGGTGAGACCAAGGCAACCAAACAAGGAAGCGGGGGTAAGCCAAGCCCAGTGTCACGGTTTGCCAAGGTCCATCCTTGGCTTGACCTCTGTCATCAGCCTGGGTAGAGCTTGGTTTGGCCTTCAGTTAGGAAGGGCTCCCATGGGGGATTAGAAGAAGGATCCTACCGTTTGGAACTGATAATAGCATTTCTGTAAAAACTCTGGTGCAGAGTTAAGTAGCCCCAGATGTAATTATTATTATTACTATTATATTTTCCTTGACTAATATCAGTTTCTAAACTTAACTCCCTCTGTTGTTTTTTGCAACACTTGAATAGGGCTTGACCTCTCCAACTTGGCTGTGAAAAGAATAACAAAAGCTTACGTAAACTTTTTAAAACTCTCATTATTTGTCCCAGGTCTTATGCTAAGTGCTTTATATGTGGTGTTCTATTCCGTCCATTCAACCACCCCTCATTTTAGACTTGAGAAAATTCCATGTAAGTGGCTTGGCCAAGATGTCCAAGTGAGGAGGCAGCTGAGCGTAGGCTCAGCTCCAGCTTGCAGCACAGTCCTTGTCCAGCATTTTCTCAGAAGCACTTGGGTTAGAATGTGAATCTGATCATGTTTACATTTCCCTAGAACAGAAGTTCCTTTGGCTTGGCTTTCTTCTCCATGTCTTATAGCAGAGGTCCTCAAACTACCAAGGTCAGACCCAGAAAAGAAAGCAAGAGGGAGAGTGAGCGCTAGCAAATGCTTTAGTGTCATTGGCGAGCTTAAAGTCAAGAGCTTTGGGATGGGTCATGGGAATGAGCATTTTGGGAGCGCTCTCCTGGTGATTAAGCCAGACATGGGAAGCAGTGTCCTAAGCCTACAGGGTAGTTCGCTCTACAAATAGTGGTGTCCATGAAATGTTTGTTGAAGGGCTGCGTTCTTCCATAATTTGCCAAGGATGAGGCGCAGAGTTTCAGGATAGGAGAAGGTTGATGCTCTGTAATCTGAATGGACATTGTCAGGAAACCATAGTCTTCAACTACTTTTATCCCTCCCTCCCTCCCTCCTTCCCTTCCTATCTGTCATCTATCTATTAACATTAAGGGTTTGTTTGTACAAAATCTGCCCACCTGCTGGGATTACATTTTTCTGTCAAGGGGAGGGTGGGCTTGGTGCTTGAGCCCTGATGGTGGGGAATGACAGAACCTCATAGGGGAAGCAGTGGCACAGATGCAAGGATGTCACCAGCATTTCCTTTTCTGACCTGGGGAGTGTAGCAGGATGCCCTGTGGGAAGAACTGAAATGACTGCTGAGGACATGAAGTGTTAGACCTATGGCCAGGCCTCATCCCCTCTACCCCCACCCCCACCCCGCCCTTGTTCTTTTATTTATTATATTTTAAAAATGTATTCATCTCACATAAGCATTTGACCAGGCTTATGACCGCTAACATCCAGAGTCTACTCCTAGATGCCTTCTCCAAACAAACACCGTTATTCCCGGGACCAGCTCTTAGGGTCCACAATCTACTTCCTCCCAGAGGAGGAGAGTGGCACGGAAGGCGGGGAATGAAGTAAAAAGCAGGGCCGGGGGTCCCCCACGGTGCGGGGAAGGCAACGGCAGTGCCGCCTGCAGTTCCAGGCCACTGCTCCTTTCCACGGATCTGGGCAATCAAGGCTTGATGGTGCTAATAAACCCTCTGACCTTTTATTTCCCAGGAAGCCAGACATTCAAATTCCCCTTGTTTAATTTGTACAAAGGCACGCAGTTGGTCAGTGAGAGCGCTGGTGTGTGAATGCATTGGGGACCTCACCTCGTTCTCACCAGTTAAATTCTCAGGCCTCTGGCACGGGTTGTATGCTGTAGTTAAAATTCTGAAAATATGTCCCAAGGTCGCCAACCAGATTCATAAGGAGGCATTGGCGTTCTTTAATCAATCTGTATCCTTCAGTCTATATCCTTCACTGAATGCATTTCCATTGGCTGCTAATAGCCTCTTGCTGAGCTCCTTTGAAAGGAAAAGAAAGAAATCTTTTGTTTTCTTTTCCATTTTCACCTAATGTCCAGTTTTGTTTTTTTCTCTGTGAAGAATCAACTTGGGGAAATGGTAAACCCAAATCATATTTTTTGCACAAAAAATTTAAGTTTCTTTAAGTGATGTTTAAGAATTTCTGATACTGACTGAAAAAATCACTTTGTGTAATTGCTATAAAATGGATTCTAGCTATACATGTGTTAACTATAACATTTCTAGAATAAGAACAATGAGTTCTAGGAAACCAGTGGAAAAATGGCCCACTTTCTTACTTTAAAGGATGACTTTTTTCTTTTGCTAACAAGGGTTATGCACTTTTTAGGATGGCACAATGGGAAGTTTACAGTAAAACCTTGGATTGCGAGTAACTTGGTTTGAGAGTGTTCCACAAGATGAGCAAACATTTCTGATACATTTTAACGTAGTAAATGAGCAATGTCTTGCAATATGAGTAGTTTGTTTCTGGAACAAATTATGCTCGCAAACCAAGGTATTACTGTATATGGTCCTCAGCACCCCTGGAAAACACTCTAATGCAAAATTGACTAATGTTGTTGCAATGATGGGATAAATAAATAACTTCAAGAGTCTGTGTCCAAATATTGGGCATAAACCACCATGTTGGCCCGGGCAAGGATGTTAAAAATTAAGTCCACGTCAAATCTCTTGTGGTTGGAGACAGAATGAGAAATTGAGTGGGTGTTCTTGGTCAACATTTTAAAAGGAGCTAAAATTCTGAAATTAGACCAAGCCATTTTTTTTTCCTGTGTTCAGGAAAATCTCTGAGAAATAATACAGCTTGAAATGAGAATGTCTTTGAAATTGAGAGGCAAGAACAGAACTGAGCAGTTCTTTTCTTTGCTATGCCAAACTCAAAAACAACTCCCAGTTTTTACAGGGGGACCTATGATTTTAAATACCAAAGGAGACCTCCTTTGCCCTTTTCTTTTACCCACATGTCTGTCTGTCAAACCCGAGGCACCCCATAAATTCCTATCACATGGTCTTTCCCATTAGTAACAGAAAATGGAATTTAGGGCCAGTTTATAGGGTGACATTGTTGCGGCTGACAAATTACCCATGCCAAGAACCTGTTGTGAATACTGATTGAGTGCCATGTACATTTCCTACAGAAGGAGCTCAGAGAGTACTGGGTTCAAATTGTGTGAAAGGCTTTGAGAGGCATAGAGTGTTGTGTTTAGGTAGTCAGCTGGTTTGACTACTTTGAGATAGTTAATGAATATACCCACTTAATTTGGCTTTTAAAAGGCCAATTCCATCAGATGCTAAATGGGCTAGACATGGATAGAAGAACCTGCTTAGTCATAGGACAAGAGAACCTAAATCTGGATGACATTTTGAGATCTTTCTAGTAAAACTCATGCATTTTCCAGATGGGACTGAGGATCAGAAAGGGGAAGCAACTTTGACTAAAGTCATATGGGGTTTGTGGCAGAATTGGAAGTCTCCTGACTTCCCAGCTTAGTATTTCTTCTGTGGTAATGATCTAAGAAGCCACACTGCCTTATCCATTCGTACAGAGGTAAAGCATTCTAAAATCACTCACCCATCCATCTATTTAAGATAACATTTATTGACAATCTTTTCTGTTTTGCGCATTCTGCTGGGTCCTGGAGATATAAGAAGGACAGGTGCTATGTGTGTCCTCATGAAGCAGCTCACACAATATAGTGTATGTAATGAGTCCCTGCTGAAGGCTTGCACATTTTCCTATGGGAATGTGGAGGAGACATGCTGAAATCTGATTGGAGGAAATCGTGGCGGAAATCAAAGATAGCTGCACAGGAAACCTGACATCTGAGTCTTGAAGGACGGGAAGTGTGAGTCCCACAACTTTGTTCTTCTATGTCAAAATTATTTTGTCTAGTTGAGTTCCTGTGCCTTTTTATATATGTTTTAGAATCAGCTTGTCAGTATCTATAAAAACATGGATACTGGTTTGTCCTGGAGAACTTCCCATGTGCACTTGAGAAAAATGTGTTTTCTGTTGTTTTGGCATAGAGTATTCTGTAGATGTTTGTGAGGTCTAATAGTTTATCGTCCTGTTGGAGTCTTCTGTTTCCTTACTGATATTCTAATTGTTCTCTCCACTATATAAAATAGTTTTTGCTTCATAAATTTTGGGGCTCTGTTGTTAGGTGCATGTATGTTCATAGTTGTTATGTTTTCTTGTTGGAGTGACACTTTTACCATTACAATATGTTCTTCTTTGTGTCTTGATACTGCACTTTTTGTAGTTTTGAACAATGCTGTCATTGGAAATTTTATCCCAATGCACAAGTAATGCTTATGATCTCCAGTACTAATAACTTACTATATTGCTTTTTGAACTGGTCATTTAATGGCTTGTGTACGACAACATTCAAAACTTGCTCTTGTAAAGTCATACCCCCAGGAAGAATGACTAAATCTGTTTTAAATGTCTTTGCCCTCTTTCGTTATTGATTCTGTCAGGTGACCTCGCTTAGTATCCAAACCAGCTGGCTGAGGTTATTTCAGGCTAACTTGTTTTCCTAAAATAGTACTGTTTGTTCAAAATAAAGTATTTGAGGGAGCCTTTTACAACACAAGAGACTTCAAGCAGATTTAAATATAATCCAGCTCTCTCTTATTCAAGAAATCATTTTAGGAAAGTAAGCTTGTCTAAGATTCAGGCATATACAGTCTCCAGCTGTCTACTGTTGTTTTTATTCTACTTCATAAAGAGGCTCAGCTGATCACATGTCATGCCTTAGTCACTCCTCCTCTGGCTTTCTGGTGCTTTGAAAGTTGCCCCTCCTAAGGCACTGGACCTTATTGCAAAGTCTTGGTGAATAGCATGTGGGTTCCAGCCAGGCTCACAGCTTCATGTCCTGGCCTCGACCTCCTGATCTGCTTCCCATCCAGACTCTGCCAGATAACTTACAGGCTTGTTCAGTTAAGCAGGAAGCTTGGGAAGCACGAGAAGCATAGCCCTATTTTCCATAAAGCTTAATTTTTTTCAGGACACCAAGAGGTGTGTATCATTCAAGGACAGCATCACCCTTCCTAGGCGCGCTGCTCCCTTGCTCTAGGCCACTGGCTTTGGATCCTTTAAAAGGCATTCTCAAAGTGTTCAGGGGAAAAGCCCATTTGTGCGCGCGCGCGCGCGCGCGCGCGCGCACACACACACACACACACACACACACTCACAGACTCACACACACCAGTGCTTGGTGTTCTTCATGGACCCCTAGAATCTCAGAGCTGTCAGGACCCAAGACATTCTTTTATAACATAACCAGAGACCCTTTTCTATTACATTCGCATGGAAATATGACCTAGTTCAAAGACACAGTCTTATTTCTCAAAGTGTGTATCTGACCAAAAATGCACATTTTGAAAAACCGGCTCACCTGGCTTTACAATACATATCAAAAGTCAGGGTGCCAGCGAGAGTGTCAGCTCAGCAGTGTGTTCAGTCCTTCCGCTTTACTGACTCCCCTCTTGTTCTTTTTCTGCCTCCCTCCTACCCCCAACCATGGCTCTCCCCTTTTATGAGATCAAATGAAGAAATGAATAAATTTTGCCTGGGTAAAAAACAAAACTCAAAGAGTACGGCTACCTGTCTTTCAATATTTGGGAGCCTGTGAGTTGGAAGAGAATGTAGGCTTAGCTTGTGGGGCCCCAAGAGCTAACACTGGGGCTAACGGAGAGCACGTGGATTCAGACCTGTTTTAGAAGAGATTTCTATTTGGCAAGAGTGTCCAAAGAAATTGTGGCCTGCTTTGGGAAGTAATAAGCTACCTGTTCCTGAAGCCACTAAAATATAACCTGGATGATCATTTCACTAATTTATTTTTTAGCAATATATAGTTGGAACTTGACTGTTCCAGCTCTGTGACGGGCGCTGGGGAAACAGGTGTGAACAAGACAGGCCGGGGGCCCTGCTCCCACGGAGCTTCCATCTTCATGGCGTGGAGGGTGCAGACCTTAAACAAGGAAACCAAAATATTTTAAAAACCATACATTGTGATACGTGCTAGGAAGGACGAGACGGTTACTGTGGTGGGGACTAGCAGGAGGCCTGATTCCCACCATCTCCAGAAAGGTTTCGACGGGAGCGGCACCTCACCTTGCTCGCTTGTTTCCTCACAATTCAGGAAAGTGGTTTTGTGACTCAGCCATGGACACTTCTTGATTGGTTTGCTGCCCAGGAATTCAAGCTAATCCTGGAAATTTTGGGTTCCGTTACCTGGGAGTTGGTGGAGTGCAATACAGGGCCCTGCACGTCTTGACACAGGGGCACCAACTCCCTGAAATCAACAGAAATCTCGCTTGTTGTTGGTTTTTAGTTTGGATCGGACTTGATAGTTTGTGGCCAAAGGTCATTGTGTTGATTTTTAGCAGAAAGAGTCAGATTCAAAGAATTGGCCTGATATCTGGATTTCTTTGAAAAATCACCTTCCAAGGTCTGTCCTGGAAAAGGTCCTGGACTCACAACACCGGTTCCACCATCTACGCCTGGTGTTGGGGACAGGGATGAGGACGGCTCATCCTATGCATATTCTTAGCTTATCCCATAAAGGTGGGTTCTCCCTCCCTGAAGCCAACATTGAAAATTGGGGTGTTTTACTTAAAATCCAGATTTCTGGTGTTTCTTGGAAAAGTTGAAGATCTGTCAACAAATGCCCACATTCCATGTGGTAACCGATGTGAAGGCACAGCAACAGCTTCCTTTGGACGGAATGTGGGCTCTTCAGTTCATTCCAGTTCCGATTCAGCCCGGTTCGCTCATTTCTGTCACCTGCTTGGCTTCTGTAGGCTTTTCAGTGTTTGACTCCCGATCTGTGCATTTCTGGACCTGGAGACTGGAAATGTTGTCCAATGACAAATTCTTTATGACCCTGTCATATTGTCTATTTAAAAAGGTATCAGTGAGCTTTAGGCGCTCAGATCTGAAAAGGCCCGGAAAGAACAACTGTCACCCTACCACTCCAAATCCCTATTGAATTCATAGGAAAACAAAAGTCCAAAGAAGAGAACGCTTGCCCATGGTCACACACTGATTTGATGACATCAGGACATTCCATAGCGAGTTACCCATACATAGAAATCTCATAATAACCTTTAAATTAAATCCAAAGCAATTTAAGAAAAGATTTCCATACTGGAAGGATTTTTTTTCCCCTTCTCGAATGCATTGGGAATAAGTAAAGAAAGGGAAAAAAAAAGGAAATTCTGTGTTGTCAGACCCACCTGAATTTTGTTAACACCCTTCAAAAAATATTCCCGATAAAAATATCTGAATGTCTCATCTTACTCATTATCTTGTTGAATTGCACTAACCATTTAATCTAGAAACCCAAGAACAACCTTAATCCCTTTGGTAAAGTTCTCCAGGGTGCTGATGCCATAAAGATAATAAAGTTGTGTCTCCTCAGGTGTTGGAAAGGAGGAGACTCTCAATATTGGTGAAAATGTGGGACATTCTTTGCATAGAGAGGGTGTCCTTAGACTTTGGACTATCATCATCCTTTGCCCTTTCATTTCAGCAACTGAGATCGAGAGATGTTAAGGTGTTTAGCATAATGGCTTCACTTACATATATTGTGAAATGATTACCGCAATAAGTTTAGTAAACTTTAAACTGTCACAGGGGCGTATGTCAGTTACCTCTCAGTCACACTGGACAAATAAAAACAAAGGAGTTTAAAATTTGGGTATGTGATCATGGTATTGTGATTATGCTTTTTTTTTTTTTTAAAGAAACCTCTTTTAAAAAATGATCTACATTGAGTAATACATATTGAACTATTTATGGCTATATTTTGTATTTAATGCCATTGAGGTGGGTGGGTGAATAAACGGTTAGATATATAGATGTAACGAGATTTGCCATGTGTTGATAATAATTGAAAATATTAATAAATGACGGGGTGGGTTCTTCCTGCCATTCTCTAACTTTTGTATGTGTTTGAAAATTTCCATAATGAAATGTTTTTAAAGTGAAAAAGTGAGAGAGAAGATGGCTTTTAGAGCTTTCTGATGTCTCTCTGATAATAGTGAGTTGCCAGGGCGACAAGGCATGATACTAGAAGGCTGAGTAATGCCAAGTTCCATTCATAATAATAATAATAATAATACAATTTTTTTTTTACAAAGCTACGTTTGTTGAGCCTTTACCCAGTATTAGGCACTGTCTATTATCTCATTTAGTTCCCATAACAACCCTGTGAACGAGGTTCTATTATTATCCCCATCTTACAAACAGGTACACAGAGGCACTGGGAGCCTAAGGGGCTTGTCCAGGGCTTTGCAACTAGATATGTGAAAGATAGTGGGACCCCGTCTCTGGGGCCCACAAGTTTCACCATTACTGTTTCCTTCAAGATAGTTCCAGAGGTAAAATGAACATTTCTGAGGTTCTCTCTCCATATCTTATTGGAAATAGATGAAGCCTCCTTTGCCCCAGCATTCTAGATCTCTGCTGCCCAGTATGGGAGCCATTAACCTCATGTGGCTATTTACATTTAAAATAATTAACAATTACATAAAATTAAAAATTTGGTCTGTAGTCACACTAACTACATTTCATGAGCTCAAAGGCCACATGTGGCTGATGGCCACTGAACATACAGAACATTTCCATCATCACAGAAAGCTCTTTGGAGTAGCGCTGCTACAGGTGAAGAATTTGAGGCTCAGAGAGGCAAAGGGACTTGTCCAACGATACACAGTGAGACCCAGGAAACCCCATCATGATCCCATTATCTTAGCCCTTTCCTTGGTCCCGTCGCCTACCTCCTGCTAGCCTCTTGTTGTCTTTGCAGTGAGATCTTAAGTTTATCAAGGGCAAGTAGCATATCTTTGATCTGTGCACCTCCAGCCACTCTACGTTCACCCCCTTCCAGGGCTGAGCACATAGTAGGGACTTCATGAGCCTTCTTGCTTTCCAAATGATAGTGGGGGCTCTGGCAAGTATCAAGCCTCAAGTTTTAAGTAAAATGTGTTATTATAATTTTTTTTTCTTTTTTGGAGCCGGCAAACTTAATTGCGTAAGGCAGAGAGATGGTTTTTGTTTGAAAACCTCTGAGGACTAGTATGTTTGGTGAGAGAAGAGGGAGCGAGTGGACCTGGACTGTTTACCTTTTTCGAGGTGAGAGTGGGGGTAGGGTGTGTGGGGACTTGGGCTGTTGGACCTGCAAGCTAACTTGGTCTTGTAAGAATCTGAACCAGGGGTTTAGTTACGTGCGTAGACTCTGGAGACCGAGAGGCCTGGGCCGCTGCTCCAGCCTCAGCAGGTAACAGCTGTGTAAGCTTGGACAATTTATGCAACCTTTTGGGGCCTGCATTTCATAGTTTGTAAAGTGGAGTTTGGTCTCTTGGGGTCAGGAAGCATCTTTGAGGCCACCCATGTGAAATGACAGGGTCTCTGTCCCAGTATCCAAGAGCCAGTTGTTTTCATCACCTCATTATAAAATACTTATTATTTGTCACTCACTAGACTGAAGGCTGCTTAAGGGCAGAGCCCATGTCCATCTCTTTCACTGCTGTATCTTCGGGGTATAATTCCCAGACCCATAGTATGTGTTCAATAAAAATCTGTTGAAAAGATATCTTAGTTACTAAAAAAAAAAAATCTGTTATAAGGACACTTCAGCATTTATAGTTCTGCTCCTTGTCAGATACACAAATCTCCAATTATAACACCTTTGCCAATCAGTTGTGTGGGCACTTCTTGAATACCTCCTGTGATGGGGAGCTCACTACCACATGAGCAGCTCTTTTTAGTTGGGACCTCTCTACCAGGCTTGAGGGCAGTCATACATGTCTAGCTAAGCCACAGACAGGAAGTATCATGCTCCTCAAGTGCTCCCTGCTGTATTGCTCAGTCACCCAAATCCCTTAGCCTTTGTAGCCACAGGGTCATACAAAGTGAGTCGCCAGTCAGCTCTGTCAAGTTTCATGGTTATCATTGGGGGTGGGGAGAGGAGGTGGAAAAATGAACCTAGAGAATCTGGCTATAAAACACATTACCTGCATTTATGGTCCTTGTGCCCCAAGGCCTGGGATAAAGTGAAGAAGGAAAAACATTCCACTCTGGCTCTCAGTGACCCCTAAAAGAAACCCTCCATGGAGTCATTTAGGATAGTAATTTGAGTATAAACTCAAGCATGCGTTCCTAGCCTTCCCTCCATAAACTCAGGAGCCTCATGATGATCGGCACCAAATTGCTTGAAAATGTGGCCCAGAACCCTTCCAGATGAGGATTGGGCTCCGAGAAATAAAAAGTTAAGGGCATGTTGCTATGGCATTAAAACCAAGGGAGCGTGCACGAACCTCAAACTGTGCACAGAAAACATGTGCTTTCTGTATGCCCTGCCCACGGAAGGCGAAGCCAGCAAAAGCCATTAAAATGTCAGACAGGGAGCTGGGTGGGAAAAACCCATGCTTAAAAGTAAACATGTAGCCTTGTGATAATTGTGTTGCCTGAACAGCTGAAAATGATGGAGAGAAAGGAAAAGAATTGGGAATAAAGAGAAAGTCAAGGAGAACGGGGCTCCCCTAGTTTGAGAAAAGGGCGTCGTCCATTCGCTTGCTTAAGCCTAGCACCTAAGAGCCATCGTGGACTCTCCTTTCATTTCGTCTCTGCATCTAATCAACCATCAAGTTCTGAGCCTGACTTATCTCCAAGATATTAGGTTGAACCACATGAAGTTGCCGATATTATAGCTTTTTTAACCTACCAAAAAAATGGCAATTCCATATGGTTCAACCTGATATATTTTCAAATCAGTTCTTTTTTTTTCATCACCACTGTCACCATCCTGGCTCAAGCCCCATTATCACTTGCCTGAACTATGTCGTAGTCTCCAGTGGGTCTCATGTCCTACCCTTGTCTTCTTCCATCATGTACCCATGTTTTAGAAATTAAAGTAGACCATGTCAATTGCACACTTAAAATACTTCAGGGTTAAATCTGACTAAAGACCTGCGTACTGAAAACTACAAAGTATTGCTGAAAGAAATTAAAAAGATCTAAGTAAATGGAAAGATATACCATGCATGGGTCAGAAGTCTCAATATGTTTTTCAAGTTCTGTAGATCTACTTATCTACAGATCTACAGGTATAAATTTAATGCAATCTTAATCAAAACTCCACAAGGCGTTTGTTTTATAGAAGTTGACAAGCTGATTTTAAAATTCATATGGAAATGCAAAGCACCTGGAAGAGCCAAAACAACTTTGCAAAACAGCAAAGTAGGGGGCCAACATTACTTGATTTCAAGACTTCTTGAAAAGCTACAATTATCAGGAGAGCATGGTTTTGGTGTAAAGACAAAGAGATGAACAGTACAGAATAGAGAGCCCAGAAATAGACCCACACATACCTAGACAACTGATTTTTTTTTTTAAAGATTTTATTGGGGAATTGGGGAAGGGGAACAGACAAGTTACTGTCCTTTTGTTCTTCAGTCTAGTTGTGGAGGACGTTGCTTCACTGGCCCAAGTTGGTATTATCACTGCGCTCTTCCCGGGTGAGGCAGTCGCTCTCCAGCCATTGGACGGCCGTTCACGGCAGCTCAACACAGTTCACGAAAGCTCACGCCAGCAGCTGGCCAGCCCCACTGCAGCCTACGCTCTTGCCAGAGACTCACGACAGCCCAGCTCCAGGCCGAGCTGTTGTTCACTATCTTAGCTGTAGAGGGCGCAGTGTCATTGGCCCTCATGTGGGATCTGAACCGGGGTCCTGCTTCTCAGAACTGGCGTCCCAAGCCAACTCTTAACCAATGTTCCACTCGGCCGGCCCAACATTTTTGACAAAGGTGCAAAGACAATTTGGTGCAGAAAAAGTAGTCGTTTTAACAAATGATGGCACAACAATTGGACAGCCATAGGTGAAAAAATGAACTCAGATCCATGTTATACAACATATATAAAAGAGTTAACTCAAAAAGAACTGTAGGCCTACATGTAAAGTATAAAACTATAAAATATCTAGAAAAAAATAGGAGAACATGTTTTGATCTTAGGTTAGTCAAAGATTTCATAAATATGACAACCAAAACATGAACTGTTGCATAGCAAATTGGATTTCATCAAAATTTAAAACTTCTGCTCTTCAAAAGACTTTGTTAAGAGAATGAAAAGATGAGCCACACAGTGGGAGGAAATATCTGGAAATTACATAGCTCATGTAGAACGCATATCCAGAATGCACACACATACATGCACCCTTAAAACTCAATAATAAAAAAACAAAAACAATTCAATAAAAATATGGGCTAAAGATTTGAACAGACACTTAAAGATTATGTGTAAGTCAAAGGAACACATAAAAATATGCTCAATGTCGGTAGTCATTTAGGAAATGTAAATTAAAATCACAATGATATGCCAGTACACACCTATTAGAATGGCTAAAGTTAAAAAGACTGAACATATGAAATGTTATTAAGAATGTAGAAGAATTAGAACTCTCATTCACTGTTGGTGGGAATACAATAGGGTACTATGGAAAACAATTTGGCAGTTTCTTAAAGAGTTAAACATATACCCACTATATGGCCCAGACAGTCCACTCCTACCCATTTACCCAAGAGAAATAAAAGCTTATATCCACACAAAAACTTGTACGGGCAAACATTCATTCCAGCTTTATTTATTATAGTAAAAACTAGATACAACCCAACTGTCCATCAACAAATGGGTAGATAAAAAATTGTAGCATCTTCATACAACAAAATACCACTCAGCAAGAAAAAGGAATGATTATTGATACATGCTACAACATAGGTAAATCTCAAAATAATTATTCAGAGTGAAAGAAGACAGAAAATATATACTGTGTGATTGCATTTATATGACAGTCTAGAAAATGCAAGTGAATCTATTGTGAAAAACAGCAGATCAGTGGTTGTCTGGAGATGGTGGGAGGTAGGAAAGAGGGGAGGAGGGATTTCTAAGGGGCAGGAGGAAATTTTTGGATGTAAAGAATATATTTGTTATCTTGATTGTGGTAATAGTTTCCCAGGCATATGTGTATCCACAATGTGGTTCTAGCATCTCCAGAACTTTTCATCATCCCATACTGAAACTGTACCTAGTAAGCACTAACTCCCCATTCCCCTGGCAACCTCTATTCTACTTCCTGTCTCTAGGAATTTGACTACCCTAGGTACCTCATGTAAGTGGAGTTATCCAGTATTTGTCCTTTTGTGACTCACTTATTTCACTTAGCATGACGTCATAATGTCTTCAAGTTGTAGCATGTGTCAGGATTTCATTCCTTTTAGGTACAAAGAATTTACTTTTTAGGCAAATTATTCTAATATGTGTGTCGTGACATCCTATTGTGACTTTAACTTGCATTTGTCAAAGACTTTTTAAGGCTGAATAATAATCATTGTATGTGGAGACCCAAGGGAGCTTCTTGCTGTGTCAATATCCCTCGTCAGGTTTGTGATCGGTGAAGCGAGAGCCCGTCATAAATTTTCTCAAGGATGGAGATCATGGTTACCTGGTTCACTGCATGGCCCCAGTGCCCAGCACTGGCAGAGAGTGTGCCCCCTACATTGAGAGTGAGAGACAATGTAAAGCTCCCTGACCTTTGTGGACTTTCTAAAAATCGTCCTCTTTAATATTGGTAATTTTTCCCGTTTCCTGTAAGTGAAGGCCACGGAAGGGAGGGTTCCCGGAGGCTTTTGCCTTCATGGGGAGACATACTGGATGGTTTTGAGGGACCAGTCTGTTCTCATCATAAAGTCAAAAGGAACACAGGGAGGATGAGGAAGAAGACCGGACCACTGGGCTATGGGTGTACATCGCGCTGGAGGATTTTTCTTCTCCTCCTCTTTATTAGGAATGGTTCTTTTCTTTCCTCATCTCCTGCTGTTTCTAGCCCTTGCTCTGAATTTAGACTTGCTTCTTCCCGGGGATCCGGGTGAGGAGGTATCACTGTAGCTGCCTTGTTGTAGAACCAAAGAGAACCAGATCAGCAAACACATCCGAGACAGAATCTCAGGCCTGGGAAAGCACAGACTCTCGGCAAGCACCCGTTTCTCACGGCCTGGGGTGCTGGGTACTGAACCACCTCGGAGCGACTCCCCCAAGTCATATGTACACTGTCATGCTGTGCAAATTGGGAACATCTGGAAGGACCAGCTGGACACGTGTTTCTCTTCTTGTTAATTTAGGCTCCTAATTAATCGCACAGAATCCAAACCAAATAAGCAGGAACCGGGACTGAAAATAATCATTAGGCACCCCAAACATGCACACATTCTAATGAAAATTTGGCCCAGGTGATTGGGCCTCTTCTGGCTCAGTACTCTGGCCCGGACCAGGGGGTGGGGGTGGGGCAGTCCAACAGGGAGAAACGCTTGGGGAAACTGCGCGACGCTGGGCAGCGCAGAACCTAATGGACCAGACGGGCCTGGGAGCAGCTTCCTAATCATTCGTAAGGAATGGACTTTCCCTGGGTCAAGCGTTTTGTGGACAGTAGAGTCAGATGGCCTGAGTTCAAACCTCCCAACAGTACTAGCTTCTGTTCACCTCTCTGGGACTCAGTTTTCTCATCCATAAAATAGGAGTAATAATATTATCTGTCTTGCATGATTATTGTGAGGATTATAGGAGAATATTTAAGGTGCTTAGCTCTGAAACCAGCCCATTGTAAACCCATGGAGTGGTAGCTATTATTGTCAATAATAGCTACTGATCACTATTCTTATTAGTAACCTCTTCCTCTGGTGATGAGGATGATGAGGATTACGATTAATCACAGGAAAAAATAAAACAGAAATATCAAAGGGGCCAAACCGTGGAAATGGAAACCCGTTTCCCTTCTGTTTTGTCGTATGTCTTGATTCATAAGCTCTCGGCTGAGTGCATAATTTTGGTCACCAGACTCAGGATACAGCTTTCTTGTTTGAATCTGGTAGAATCCTGGGTTCACGGCCCTCTTAAGCTTTATAGGACCAGAAAAAAGGTAACTGAAGCCTCCTGGTCGGGTGGGAGGAACAAGGCATTCGGAGGGGTTGGGAACTCCATTATGCCTGAGGAGTAGAGTCTGGAAAATGCTGGTTTTGCAACCTAATCACATGCTGAGGACGAGGCTTCCTACTTCGAGGAAAAACACAGTTACAAAGATTTATTGAAAGTCTTCCAAGGGCATCTTGAACATCAAACAGCTGTGAAAAGAGGGCTGATGGTTGAAGTGCGAGCGTGTCTGAAACCCCCAGGTTGTTCTTCCCTTTTTCCTGCACGTGGGTTTTGTTGAGACTGTCCCCTTTCCCTTTATGCCCCCGGAGAAGGCCTTCGAAAAGTGGTTGAGAGACATGTTCAGAAGTGTGAGCGATGGCTCACGAGACGGCGAATCTGCTCATGTCACTCTGCCTGCTAAGAACTGCCCTTGAGATAAAACAAACTCCCTGCCCGGCTGACAAGACCCTGGGACTCCCGGCCCCCATGCGCCTCAGCAGCTGCACTTCCCATCAGACTCGCTCCCCTGCCCTCTCTGCAACTTCACCAGGCTCCTTCCTGTTCCTGGAAACCCACATACCC
The DNA here is from genome assembly GCF_001890085.2 of Hipposideros armiger. NCBI lineage: Eukaryota > Metazoa > Chordata > Mammalia > Chiroptera > Hipposideridae > Hipposideros > Hipposideros armiger. The sequence goes on from NW_017731354.1 coordinate 6,067,962, forward strand.
GCTTCTGTCTCCTGACAGACGCTCTGTGCCCCAGCTCGGAGCGTTTTCCCTCCTGCTCGCCCTGGGACCGGGCTTCTCATCCCCCAGGCTTCACTGTCAATGTCATTTCTTGCAGGAAGTTGTCCTTGAACCTGAATTTGGTTGGTTTCTCGTCTTGTATCTTTCCACAAGTCCTCAGACTTCTTCTAGACTGGCAATGTCCATGTTCTGTTGCAGCTACTTGTTTACACATCTTCCTGCCTTGGTGGACACAAGAAGGAAGACGGCGAGGACCAGCTGCAGTGTATGCACCTGGAGCTCCGTGTTTGGGGCTGTTGCTGGCCCTCTCTCCCTTGACAGTCAGTAGGCGTTTATGGGATGAATGAATGTCCAGCTTGATGTGGCTGCTTCAGGCCTTGAGGCAGATGACAGACCCCTTGTTCAGGGGTGACCCAGGGCAGGTTCTTCACATGTGGGCGTGGGACCACCCCACACACCTCCTTCTGCCATTGTGTCTTTCCTTTACCCTTGGGTTTTACAAGTCGGTTGTCTTCCTAGCAGTGTCCTTGGGTCTTCTCCATCCTGGCCTGTAACCTAGAGTAATCATAAGTAACATTCTACCAGCCTTCCCCATAGCGAGCAGGGCGGAACCTTGGTGAGTGTGTCTCTCCCAGCCCCTCCCATGGATGAAGGAGCCTTTCTCTGTTACTCCTTTCCCAGGGATGGGCTGCTTTCCCCATAGATAGATGCTGGAATGCTATCTCAGCAGGAAAAGCAATCAACGCGTAACCTTTAGAAATGATATGTCAGGGCCAGCCGAGTGGCACATTGGTTAAGAGCTGGCTTGGGATGCCAGAGGGCCCCGGTTCGGATCCCACGTATGAGGGCCAGTGACACTGCCCTCTACAGCTAAGATGCTGAACAGCAGCTCAACCTGGAGCTGGGCTGCCGTGAGTCGCCGGCGACGGCGTAGGCTGCAGCCCCTGTGGCAGTGGGTTGCCATGGGCTACCGTGTGTAGCCAGCAGCCAGCGTGAGCGGCCAGCAGCCGCAGTGAGCGGCCGTCCAGAAGCCGGCGACTGATCTGCCTCGCCCGGGAAGAGCGCAATGATGGTGCCAACTTGGGCCAGTGAAGCAACGTCCTCCACAACTAGACTGAGGAACAAAAGGTCAGCAACTTGTCTGTTCCCCTTCCCCCAATTCCCCAATAAAATAAAATCTTTAAAAAAAAACAGAAAAAAGAAATGATATGTCAGGCAACCTAAGGAACAGGAAAAAATATTTACAAATTATTTATCTGATAAGGGGTTAATATCCAAATACATACATATATTAAAAAAACTCTTACAACTCAATCACAAAAAACCAAGCAATCCAATTAAAAAATGGGCAGAGGAACTGAATAGACATTTTCTAAAGAAGACAAACAAATGGTCAACCTCAACATCACTGATCACCAGGGAGATTCAAATCAAAACCACAACCAGATGCTACCTCACACCTGTTAAAATGGCCACTATCAAAAAGATAAGATATGACAAGTGCTGGTGACAATGCGGAGCAAAGGGAACCCTTGCACACTGTTGGTGGGAATGTAAATTGGGCCAGCCACTATGGAAAACAGTATAGGGGTTTCTCAGAAAATTAAAAATAGAACTCCCATATGACCCAGTAATTCTACCTCTGGGTATTTGTCTAAAGGAAATGAAATCACTATATTGAAGAAATATCTGCACCCCATGTTTATTGCAGCATTATTTACAATAGCCAAGACATGGAAACAACCTAAATGTCCATCAATAGATAAATGGATAAAAAATGTGATACACACACACACACACACATATACACACACACACACACAGGAATATTATTCAGCCATAAAAAAAGAAGGAAATTCTGCCATGTGAGACAACATGGATGGACCTTGAGGTCTTTATGCTGACTGAAATAAATCAGATAAAGACAAATACTGTATAATCTCACATACACATGGAGTCTAAAAAACAAACCCCAAACAAAAACAAAACACAGCAAGAAAACCCCTAAATTTATAGATATAGAGAACAGATTGGTTGTTGCCAGGGGTGGGGTTGGGGGGAGTGAGTGAAATCGGCGAAGGTGGTCAGAAGGTACGAACTTCCCAACTTATAAGTCCTGGGATGTCATGCACAGCATGGTGACTGCAGTTAGTAATACTGTGTGGTATATTTGTAACTTGCTAAGAGAATAGATCTTAGAAGTTCTCATCACAAGAAAAAAATGTAACTATGTGAGGGGACAGATGTTAACTAAACTACTGTGTAATAATTTTGCAAGATATACATATATCGAGTCATCATGTTGTACACCTAAAACTAAAAAAATGTTACATGTCAATTATATCTCAATAAAACGGCCAAAAAATCAGAAATGATGTATCAGAACATGAAGGCTGCTGAGTTCGGGTAGAAGGACAGAAGATATCATGATAAAACCTATAAGGGGTTTTCCACATCAAGCCAGGCATATAAATTGTGGTCTCTTTATAAGCTGTTGTGTTTCTAGTTGTAAAAAATGGAAACCCCAACTCTAGGTGGTGTAAACAATACAGGGATCTTATTCACTTATGTGATTGGAAAATAGATACAGGTTTCTATTTTAGAAAATAACAGACATTTCAGGTAAAGCTTGACCTTGTGGCTCAGCAGTGTAGCTAAAACCCAGTTTCTCCCTGATGGCTGCAAGATGGCTTTTATTTTTTTATTTTATTTTTTTTTTTTAAAGATTTTTATTGGGGAATTGGGGGGGATGGGAACAGCGCTGGGGAATTGGGGGAAGGGGAACAGACAAGTTACTGTCGTTTTTTGTTCTTCAGTCTAGTTGTGGAGGACATTGCTTCACTGGCCCAAGTTGGCACCATCATTGCGCTCTTCCCGGGCGAGGCAGATCAGTCGTCGGCTTCTGGATGGCCACTCACTGCGGCTGCTGGCTGCTCACTGTGGCTGCTGGCCGCTCACACTGGCTGCTGGCTGCACACGGTAGCCCATGGCAACCCACTGCCACAGGGGCTGCAGCCTACTCTGTCGCTGGTGACTCACGGCAGCCCAGTTCCAGGTTGAGCTGTTGTTCAGCATCTTAGCTGTGGAGGGCAGTGTCACTGGCCCTCATACGTGGGATCCGAACCGGGGCCCTCTGGCGTCCCAAGCCAGTTCTTAACCAACGCGCCACTTGGCCGGCCCTGCAAGATGGCTTTTAGTGGGTCTCGAGGCTTCAGACTTGATCATTCGCGTCCAAGACGGAAGAGAGAGTGACTCGTGTCTCCCATTTCCAGAAAAGGGTCCATTCTAGGATTGACTTATGTGGCTTGAGGCATATGTCCCACCGTAAACCAGTCACTACAGGCAGGTGGAGGCAAGATGCTGACTGCGAAGGCTATAGTTTCACTCCTGGAAGCAGGGATGAGGTAGGCTTCTTCAGAATGATATGGATTTCCAAGAGGAAGTCAGGAAGGAGAAAGTAGGAAAATATGTGAGACAACCGCAAAATGTCCAACAGTGATTCAGTCACAGAAATCAGGTGTTGACTCGGGCAGCTTGGTGTGACAGAGGAGAAAAACGCTTAGCGATAGCACTGGTGGCAAAATGGACACACCAGGGAACTGAATTGGCTTCTGTCTGAAGCGACATTGTGTTTCTGGGGGAGGTTTATATAGTTGATGGTTTGGAGTCCCTCTTTGCCAGCACTGGGGCAGGTACATGGTTGAACTGAGACTAGATGCTCGCCCATGATGCTGGAATGTACTAGGTTGGAACAGAGGCACTCCAGAGCCTAGAGCTGGTGCTTTATTCAGCCGGTTCTCCTTTGTCCCGGGGCAGGCGTGGCAGCATGAGCGTCTCTCCCATTACATTTCTTTATAATCTGGACCTAATCCAAGCTCAGCAAGCGTAACGCTAACGCACACAATAGGCCTATAACAGACCTCAGCCTTCTTGTCGTCACAGGTTATGGTGCACAGTCCCGTGTAAGAGCTTGTTTACTTCCATGCACTACACAGGTTTCACTTGGTTCAATGTCCTGTGTTACAACAACCTAGAAATTTGCATGTTCTTCCTGATTATCTGGTAATTAAACCCAGTAAGAACAAACATACAGCAATTATGGTGTAACCAGCCATCTGGATGCGGAGACGGAGATGACTAGGTATTTACGCTCTAGCTGTATGATCATTATGACGTAATGGAACGATCGGCCGTGATCGAGAAGGAAGGTTTGCAAGAGGCACGGTCATGCTTTCATGTCTTTTCAGCATTCATTCTGGCATGAATTTTCTAGAAACAGCCCGAGATGTAAGGAAGTGGGCTGATGCATCCCATCCGGTTGGAGGCATTGGAGACACAGTGAAAGACCAACCCATACAGGACCGATGCCTGGGCAGGCAGTAAATGTGACCACTCATTTATTCCGATCTTGTTTATACTTCACTGGGCAGCAGTGAGCATTTATTTATTTGAACTGTTCTCCCATTTGCATTGGAGTCACCAGTGCCTGTCAGTCAACAGTAATGTGCTCAAGGATGGTTATACTACCTTTTATTTTACAGAGATCTTAGACTCATGGAGGGTATCAGGTGTTCAGCCACAGAAAAAGTTTTGATACAGTGGCATTTGCACTGTTTTAAAATGGTTGGTAAAATGCTCTCATCTTTTTGGATAGAACCACAAATAATATCTTTACCAGTGAATGTACTAAACATGAATCTTCCCTGTACTTTGCCTGTGATGCATATATCTGAGGGGAAAAAAGAGAAAGTGGATGGAGTATGGGGAGTGGCCAATAGCAGCAAAAAAATGACTACAATTGCAGTAACAACAACAGCAACAATAACAACAACAACAACAACAACAACAACAACAATAATAATAATAATACAGTGGGGTTGCATCATGTGAGCTTTTAGGATGTGAGACTTGAACTACCGTATTTCTATGAAATTTAGGATGCTATCCAGGGAAAGCGATCACTTCATATACCACTAAGAAGGAAAAAAATGCCATCAAATAAATATCACATGATATTTTCTTATTTGTTAGAACTTGAAAATTAAAAGGGTTGAAAGAGCTTTTGTACAAGCATTTAGACACAATTTTAATCACATATTCCTTCTGGGTAAACATAAAGGAGAAATACATTGCTAAGGCACTCCTATAACGTCTTCACATGAAAAGTCCAACACTTTCCATTTGCTCTTGAATGCTGAGATTTTAGCATCTATGTTCATACGACATCATCCTCTGCCTTTGTGTGCATTGGTGATTCAGCATTTTCCTAAAAGGGGGGCTGGCGATTGTCTTTGGCATTTTCTTCCCAGGTAATTACACCCATCCTGCCAATTACACAGCGTTATTTGTGGCGTAAGCATTTGTGATGGTTCTGAAATTTTATCTGCTATTCTCACTGAGTAAGCTTTTGAAAATTGTTCTCTCTGCAAATATTTATACAAATATTATATGAATATAAAGAATCTAATCAAACCAAATAGTCCTTTTTTAAAAAATAACAATGACTCAAGCTAAGATTCCTTTAATATAAGTCATGCAAAAAAATCTTGATTGAAATGGATTATTATAAGTTAATGAAACATTATGAAACAGGTAGGATTTGCATTTTAAATATTTTTGATTAATCCTCATAATTGTACGTAGTATCATTTTTTTAGATCCTGTTCATATCTTATTCGTCACAATAAGTATATTTCTGTTAATTTTTGTGGAGCTGAGGAGCTTGACCGAGACTGACTAAACTTATATCCCCCTGATGAGTGATATTTGGCTTCTGTTTCTTCTTGCCTAGTTAAGCCACACAAGAGTATCTCAGGGTCTTCCCAGAAGTTATTTGGAATACATCAGTGAAAGGAAAAGGTGAAGATACATGTACCTATTTAGCTAGGACTGTTTGATTAAAAGTTTGAAATTAACTCAAGAAAGATTAACCAAAAAGAAACATTTATTAAGGCTGTAGGGTGTAGTGGGCACGTGCTGGCTGTTTTCATAACATCTATTCTTTGCCTCCCTTGTCCACCAAAAATGTCTGATTGTCCTGTGGGGAATTATTCTTTCTCTCGTTTTTCAGTCATATGGTTTGGGAGAGGTAGGCCCCATTCTTTGCTCCAAGTGAGTGTCCTGATTGGTTGAGTCTAAACAGTTTATCTTATCTCCTTGTCCATTAGGTCAGAGATGGGTGCATGGCCTCGTTTGGGCCAATGAGAGTGACTCCTGGGATTTGTACAGGGCCACCTAGAAGGGATTCTGTCTTCCTTTGGACAGCAAGTGTTATGGTGTGAGGTCTGGCACTACTGCAGCCATTTTGCTACCACCAAAGAAAAGCCTAGAGCTGCAAAAGATCCCGTGGTTCCTGCAAAGGAATTTTACATCACAAAAGGCAGAAGGGAGATATAGAGAGAAACTGGATCCTCGGTCATATTATTTCAGCTGCCAGATCAGCCCTATCTAAAGCCAGAGCTTTCTCCGGACTTTTCTTCTTTTTTTAAATTTTATTTTATTGGGGAATTGGGAGAGGGAAACAGCGTTGGGGAATCAGGGAAGGGGAACAGACAAGTTGCTGTCCTTTTGTTCTTCAGTCTAGTTGTGGAGGACGTCGTTTCACTGGCCCATGTTGATATTATCATTGCGCTCTTTCTGGGTGAGGCAGATCGGTCGCCGGCTATTGAACGACCGCTCATGTGGCTCTTGGCAGCTCACGCTGGCTGCCAGCCACTCACAGTAGCTTACGGCAGCCCCGTGCAGCCCCCCTGCATCCTACGCCATCGCCGGCGACTCATGGCAGCCCAGCTTCAGGTCGAGCTGTTGTTCAACATCTTAGTTGTCGAGGGAGCAGCATCACTGGCCCTAATGTGGGATCCGAACCGGGGCCCTGCTGCTCAGAGCTGGCGTCCCAAGCCAACTCTTAACCAACGTGCCACTCGACCGGCCCTCTCTGGACTTTTCTGCTGAAAGAGTGACATTCAGCAATATCTTTATAAGGTCACTTGGTATAAGTTGTCTTTTACTTAGAGCACAAAATTAAAAACTTTACTCTCTACAGTGCTAGCTATATCACAGAACCCAAGGACAGGAATGTCGTGGGGTCCCAGCAAGTTACTGGAGCCGGGACCGGCCTGGTTCTTGTCCCTGTTGCTTTCTGTGTGCAAGCTTCATATGCCTCTTCCTTCTCACATGTGCTCCCTGATTGGCATCCTCTGGCCAACAAGCTCAGTCGCTGCCTCTTAGTAGCAGTTCTGCATTCCCAGGAGGGGGATGCTAATTGGACCAGCTTAGGTCAGGGGTCAACCTTTGATCCAACAATGCTGGCCAGAATGTCAGGGTCACAAAGCATAAAGATGACATCCAGTCAACCCTGAGAGTGGGAAGGCAGTTCTGAGAGGAAGAGGTGGGGGCGGTTGGGAGATGCTCGGCCACCCCAGTAAGTGTCCACAATAGGTGGCCTCTGGGAAGCCCCTTCATATCTTGGAGCTACTGTTTCCTCCTGTATAATAGAAATACTAATCCAAAGGGTTTTGTTGTTGTTGTTGTTGTTTCGAGTGTCAAATGAGAAAACGAATGGGACAGGCTGCTGTTGGGCGGGTGGTAGGGATCGTTTCGACCATTCTTGTACTCTCAGCAGTGCTGAGTGCATCACAGGGTTCAGTGAACACGTCACGTGTGGTTGTGTAGCCGCACACCAGCTTAGCTCTGGGAGCAGCCCTTGGCACTGTAATGAACATGTGAGGTTTAGGTGTTCGGTGTACCGCACCTTCACCTCCACGAACGTAATGCACCTCCAGGGCCATTGAGTGAGGTTGGTCACTGTTCCCATTTTACAGATGAAGAAACTGACTCACCCTAAGCCAGTGGTTCTCCAAGTGGGAATTTGCTAGAAATGCAGATGCTCAGGCCTCTCCCCAGACCTTCTGAGTCAGCAACTCTGAGGTTGGGGCCCTGCAGTCTGCATGTTGACAGACCGTCCCCCCCAGGTGATTCTAATAAATGAACCCCATTCTCCCAACCAGGGCTAGTTCCCCACAGGGATTTGTCATCTGGGAGGGAAGGATGACTGGTGACAGTAGGTTGCTGTGGCTCATAGGCTGTGCACGGCTCCATGGTTACTGCAGAAAGGAGGTTTTAGACAAACATGTCAGGATGCTTGATTTTTATTTGCCATAATACCTTAAAAGCCTCTCGAAACGGGCTTTGGTTTCTCTACGGTGGGCTTTCTCCAGCCAGGGGTGAGGCTATACTTGACAGGAGTTTTGGTGCCCTCACGAATCTTTGTGTTTGCACGGTAAGCGTATAGCAGAAGCAGAAGCACCTAGCTGCCGTGAGCGCTCAGCTTTCTGCCCTCCCCCACTTCCTCTCACTCCCCACTCCTCCCCGAAGGGCCCAGGCGGCACCCCCCACCCCAGTGTGGTGAGGGGTGTGTGGAGCTGGCATTCTAAGGCTCTTGGTGACAGTCTTAGCCGCATATTGGCATCTTGGTAAGGTTGGCGGTGCCAATCAATGCCAGCTGCAGAGTCCTAGCACCTAGGCATGGTCCTCTGGCTTGAGCTTGGGAAGAGGCATCTTTATGAAGTTAATAATTTATCAAAGCTGAAATCCTTCCCGAGCTCTGAGAAATGTGTCTGCCCCACATTGTCATATTAGGAAGATTTTCTAGCGGCAGAAGCAGACTTTGGCTCACTTAAGCAGGAAAGAAATTAATTCAAGGATACAGATAGCTCACTGCATCCCTGGGAGAGCTGGTGAGCCTGCCTCACAGACAATGCACCCAGGCAGATGCCCCAGTCATCCCATAGGAAGGTCTGGTGAGGGCACTAATGCCACCACCCCTATGCACTTGTGGCACCACCAACCCTGCTGGGGGTGGTGAGGGTGGCCCTGCCGGCCGCTTTACTGACCCCTGCCACAGCTACCCTGGGGACTTTATTTTGCTGCGATGGCCATTGCCCCAGGAATGCTTCCCAATCCCAAACATTTTGGATCACAGGGACCCAATTAATCACCTGCGTGGGTGTTTCTGATTGGTGGAACATAGGTCACGTGCCTCTGCCTCAGCTGCAAGGGATCCTGGGAGGGTGGATAGCTGCCGTTTTTATCTTCTGTCAAAAGAAGTGGGCTCTGCTCCTCCTAAGACTCAAAAAGTGGCAAATTTCCCTGAAATAAGAAGGAAATTAACAAGCTAGGAAAACCAAAAGAATAGCTATCCAAAAATATCCACTAAAACTTATAATCATAAAAGCTAATAATACTATAGCTCTTACTGTAATGCCAGGTGCTGTTTATACTCACACATGTCACCTTATTTAGTCCTCACAACAGGTCTGTGAGGCAGGTACTATCGTTACCACCCCCATATCAGCAGATGAGGAATCAGGCCCAGGGAGTTGAGTGGCAGCCCAGAGCCTGTAGCCAGGCTTTGAGCCAGGGTATCTGGCTCCTCGGTCCAGGCTGAGCTGCCTCTCAAGTCAAAAGGTTGAGATGCCAGTGGAGCCAGGACCGCTGATGCCACACCTCCCGCTTCCATGAGCCAGTAAATTCCTTGCTAGTATTGTTATGCTTATTGATTTTGGCCAAAGGCTCTGTAAGTTGGACTTCTGTCATTTGAAGAAGAAGGCTGACTAATACAAAGTTTAGCGAACATCTTTAAAGAGGACTAATCATAAGTGTTCTATTTTCCTTTTTTTTCCCATAAGTAAATAATACTCCTATGTTTTTGCAAGAACTCAGTAAAGTAACTGCAATTTTATCCCTTTTCACTGACTTAAAAACTTAGGCCTGCAGCATCAGAGTGGCCTAGCCAGAGTGGATCTCAGCTCTTTTATGGAAGAATCAGGACTGAAATACAGAATGGCTTCCTTTCGCCTGCCAAACCTCCACTTACTCCCGAGCCTGACACCAGGGCTGGGGACACATGGTGACCATGATATATATGCCCACTTTCCCAGATCTACTGCAGATCTAGTGCAGGCCACGGTCAAGGCCACAGGTTGCTACGTGACCACCTGTCAGTCAGCCTCTTGGAAACTGTCCAACAGGAATCTCGGGGACGTGCTGTGGAGGACACCAGCAGCCTCTGCCCTGCAGTTTCAGCGCTGGCCATGCTGGACCTGGCGCTACTCGAGTCTTCCTGCCCATGGGCTGCAAGGTAGGAGAAAGGCCATAACTGAGTAAGAGAGTGCAGGGTTCCAGGGGGATGATTGGACTTTCAGGCTTGGGACACAGAGTTAGCTGGTGGGAAGCCGGGAACAGAGTACTGGTGAGTAGAGAGCAGGACGCTGAGGGCGAGTGGAGCCTTGAAGAGGCCTGAGACCACGAAAGAGGAGGACATCCTGCAGAGAGAGTGATTGGTGTGATGGAAGGGTAGGGACGTGGTAGGGCATGGTGGGAGGAGCTGGTGAGTCATGGAGCAAGGAAAGTTGACAGAGTTATAGACAGATCCAAGGGCAACCCTCAGGCAAATAATGATAGTATTGACAATAACAGATGACACTGACAGAGTATTTATACTTACTTATAAGAGTTGAGAAAAGGTCTTTACATTTAATTATCCCCATTGTCCTGGGAAATAGAATATTAACTGTTATCTCCACTTGACAGATGAGGAAACTGAGGCTCATAGAGGGTAAGGAGCTTCACAAAGGTGACACAACTTATAGAAGACAGAGTTTGAATCCAGGGCTCTTGCCATTAAAGACTGACAACTGTTGGACAAACAAAACAGGGGGGCAGCCTGCAGTGGGTGGCCTCTGATTTCACCTGAGCCCCTGTATGCGAGTCTATTAGAAGGGAATGGAATCATTTCTGCCTTGCCCCACCCCTCCTTCCATCATGGAAAGAAGCCTACTTGCTACTGATGGCAGACATCCCTAAGCTACCAGCTTGCATTCCTATGTAAGCTGAGCATGGCCTCAGATGCTCTCCTAGCGTAAGTGTTCTAGGCAGCTACTTCCAACTAACCAGAATGGGCGCGTGAGATGGAAATGGTTTCCCTTCCCTCATCTAAAGGGTTGGCATGGGTTCCGACTGGCATGAGCCAGAGGTGCCTTTCTAGGGAATCAAAGCAGCCGGCGGGCTGAGCTGGCACTGGGAGTGAATGTTGGAGACAGGGCCCATTTCAAGTCAAGTCACTGGGCAAAACGCACGCTCAGCAAGAGGAGGAATAGCAGCAGTGGAATCCGAGGGCGGTAGGGTGCAGAGAGGTGACAGTCTGCTCTGTTCCTGGGGAGACTTACAGACATGACAACGTAAACTTCCCCAGTAAAAGGCAAACATTAATAAGCTATGTTTCCATATTACCTTTCCCCCTGAACACCTATAATCCATGGTTATAAAAGAGTGTGATCATAGTAGCTATTCTCTTACACCCTAGTTTGCCTATAATTTATTCCTCATTGAATATAATTTGAGGTTGCTTTTAATAAAAAAAGTAAGATCTTAATTGGACATTTAAAAATCATGTTAAACAAGGAGAACTGGAAGAAAGAAGCAGATGCCTTTTGCCAGGGATCGAAAGCAGTGTTGTTACAGTACTTTAAAATGAAACTTGCCCTTGAGTTTCCTGGCAACTAGCTAACAAAGGGTAAGAAGATGTTGTATGAGTTCTCCTGGACTGATAAGAGATTCGGGGGGAGAATATAAACTGAGAGCCTGTGCGGGAGCCGGGCCTTAAGTTTGCTTTAGCTGTAAAAGGTTTAAAACCAGTAGAGTTTACATGGAAATCCAGCCTCGCTTCAAGATTCCAAGATATGGCCACTCTGTCCTCCTATCTCCCAAGATCGGAAAGCGGCAGGAGCAGCGCTGCCCCTGCAGACCCGCCGGCAGCCTCCCGTGCGCCCCACTTCCCGTCAGTCCCTGCTGCTTATTCCCTTCCTCACATGCTTGGCCCTTGTAGGTGTCTGGAAAGTGTGGTCTAGCTGAGGACATTAAACATATAAACATAGTCTTTGGTTGTTCCTACACATGGAAGCCGGAGACGCTAAGGGCATGCCAGGAAGTGGGAACCCGCCAGCCGTGGGAGCACACCAGCCGTGGGAGCCCACCAGCCGTGGGAGCACACCAGCCGCGTGAAAAGGCACGTGGAAGCGGTGCCTGTGGACGCGCACATCAGATCATGTCGCTTCTCTGTTCGCAGCCCTTCGTGGGCTCCCATCGCCCTCTGCGCAAAGGCCAATGCCCTTCGAAGGACCTTGCCTTGGACTTGGTTCCCTTTTGCTCAGCCCTTCAGCCGGACTGGCTCTTTCCGTGCCCCAGACCCGCCCACAACGCGTTCTTCCAGGCCTCCGCTCTGGCTTTGCCCTCCGCCTGGAACACCCTTCCCCCAGCACGGCCGCCAGCTCCGGTCTCTGCTCAACTCGCCTGATCAGAGGGGTCTTCTCTAACCGCCGCCTATGAAACAGCACCTCTCCCCCTCTCCCTACCCCTCGACCTGCTTCGTTTCCCCCCATAGCACTAATTATTATGCGACCCCTTTCTGCGATCACATATTTATTTTCTGTTTTCACACCCAGCAATGTAAATTCTATAGGGAATGGGGTGGGGGTGTCTTGTTTGTTCACGGCTGTGCGCCCAGCACTAGAGCAGTGCCTGGCACGTAGGAGACTGACTGTGTGGGATGAATGGATAAAAGTCTACGGCCGTTCAGCTTTTATATGTGGTGCATACATCCAGGATCTTTCTGAATAAAGGCATCTTTATATAAATATGCAGCTTAGAGATAGAGTGATGCATTGTTTTATCTTGGCCTGTAAAGATACAGTGCTATAAAGATAGCTGGATTTACATCCATAGTGTGTCCAGATTAAAGGCCAAACAATGACCGATAGTCACAGAAGGCCAGAACAATGGGGACGCTGTTTACAGTTTCCTTGCCAGGCGAGCTGTTTCTGTGAGCTCCTTTTCTTTATGCGTGCTGTTAACCCTTGTGTGATTGTTTGACTCTTTCTAGAAATAGCCCCAGTTGGCCAGCGCCTCTATAGCTCACACATTGGAATCTGAAATGGGGTGCTCCCATTTACAAACGGCCTCTTCCGGGGAGCACTCCTCGATCCAGGCAGCCTCGTCTCTCTCCCCAGCTGCACCTTTGCCAGGGCCGGCTGGGTGAGCAGTCTGACAGCACACGCCCAGCTGACTCCATCAAGCATCCCCACAGACATGCTGTGTGTCCGCCCAGTGTCTCCAGGGCTGCATGTGTTGTCCTGCGGCCATGCTCACAGGAGCCCCCTGGACCCAGAGAAGAGAAGCCTAGCTCTCATGGAGCCAGAAATGTGGCCTTCCCCATAGCAGGGCTGGCACCATCTGCAGAAAAGCCTTTGCTGTCAGGATTTGAGCCCACTTCCCTGACCTGCAGAAGGTTTTTCATTACATGCATCCTAACGTGGGCAAATTTCAAACACAGCTCCCAACTGTAGATGAAATGGGAACCTCAGCAGAGCCTGAAGAGTTGCACGCCCTGGCCCAGCCATCAAGCCTGGGTGAAGACTGCACATGAGGGACCACTGAGCCAGCCCTCAGCATCTCATCCTCCTCCCCCAAGCTCCTGGTCCCTTCCCACCTGCTGCCAGAGACCTCCTAGGGCAACCCGCTCACCTCCCCTCACTCCCTCACTGGTGGAAACCAGAAATGACCAGGGGGCCTCGGCAGCTTAGAGGCAGTCCCCCACTGTCCAGAAGTTTGAGATGTCCTGCGGGGGTGGGGGGTGGGGGGGTTATCCCCAAACTCCACAAGAGCCTTCTGCCAGGGGAACGTTTCTTTTCCACACTCAGGCAATCACTTCCGGAGGCAAGCTTTAGGAGAAAAGGAAAAGCAGATGTCAGCCTGTGACACAGAATAATCACTTTGCTCAGTGCTTGTATTTTCCTACCAATTTTGTATTTTTCAAAAAGGACAATAAAACAATTGTACTCCCGGCTAATTAATGACAAGCTGGTAAAAGCATCTCCTCATTGTTCCATTTATTTCTCCATTTCTCCCAGTAACAGTCCTGTCCCCGAAATGAATCAGTGTCGTTTACACAATGCTGTCACCCCATTGTTCCTTTATCATCCTCCATTTTCATAAATCGGGGTGTTAATCCCTTAATGGCTTTTCTCAGTGCTTAAAAAAAGAAAGGGAAAAAAAAAAGAAGGAAAGAAAAAAAAACCCAGCCTCTTCTCTTAATCCCTCAGTAGACAATGCACATTGACACAGGCAGCCCTGGGACGATGGGTTTAGTCAAAAAAGCAGGTGAGACTGGGGACTGAGCCTCTTCTGTTGCTGGCTCAGCAGGAGGCCCCTCACCCCTGGGGCCCACCCCTTCCCAGGTAGGGTGCGCCCAGCATCTCTCCTGGACTCTTTGATGAGGCCCCTCTGACCTTTGCCCTGATGACCCAGGAAGGCCTTGCAGGTGAGGGACAGGGTGGGAGAAGATAGTGTAGGGACCTCTGGTCCTTCCTGGGTTTCCTAATCCACAGTCCAGTGCCTCCTCACTCACCTTCCACTAGGGCAGTGGTTCTTAAAACGGGGTCTCTGGACCAGCAGCATGGGCATCGCCTGGGAACTTGTTAGAAATGCAAATCATTAGACCCACACTGGACCCACTGAGCCTGAAACCTTGGGTGAGGGGTCAGCAGTCTGTGTTTTAACGAGCCCTCCGGGGATGTCTGATGCACCCCTGAAATCTGGGAGTTACTGTACTAGGGGATTTAATTCTAAGGTTAATAAGGACGTAAATGGAAATAAAGATCATTTCATTTAACAAATGTTGGTTGACTTCTGGGTCCTGCTCAGCAAGACTCAGAGAGCATCGATTGAATCAGAGCTGGTGTAAGCCTTCAAGAAGCTCCCATTCTGGGCTCCCCCTGGGTTAGAACCCAGCCCAGACCTCCTCTTCATTTTTCAGGACTCTGCACAATGACTGGCATGAAGTGGTAGATACCAGCATTGTCATCGTCATCCTCATCCTCAGGATTGGGAGTGAGCTGAGAGCTTGGCTTCAGCCTCCTGCAAGGGAATCTGGGCTGCAGCAGAATCCAATGTTCCGTCGCTCAGTGAACATATCCTGCCTGCGCACTTGCTCTAGGCAAGGCCATGTGCAAGCCACTGGGGACTTAGAATTAAATCAGAGGATCCCTGCCCAGAGGGAGATCCCTGTCTAGTGAGTACACAAATAACTTGCACAAACAACTTACAAAGCCCCTAGCAGGTGCTGTGATAGCCCTTCTGAAATGGTACAAGGCAGCAAGATCAGCTCAGCACAGACAGGGGTGGTGAAGGTGGCGATGGTGATGGTGATGGTGATGGTGGTGATGGTGATAGTAATGGTGGAGGTGATGGTGATGGTGATGGTGGTGGAGGTGATGGTGATGGTGGTGATGATGGTGGTGGTGGTGGTGATGGTGGTGGTGGTGGAGGTGATGGTGATGGTGGAGGTGGTGGAGGTGATGGTGATGGTGGAAATGGTGATGGTGGAGATGGTGATGGTGGTGGTGATGGTGGTGGTGGTGACAGTTGGGCAGCAGCCTTCACAGAAAAGACTCTTAATTTGAACCTTTCAATCTGAGGCAAAGTTCTCCAGTTAGACTTGGGGGAAAGAACATTCAGGACAGAATGAACAGCTTACACACAACACAAAGGTGTATACAGTTGGTGTAAACTGCTGCTGAAGGAGTTTGTTGAGGGGTGTCCATAATGGAAGTATGAGTTAGGCGAATCCCAGAGCTGTATCTCACCTGTTCAGCCTTAAGTATGAGAGCCAAGGATTTAGAACAACTCAGAAAATGCCTGTGGACTTTAGGTTCATGGGCTAGAATCTGACTCATACTAGCTTAAACCATACAAGGAATTTATTGACTCTTATGCCCCCACAGTTCAAAAGAGTTCAAAAGGCTTCAGGCAAAGCTGGATCCACAAGCTCAGGCAACTTATCTGAATACTGTATGTTGGCCCTGCTTTATTCTTCGTGGGCGTCATTTTCAGACAGACTCTCCCAAGTTGATAGCAAAGATAGCCACTGGCAACTTGAAGCTTATTGAGTCTTTATGCCTAGAAATTTTGGAAAAGAATGGGCATTTGCCCCCAGTGGTCTCAGGAAAACTCAGTGTTCCCTCTGGAAGACTCTCACGGGTGTGGCTTGCATTGTTTGACTCTCCCAGAATCAAATCACTTTGACTCAAGTCCAAGCCAGTTAGCCAGACTTGATAACATGGTCACTCTGAAACAGGAAGAGGCTAGGATGGGATGGCGAACCCCATCTGAATGGCATGGGTGAGAGTGGGAGAGGCAGGGTTGGTTTCCAAAGGAACTTTGCAGTGTTTCTCCAGAAGCAGCAGCAATGAATTTGGGCCAGCAAGGAAGAAAAATGTGACTTGAACAAAGAACTAGAGACAGTTGAGAAAAAATAATAGAGCTGTTACTACAATTAGGCATGTTCATATATATATAGGCACTGAAAAAAAAAGACTGAAAGGATAATCACCAAAAGGTTACAATTGGTTATCAATGATGGGATCATGAGTAATTTTTATCTTTTCCGCTAGGTGGGTGGCAGTAAACACAGACAGAGCCAGACAGAGCTGTGTTTGAATCCTGTTTCAAACTAGAGGACTCAGGCTGAGAGCATCATTGCACTTCTCAGCTTCAGAGTTGAACATTTGTAAAACAGGTCTCCTCACACCTTCCTAACACTCCCTAATTGGCATAGAATGGTAGCCGTTATTATTGTTGTTGACACTATTGCCTGGCTTAGAATGAACAGTTATTACTTCTATGAGAACCAAACTCATTTACCCCACATGGCTTAGTATCTAGAGTGACATAACTTGACTATTCTATTGTCTTCATTAGCATAACTTTACTATCCCATGAATACTCTTACCAGTCAATTAACTTTATTGTTCATTAAGAGAATAATCCATCCATGGACTCTTCAATAGGAAGCATCCAACAACATTTTATACCCTAAGACTCTTTGAAACGTTTCCATCAATCCTGAACTATTATAACATGGTCCTTACCCAATTCTAACAACTCCCCCGCCTTCTCCCTCCGCCATTTTGAAAACTCTCCTTAAACCAGAGTTTGGAATCTCCGTAGAAATGACCTTGGTTTTCCCTCTTCTAGATGCTACCCAAGCTCTGTCCAGGTGGTGCTCTCTGCTGCTGTGACCTCTAGACTCAGCTTTGCTTGATCAATAGCCTGTTTGTAATATTTGGGGAGCCAGCATTTGACATCTGTAACAGAAAACTATAGAACTGTATTTTTGCATGACGTCATTCACAGGGTCCATGGAGGCTTCTACCATTATAGGGACCTTCACCCTGTTCCTTTAGGAAACGGAAGCAGCTGGGTTTATGGAGAAACACACTGCTTGAGAGTATTAAGACAATTTTATAGTCTTTGTTATGGTTGGAAATGATCTATTTGCTTGTGATCATTTGTTTAACGTCTTTCTTCCTGCCAAAACTATAACCCCAGGAAGGCATGTACTGTGTCTTAGTCATCATTTGTCTCCAACATCTAGAGAAGGGTTTGGCACATAAGTTCAGTAGTTGTTGAGTGGATGGATGGATGAATGAATGAATGTGGAGGGGGGGGGAACTAGTTATGGTCCTGGATCTGCTGCTGATTTGTTGTATGCTTTTTGGCAAGTCCATTGTCTTTCTCGGTCTCAGTTTCCCCATGTGTACAAAACTGGGTGAGACGACACCTGGAATCCACGTCTATGTTTATGGGCAGTTTTCGTTCCAAAGACCGCAGCATGACAGGCTGTGGAGGGTGCTGTGTAAGGAGGTTGATGGCTGCCCTTCTGGAGGCCTGAGGTCAGCAGCCCTAGGATTCATGGTAATTAATTCCAAATCCTCGGCCCTGGTGACCTTCCCAGTTCCTGAGACTAGGCAGGATGGGCGGAGGCCAGGATGTTTCCCTTTTATCAGCCCCTGGATTCATGTAAAATATCATTTTCTCCTGGGGTGTGTGTGGGTGGTTGCAAACTCTGTAAATGATCTTTAGTGACATGGGGCGGAGGGAGGTTCTGGCTCCTTTCCTTGTTTTTCTTCTGACCATGTCAGCTGACTCCAATCCCCAGCATAGCCTGCTTTTGGAAGAGAATGCTATCACCCATTTATACCTCCCTGGAGATTTAAATTTCTCATTTCCCTGCCAGAGGCATTTACAAGTATGCTCTCCCATTATGAATCACATTGGATGCCAATCTCACCTTACAGGCGATTCTGGTCCTTGCTTGCCTTGTGACCTTGGGCAAGCTGTGTAACCTCTCTACTGCTTGATTTCCTCGTCTGCAAAATGGACGTAATGCTAGTAGCTGCCTCATTGGGTGGTGGAGAGGTTCAATGAGTTAATACAGTAAAACACTAGGACAGAGCTTCATAGCTGTTGGCTATTATTATTGTCCCATAAAGTGCCTGGTACATGCTTGACTCTAAGTGGAGGCTCTGTAATCAAATGCTACTCAGGAAAAAAAACCCCCAAAAAACATGTCCTGTAGAACTTGCAACCACTTGAAGAACCTCAAAGGTATTTTGGTGCAGGAAAGAAACCAGTCTCCACAGATTACGTGCTGCATCACTCCATTTAGATGACATTCCCACCTATAGAGCTACAGGGAAAGAAAGAAGATCAGTGGTTGACAGGACTTAGGGAGTATAGATTTGGTGAGGGTTTGACTTTTTAAAAGAGGAGGAGGAGGAAGATTTGGGGGATAATGGAGCTGCTTTGTATCCTGGCCACAGGACTCTCTCTAGACATGTGTTAAAATTCATAAAACCGTGAACCGGAAAAGTAATATTTTTGTATGATAATTTAAAAAAATGTGGCTCAATAACTGTTGTTGCCTTTCTGCTTCCTCCTTTCTCTTGGCTAGATTAAAAAAAAGAAAAAAGATAACATGTCTTGAAATGCTTTGGAAAGCAGAAAGCATGGTGTGCCGTGCACCACGGTGGAGAAATAAGCCCGGATGTTTGAAATGTGCTCGAAGCTGCCCGTGGTCTCTGTGAGAAGACGCAGGCAAGAGACAGCTCAGGATCAGAACCTGGGTGCAGGGGAGCTATTTAGGACTCCAACAAGCTGTTTAAAGAGATTTAAATGCGCCGTTTCCTGGTTATTCTGAGGTGCAGCTATAATTGTTGTTCTTTCCAAATAAATCCTTCAGATTAAATGGATATCGAGTGTGTAAATTCAACGATTGCTCACGGCACGCGAATCTTGTCAGAGTTCAGGGTGAGTCAGTCTAGATTAACAGGAGGAAGTTGGCAAAGGTTGTTTCAGTCTTCACACTATCATTTTGGGGCTGGCGTTGAATGTTTACATTTCATGGAGAGAACATGCAGGCCCGATAAGGCAGCCTGGGGCCACACTTGGGAGTCAGGAATCTTGGCAACAAAGTGGTGTAATTTAGGGGGAGTTCCTGCTCCTCTCCAAGACTCACTTTTGCCACCTGCTCTTTGGCAGCAGTGAGGGTTGGACTTGATCCTCGCTCGGGCTCTTTCCTGCTCGGCTTGTGGCTGAGACCATGTCCCTTCTCTCTGCTCTACGGGACATGGATGCCTCCTCTTCATCTATTCGCATTTGCCTGTGTACGGCCCCCCATTTGGAGGACACCCCATGACTTCACCAAGGCAACCCTGAGTCTTTCTTGAATGTGGTGAGCACCCTGGAGCCATCTGCCTGCCCAAAAGGGATTCTCTGAGCACACTGGTGTGGGATGCCAACGGGCTCTGCAGAGCCGCAGAGAACCGTGCCCAGAGGTGCCGTTAGGACGTGGGAATTATGAGGTGAGCAGAAAGAAGCCAAAAAACCCAGGAAGCCACTTGAACAGAGAGTATACACATAAATATTGCCGAGCAGGTCCCAGCACCGGGGTTTTATGTTGATGCGCTAATGTGTTATCCGCTCAGGGTTTATTTACGCCGTTTGGGCCCTCCCTGCAATTCATTTATCTGCTTAAGGAAGAGGTGCTAACAGGACAGTTCCTCGTGAACAAGCGTCCCCGTGTGATCCCCACCGCTGTTTATAATCCTTCATGCCCAGATCTATAATTCATGAGCTGATGGCCTGGTGGCAGCTTCCATAAAGGCCACGCTGGGCACCCAGTCGTTAACGTTCGCGCTGTCATGCACGGAATCGAAATAAGCCCACTCTCCTTCTATTCATCATGACGCCACCGACGTGTGGGCAATGATATTATCCAAATATTATTAAAACTTTGAACCCTGTCCCCATAAATTATGGCCGAATGGCTCCGTGGCCATTAGAGAGGGGGATGTATGGGCTTCGGTTGCCGCCGAGTAATTATGTGCTTAAAAGGAAGCGTGGCTAAGCATTCCCATAGTAAAAAGGGGAGAAGCTGGGATCATTTGTTACTGCTCCAGCGTTCGAAGCCGGACCGCTCAGGCAGGTCAAGTCAACCTTACATCAGGACAATTATCTGCCTAGAGAGACCAAACATCTGTTATTAAGTATGTACAGGCATCAAGGCAACATGCTAGAAATCTCGTCCACTTCAAACACTTGGCGTTTTCTACACAACGCCCCCCTCGCCTTTTGTTACTGCAGCAGTCAGCTTTGAAATATGCCCTATCTCCCCTCCCCCGGCCCCTCGCTTTAATGTACCCTGCAGCTGCTAAAGATGGTGTTGTAACTTTAGAAGGACCTCGCTATCTTTCTCAGGCTCTTTCAGTAATCATAATAATTTTTGTTGTGTGTGTGTTTTTTTTTTCTCCTGAACTTTTTTTTTTTCCCTCATATTTATTAGTTATTCAGGGAGTATTGCCGGGGCGGAGATTACATACGATTTGAAAGCACAAGGTCAGCCCATGTTTAAATGAGAAGCCCAATCTCTCTCTGATTCCTGTGTCTGCAGGAACTTGCAGGCTGGCATGGTGCATGGGAGGGAGATGGCTCTGGGTGGGCACTGTGAAATGGGAAATAGCGATTTTCAGGCTGTCATGGTTCCCCGGACCATCCGTGTGTCTTGGAATCCTGGGGAAAGAGAGAGAGGGACCCTAGAAATCAGGGAAGCAGGAGTGGGGAGCAGGCCAGAAAACAAGGCGAGAGACCCAGGAGGCGGGCAGAGCTGGGGGTGGGCAAGATGGCAGGATGAGGGCAGTAGGGCTGCCTGGGGAGCTGACACCGCAGTCGCTCCAGCTGAGCATTTCCAGACAAGAATAACCAGACAAGAATAACAAGAATAACCAATTTTCCTCCCATAAAGATGCAAAATATAATATCAAATAGGGAGAGTTGGGCCATGTTTGTGAGGGAGGAAGGGCAGTATTCTCATTTGCTGGATGACATCGTAATAACAGACCAGGCCCCTTTCTTCTCAAGAATGAAGTCTCCAGACCTTCTGGGGCAGTTGCAATCGGAGCATCTTAAAGATATATGGTGTCTGGATTCGCTTCAAAGTAATCCAGGGTACAGCAGGGATGGTAGGGCTACAGATGAAACAGAAGTTACTCTGAGCTCATGATAATTGTTGAAGCCCCGTAATGGGCACAGGGGAGTTTATTAGACTCTTCTCTATACTTTTGATCATCTCTGAAAATTTTCCATAATTAAAAAAACCTCAAGGAGCAGAACTCTCCAATCTGATGTGAGTGACCTACAATGCAACAAAGAACCCATCTCCCCAGGACTGAGTTCTGTGGGGAAAAAAACCAAGAGAACAGAAGCCAAGGTAAACGAATTAGCAGAGTTTGTGGGATGCTCTGTTTTAATCCATCCCATAAGCACTTTTCCCAGAAAAACCTGCTTAAAACACTGTTTCATCAAATGCTCATAAGCGCTCCCTGGCTCAACCACACCAGCCTGAATCCCTTCTTGTGACATTTCGAGATCTGCCATTACAGGGCCTCGCCCTTCTCGGGGCCAGTGTCCCCCAGGAGCCTGGTGGGAGGGTTGGGCGCAGGGGTGGAGGAGAGTGGTGGCACCAAGGCCAGTTCAGGGACTTTCTTTCGCTGGGGTTCTTTCTTCTTGTGCAGGTGTATGGGCTCCGGTGACGTGGCCTTTGTCCCCTGTCCTCTCTTCCCTTCGTAAGTGCTGGGAAGAAGGCAGCTCTAGCATAGCTACTTGCTGTCACCACAGAGGACAGGAGGAAAGGCACACAAATGACCAGGGTCCAGTTCCCTTCAAAAGCATAGGCAAGTTTTTCCTTCTCTTAGGGGGATACGTTGACCTTTAAAACAGCTCTGCCAGAAACAGACGGCACCAGGGAATAAGGGAAAGGTCTAAGAGCAATCTACCCATGAGGGCATGGATTTGGGCGTCATGGTGGACATCTGATGTCTTTGCTAGCCCAGAATCCATTTCCACTTCCTCTGGGAAAAGCGCCCCAAGTTTCCTTTGGAGAACCAGCCCTCTTCCTCTCTAGGTTCATAAGATGTTGGTGGAATTGACCTGCACTCCCAACTCCCCATCCCATTTCAGGGGCAGTCCTGTGACCCAGGCACGGCCTACTGGAACAGCCGCTGGCCAGTGATTTAGGGCCAGTCATGGGATCCAACTCAAGTCAATGGGGACTCAGTTCTGGGCCTTCTGTGGAAACTGTAGATAAAGACCATGTTTGACACTGCTGGCAGCCATGTTTCCATCCTGAGGGCAGCACTTACCTGGGGAGGAGTTTCTACAGAAGAAAACTGAGAGACGAAGGGGGTGATAAATCTGCCCTGGAATGGGTCAGTTATGTGAGCCTGTACTTTCCTGTTTTGTGTGTTCACGAGAGCTGGGTTTCTGTTACTCACAACCAGAAGAGTCCTGACTGACTGAATGGCACCGCCATAGGGCTTCTAGATGTCGGCCTCAAAACCTCAGTTCACGCACAGGCAGCTTCAGAACAACGTCCTGGGTCTTGCTGTCCACGTGAGTCACACTCTTCTACTTTCCTTGCTTAGCGGACCTTCTCAGAGGTGAGATCCTTGCGTTTTACACCTGGATGGAGACTGCGCATGAGGGACCACTGTGCCAGCCCTCAGCAGCTCTCTTCCTTTCCCCAAGCTCCTTGTCCCTTCCCACCTGCTGCCAGAGACCTGGGAACCTGGGGCTCCAGGAGGTGACATACTTGCCCAAGGTCCATCAGGTAGGATGTGGTAAAGCTGGCTTTGCAACCTGGGTCTGACTTATTTTTACAGCATATTGAAGTCGGCCACCTCCTCACCAACTGCCTTGCTTGCTATCATGTGTAGCCAATGATTCTTTCTCTCCCTACAGTGGGCAGCCCTGGAAACCTAGACCCATATTTCATTCATCTCTGCCTTTCCAGCCCCAGAGTAAGCCCTCAGAACAGCTGATGAGTTACATTGCCAGGGAGTTTATGCAAATTGCCCAAAGTTGCAAATCAAGTTAGCAGCTGGAGAAGTGCTAGAAATATACCCTCTTTTTGAAAATCCCCACAAGAGCTTACACTATGCACTCCTGTGCTGGTTGCAAAAGGATGTCCTTTTCCCACTGAGATCTTTGTCCCTTTCTCTGACCTAAAACATCCATGCCTGGAATGGGTTTCTGGGGACAACTGAACAGAAAGCTCAGTGAAAGACAGCCTCAGAACATCCCCTCTGGGCCAGACTTCCCACAGTGGTCCAAGCAGCCCGTTACCAGCATCTCCCTGACGGGCTGCTGGCTGTCATCGCCTGGGAAAGTCCCCCTTGTTCCCTGGAATGGGCCTCTCCTCTTATGATTGCCTGTCCCCTGGCCTCTCTCTAATTTATTGCTTCTGTTTATGATTTGAGGTTAAATGCTTTCAGTTCCATTTTCTTAAAAACATACGTTTCATTCCCTCGACCTCCACCCTGTATAATGACTTCTGAACAGCAGGCTCTGGGAGGGAGGGGAAGTCAGTCTAATGAGACCTCCTGCTTGTTGCTGTGAGAGCCGGGCAGGCCCAGCTCGGCTCAGCCATTTCCAAATTGCTTCCAACACACTTGCACATCCCCAGCTTCCAGGAGCTGCAGTCTGTATTGTTTGATCCACAGTCTTTTTTTTTTTTTAGGATTTTATTGGGGAATTGGGGAAGGGGAACAGCCAAGTTGTTGTCCTTCTATGTTAGTTGTGGAGGGCGCAGCTAGCTCAGCTCCAAGTCCAGTCACCATCCTGCCACCCGTCGGCAGCTCAGCGGCAGCTCAGCTCGGGTGCAGCTCACTGGCCCATGTGGGAATCAAACTGGAGATCCTGTTGCTCAGAGCTCACGCTCTTAACCAGCTGAGCCACTCAACCGGCTCCTTGATCCACGGTCTTAACATTTTAGACACACTGCTTGGCAAGAGCACTGATAGTGGGTAGAAGGAGACCATATCTGGGTCCCGCGGGGTGGGAGGACCTGGAGGGGCTGAGTGGGCGTAGGGAGACTAGCAGAAGTCTGGGGGCAGAGCTGGCTTCAGGTTAGTCCGGGAGCAGCCCAGGCATTCTCTACAGTCCCCTGCCTAGAGTGCCATTTCCCGAGGGACAGAGTCTGTTGGGCAGATGTGCTCATTTCTGGATCCCAATTTCAAGGTCAGCTTCTAGGCTTTACCTGCCTTCTAGCCAGGTGCAGCCACTCACGTGTTTTACCTGGCACCCAGAGATGCACGGCCCTCTGAAACCACACCATTCCTGGCAGGAAGTCTATGTGGGGAGGTTGGCTGGCCTCTATTTTGGATTCACCTTATGGATTGCTGGGGCTTCTCTCTAAATCTCTAGCGTAGGTGCCTACAATTCCTCACGTCCACCTACTTTCCTTGTCTGGGGTCGTGATGTGCTCATTCATTCAACAAGCTGATGTTTAGACCTACTTTGGGGTCATCGTATAGAGAGAGATGAGTCAGAGACTCCCATATGAGAGCACTGACGGGCATGGGTGGGGGAGGCAATTGTCAGAAATATGACAGTCTCATGTGTAAGAGTACATGAAACCATCTCTATAATTTTGTCATTTCAAGAATGCTATATAAATGGAGTCATTCCATATATGACCTTTTTACACATGGTATGATTTCTTGTTCTAAGGGAATTATGTGTCCTCAAAATTCGTATGTCAAAGTTCTAACCCCCAGGATCTCAGAATGTGACTGTACTTGGAGGTAAGGTTATAAAGTGGTAATTAAGTTAAAATCAGGCAATTAGGGTGGGTTCTAATCCAATATGACTGATGTCCTCATAAGAGAGGAGATTAAGACAGGCTGGGGCCGAGGGAGGACCATGTAAGGATGGGCAGAAGACGGCCACCTACAAGCCGAGGAGAGAGGCCTCAGAGGAAACCAAACCTGCGCACACTTGGCCTTGGACCTCCAGAACTGGCAGAAATAAATTTGCAGAAGCCATCCCATCTGTGGTATTTGCTGTGGCAGCCTGAGCAGACAAACCCATCTCTCTTAGGCAGGGGACGTGCGGTTTGTCTGGGCATCAGCAGTCGGGGCAACTGGATGGGACTTTGAAAGTGAACGTGGCTTTGGATGGGATGGTTTCAGAAGAGGGAGCGGGGAGGTCTGGCCCCTCGGCTTGCAAGGTTCTGAAGTGTAAGTCCTCCTGGTGTGACCTAGGGTCTCGCCAGTGTCTCTGGGGCAAGGGGAGGGGTTTACAGCACAGTTCTGTTCTCTGCCAGGAAAGCTAGTCTCCCCTCCCCATCTGCTCCTTCATCTCCTACCCGTCAGATGCCCCTAATCAACCTCTGGAAACATCCATGGCCAAATCTGTAAGTGCATCAGATCACTTCAGGGTTCTCTATAGAAAATCTGTCTTGGAGTGTCCCCTCAAAGTCATTGAAACAGAACATCTGGGGGTGCAAAAAGTGATTTTCAGAGGAGATGGTGAAGCACCCCGGATGTGGAAGACACCAGGCCTCCAGTGTGTGGTGGGGCGGGGGGGGGCATGTCACTCTCTCTTGCTCCTTTCCCACGGGCCAGCAAGTAGGAGTGGCTGGGACATCGGGGTCCCACATGCTGCAAGGGTTGGGGCTCTCCCTGTGGGAGTGGGTGAGGTCTTGCTAGCCTACGGGTCTCTCCTAACAGCCATGCCATCCGTTCTTCATCTCCAAGGATTCCAAAGGTTGTGAAGACCCTTTTGGGTTCTGGGGAAAGGTGTGTGAGTCCCCTGCATTCCCATTTCAAAGGTTGGACCCTGAAGGCCTAAGCCTCTGGGCCTTGCGTGGTCAGAGACAGCTGTCCTGCGTGGGCTGCCCTGGCCGGGGTGCTTCGGGAATATAAGGACTGTGCTCTGCTCCCTGCATGCAGAGTGAAGCCTGGGTGGGGCTGTTAGTGACAGGTCAATGGCACTGCAGAGGAGGTGGCATATTTATGGGAGTCCATCTTGGGGGACCTAAGGTTGGTTGCTTATCTCTCCCTGCCTTGGTTTCCCCTGCTGTAACATGGGGACCTTAATAGCGCTTTTCTTGTAAAGATGTTGCCAGGGGCAAATGAAAAAATGTGGGTGAAACTCTTAGCAGAGTTCCTGGCTCAGGGGTGCATTTGGTGATGCTGACGATGACGAGGACGAGGACGAGGACTAGTGTTTTTTGGCTGGGCCTGCTTTTAAGAATTCTAGGGCACATATGCATCATGCTTCACCACTGCCCTGGGTACCCAAACCTTCCAGATTATCCTCTCTTCTTGGGTATTTTCATAGCCTGGGAGCAATGTCCCCTGCGGCTGCCTGCAGTGCCCGCACCCCCACCCCATCCTCAGGCCACTTTTGAGGGAACTGGTTCGTGATTGGTCTCGTGTCTAATTCTTCCCTGGAGAGGCTGGGCTGGGGGGACGGGGGAAGGCCCGCCTTCCCCACCACTCTGATGATTGATAGAACATCTGGCAAGCTGCAGGTGCCTCCTCAGTCTAGCCTCTGCCTACTTGATAATAGATGACCTCATCTGTCTCTCGACAGCACTTCCTTCTCCGTGCAGGTGACAGAGATGGAGCAACCCCATTCTTCACCTGGAGGGGACACGACTTCCCAGAGAATGTGCACAGCGTTGCTGTAGCCCGCGGGTGGCACCCTGGGAGGTTGCCACACTGCAGCTTGCAGACAACGCCATGTGCGGCTGTGTGGCTGGCTGGACCACCCGCCAATGGCAGGGTGCCTCTGGCTGAGTAGTGGGAACTTGGAAGCTTTTCCTCGTTTCATTACAGTCTGGCCACCTCTCATCCCCGCTATATCCCAGTGGCATTTCTTACAGAACGGGAAACACTCTCCCCCGCCCCCTTTTAAAATTATATTATGCTGAAATATTTCACGTATGCAAAAAAAAAAAAAGCCACAGAGAACATTTCCATAAACATTGGGGTACCCGGCACTCAGCTTAAGAAAGAAAACATTGCAAATACAGTCAAAGCCTTTTCCCTGTACGTGTTCCCTCCTTTCTCCCAGTCCTAACCACTGTTCTGAATTTTCCCACACATTTTTATGATTTTACTACATTTGTATGTGTCCAAATGCTTTTAAATGTTAAAGAAATAAATGTCATAACATTGTTGGCAGCCTCTGGCAGCTGCTTTTCCCCCCAACACTGTTCCGTTCGTTCTCCATGTCGTGGCCTGGGGTTCTGCAGTCTCAGTTCAGTTTAACCGCATCCAGCTTTTCATACAGTGACGACCACACTTCATTTATTCATTGTCTTGTTAATGGACAGTTGTTTCCTTTTTTTTCTTTTCCTTTTTTTATTTGTATTTCAATCACTATAGCAATGCATATTCTTGTGCATGTCTCCTTAGCAAACGGGCACATGTTTCTCTAGCATATACACGTGGGTGAGGAGATACCCAGTGATGGAGATATGCACCTCGAGCTTCCGCACGTTGGCAAACTGTGCTCCTGAGTGAGCTGACCAGCTTAGACTTGTACCAGAGAGGTCAAGTCCCAACTGATCTCATTGGAAATGGGGTACCCCATTGTGGTGTACAGGGCATCACACACACACACACACACACACACACACACACACACAGGGAAGCATTTAAGTCCTTTGCCCTTGCGTGAATCAGTGGGAGGCCCCTCGGCATGAATGAAGTTCAGAGCCATAGGACGTAGAATTTGGAAATGGTGTGGTCTGATTGTGGTGGGGGAAGGGTGTGCATTCCAGCCAGACATGACCTGGACTTGACTCCCCTGCATATATAATATGGTCTTGCAGCTTTGACGAGGTGGCTTTACTTCTCTGAACCTCAGTGTTGTTCATTTGTAAAATGGAAATAATCATACTACCTTGGAGTGGCTGCAGAATAAAGAGATGGGGTGTGTGAGCAGTCAGCCCAGTGACTGGCACGCTGGTCCCCGAGCAAATGGCAGCTGCAAAGTCCTGTCTCGCTCCTTTCAATTGTTTCTCCCTCCTTCCTTTTCTTTGACTCTAATCTAAGGGAAAGGTAGTTGTGTTACCTTTAAACATGGATGGAAACGCCAATAAGACTACCAGCATGACCTAGCATGGATATCCTTAGGAGTCCCCCACTTCAGTAAATAGTGAATGACGCTTTGTAATTAATATAGTCATTGTTTGTATGCAAATAGTTTCCTCTCTGTTGCTACAAGGCACCTCTGTTTCCTAGATAATTGACCTACTTCCTAGAAATTTCGTGACTTGGGTTCATTTGCTCAGAAAACTTCCCTTTCAGAGGGTCCAGAGTACCCTTCAGCCTGGCTGAGTTGTGCTAGTTTCCTGTGGTTGCTGTAATGAATTTCCACAGACTTGATTGCTTCAAACAACAGCAATTTCTTCTCTCACAGTTCTGGAGACAGAGCCCAAAATCAGTTATATGGGACCAAAACCAAGGTGTCAGCAGGGCCGTGGTCCTTCCAGAGGCGGAGGGGAAAAGCCGTTCCTTGCCTCTGCCAGCTTCTGGTGGCTGCCCGCGTTCCCTGGCTTGTGGCCTCGTTACCCCAATCTCTGCCTTCTCCCCTTTTGTCTGTATCCAATCTCCCTCGGCCTCTCTCTTGTAAGGATACTTGTGATTTCACTTAGGGCTCACCTGAATAAGGACACAATCCTTAACTTCGTTATAGCTACAAAGACCCTTTTCCCAAATAAGGTAACATTTACAATTTCTGAGAATTAGAACCTGATGCCTTTGGGGACCATTTTCTAGCCTGCGACATCTGGTTCTGTGCCCTATTGCATGAGTGGGGGGTTGCCCTGGTTCACGACCCATGTGAACAGCCAGAGTCCGTATGGGGAGCCCTTTCTGTCCCCCAGCCTCCTTCTGGGTCAACCAGAGCCTAACGGGGCTGGGGACCAGATAAGCATTTAAAGCCCACATAACAGCATGTTTGTCTGAAGGTAATTCTGTCTTTAAACTATTTGTAAATGTTCCTTATATTCCCCCTTCACCCCTCCCCCATTTTTAGGATTCGGAGCCAATTTGTAATAAGCAAGAGCAGTTTGACCCAGATTAAAAGGTACAATTAGGGGGCCGGCCGAGTGGCGCGATGGTTAAGAGCTGGCTTGGGATGCCAGAGGGCCCCGGTTCAGATCCCACATATGAGGGCCAGTGACACTGCCCTCCACAGCTAAGATGCTGAACAACAGCTCAACCTGGAGCTGGGCTGCTGTGAGTCGCCGGCGACGGCGTAGGCTGCAGCCCCTGTGGCAGTGGGTTGCCATGGGCTACCGTGTGTAGCCAGCAGCCAGCGTGAGCGGCCAGCAGCCGCAGTGAGCGGCGGTCCAGAAGCCGGTGACTGATCTGCCTCGCCCGGGAAGAGCGCGATGATGGTGCCAACTTGGGCCAGTGAAGCAACGTCCTCCACAACTAGACTGAAGAACAAAACGACAGCAACTTGTCTGTTCCCCTTCCCCAATTCCCCAGTGCTGTTCCCATCCCCCAATTCACCAATAAAAAAAAATCTTGAAAAAAAAAAGGTACAATTAGTCTGTCTGTATGGTAAACCTAAAAAGGTACTACTTACAGCAAGTTATTGTTTTTTTGGACAAAGGGAGATGTCCCGGCAGAACTATAAAGCCCCCACCACTGATGAGAGCCTTGTAATTTACCCCAAATATGATGGTACAGAGCTAGAACACCTCCTTAGAACCTGCAAGATTGTAGAACGTCCTGCTCTTGCAGGGTTAAGAAGTGACCCCCATTAAAGGAGGTGACTCTACTATTGCACAGAGGAGAAGGGACTGGCAGGCAAGGGCTGGGGACCCCCCCTCCTTTGCCTTTCCCTTGGAACTGCTAAAAATTGCTTCCCAGTGGGGCTGCCAAGTAGGTGGGGGCTGCCCTGAATTGTAGACCAAAGTCCCACTGACTCAGGTGACCAGCTGTCCTGAGCTGGTGGTAGGGATTGGGCAACACTGGAAAACAAGTGCCCACTGGTGAGTTCTTGAGTCATGTCTGTCCTCCAGGCTCTTGGCTGGAAATCTGGAAATCTTGACTATCACCTTGGAGATAATGGAAAGCTCATGGGGGCTGGATACCGATGGGTCCCCCTCCTTCTAGGCCCCATCTCCCTGTCATAGGCCCTGGCCTTGGCCTCTGCAATCAGGGTGGAAGCCACTCCCCAAAGCAACTGGGTATTGAGTGTTCAGTCTGGGCCAGGCTCTATGGTAGCACCTTCTGTGGATTGCCCCAGTTAAGTCACACCACAGTGTGAGAAGAAACTCTTGTTATGCACTTTTTTTTTAAATTAAAGCTTATTTAGTTGACAATGGCTAGTAAAGTTACATAGGTTTCAAGTGTACAATTCTGTAATACATCATCTATGTATCACATTGTGTGCTCACCACCCAGAGTCAGTTCTTCCATCAGCATATATTTGATCCCGTTTACACTCATCTACCACCCCTCCCCCCTTACCCTCTCATAACCACTAAGCTATTGTCTGTGTCTATGAGTTTTTGTTTCTTTGTTTGTCTTGTTCCTTTGTTGTTTTCAGTTTTATATCCCACATATCAGTGAAATCATATGGGTCTCGACTTTTTTTGTCTGACTTATTTCACTTAGCGTAACAATCTCAAGATCTATCCATGTTGTCACAAATGGCACTATTTCATCTTTTCTTATGG
>NW_017731354.1:6099109-6214347 GCF_001890085.2 Hipposideros armiger
CTGCTCAGCTCGGGCTGGACTCGAACCGCTGTTGCTCAGAGCTCAAACTCTTGAGCGAGCTCTTAACCAACTGAGCCACTCGGCCGGCCCTTATTCCATTGTGTATATATACCACATCTTTTTTATCCAATCATCTATATCAGGGGTGTGCAAACTTTTGAGACGGAAGAGCCAATCCTGTCCCTCACAACAATTTAAAAATTATTCAAGAGCCATAAATATATTTTCACAAATAAGGAAAATTTAAAGTAATATTATAGCAGTAATAGTATTAATTATATCTTTATTAAAATAAAAAACCACACAAAAAATTGCTCTCATTGGTTTTAATCAGTGTGAGCAATGAGTTTTCATTTCCTGAAAGAGCTGCATGTGGCTTGCGAGCCGCAGTTTGCCGACCCCTGATCTATATCGAAGGGTGCTTTAGTTATTTCCATGTCTTGGCCACTGTGAATAAAGCTGCAGTGAACATTGGAGCACATATACTTTTACAGATAAATGTTTTCTGATTTGGGGGGTAGATACCCAGGTGAGGGATTGCTGGGTCATATGGTAATTCCATTCTTAATTTTCTGCGGCACCTCCACACTGCCTCCCATGGCTGCTGCACCAATCTGCATTCCCACCAACAGTATATGAGGGTTCCCTTTTCTCCACAGCCTCTCCAATATTTGTTACTATTTGTCGTTATTTGTCTTGTTAATGATAGCCGTTCTGACAGGTGTGTGGGGATATCTCATTGTCGTTTTTATTTGCATTCCTCTGATGATTAGTGATGTTGAGGTTATGCTCCTTTTATAGATGAGGAAATGGGTGTTATGGGTTGACTTGTATCCCCCCTCGAATTCATGTGTGGACGTCCTAGTCCGCAGGAACTCAGAATGTGGCCTCATTTAGGGATATTTACCGGGTCATCAGGTTAAAATGAAGTCTTTAGGATAGGCCCCAATCCAATATGACTGGTGTTCTTATAAAAATGGGAAACCTGGATACAGACATGCACCCAGGGAGAACAAATGTCATGGGAAGATGAAGGGCGAGAGGAGGGTGGTGCTTCTACAGGTCAAGCAAACCACTAGACGCTGGGAGAGGCGTGGGACGGGTTGTCCCTCAGCCCTCAGGAGGAACCAACCCTGCTGACCCCTTTGTCTCGGACTTCTAGTCTCTAGAATCCTGAGGCAATGAATTCCCGTGTTTAAGCCACTCACTTGGGGTTTTCTGTTAAGCAGCGCTAGCAAACTAACACACTCGGCTCAGGGAGTAACCGTCTGGAGCAAACATGGCTGACTGTCTGACCTGCAGTTCTTTCCACCACTTTTTCAGTTGTTGCCTTCCACTATGAAGGCAAAGAAGCAACGTGCGTGTTTCGCCAGCCTCTGTTGAGTTAGGAGTGGCCACTGACTTTGACCTTGCCAGCGAGACTCAAGCCTGTTGGGCGTCTCTAGGAAAGTTTTGCTCTCCTGATAAAACTCCCCCCACCTCTGACTTCATCACTTCACCTACTGACAGGTGAGCCACCTGGCCCTGCAGTGGCCAGCTTGCAAAATGAGAAAGTGGCCCAAAGAGCCTCAGGACTCCCGGGCCTTTTGTGGTTGAGCCACTAGAGCTGGACTTCTTGTTCTGAAGGAAAACTGAACCCCGATTGCTTCAAGTCACTGCAGTTGTATTTTATGCTGCTTCCTGCCCAGCTCGGTCCCAACTGCTCCAACCTCCCAGACTTCGGCACTCCGGCTAGACCGGGTTCGCTCTGCCTGTGGTGCCTACAGTGTGACGCCTGCGGCTGCTGACAGAGACAGGCCACACGTCCTAGAGCTGAGCGGCTTCATCTCTGTCGCCCTGAGGGTGCCCGGGGAAGGGGTGGCACAGCAGCTGCCCAGCACTGTGAACAGAAGAGGAGATAGCGACCACAAGGACATAGTGCCTGGGAGCACAGCAGCGTCGAGAGAGCTGTAAGAGGCAGCACAGAGCCCATTCATTCTCATCCACCTTGGCTCTCGGGCCGAGAGAGAGCTGCGTTGCCTTTTAACTCCTTGGAGGTGGGAGGAGGGAACAGCCAACTGCTGGGAAGGGACCAGAGCGTTCTGTGGGGGGTGGAGGGGGGGACCATATTCCAGGGAAGGAGGGCATCACAAGGGAGTGTCCATGCAGAGGGGACAGGATCTAGGCTATACCTTTTCCTTTCTCCTGCTCCCGCAAACCCTGGAGCCTTCTGCTCTGTTTCCTATATCCCTCCTTGGTGTGAAGTACAAAGCCGTCTTTACTGTAAGTGCTCAGTACATTGTGTACACATATAAAAAGGGGGAGCTCGTCTGTCACACTTACTCTGACCTCTGTTCTTCCTGTAACAGATTTGGGCAAAAGAGGGGATCAAATTTAGGCTGGTCCATTCAGCCGGAGCTTACCCAGAGGCCACAGTGATTGGTTCAAGGGCAGATGTAACACCCACTGACCAATAGAAGTCTTCTCAGGGATTTTAAAAATTAGAGCAGGGAAGGAACTATTCCTCCTGTGGTCACCAGACTCTAAGAATGGGAGGCCCTGCCTGCGAGAGTGCGTGATGCCTGGAGTACGAAGAAAGACCCCGGGCTGTATGATGTGCTCCTGTCCAACCTGCCTGTAAGCCATTCCCCAAGCAGGAGTTGAACCAGGATCGTAACATGGTCACAGCAGTAGTTACCATATTTTGAGCATTTAGGGTGGGTTAGCCCTTATTCTCCACTGAAAGGAGGGCTCTCCCTTCACTGACCACCCTGGTTCCACACTCGCCCTTCTTTGATGGCAGTTACCATACCCTGTGTTGAATCATTGGTACACAATCACTTGCCAAGTACCTGCTGGGACGGAAGGCCCTGTGCTCACCGCTAGGGAGGGTTACAGAAAACTGTAACCTGGTTTCATATGAGATTAGAGCAAATGTGTGCATATCGCTGTATTAGGCCAGCTTACGCTGAAACAACCGGAAGCAAATAGCCTGGATGTTTTAGGGGGTTAAACCGTCCGTGTTTATTTCTTGCTCACATTTGGCATCCATGGTGAGGGGCCTGGGATTCTGGTCTTCATGACCTTCGTGCCAGGACTCGGCTGATGGAGAGCGCATTGTCTTGGCAGGAGGAAGGCGTGCACGGCGCGCTGACCCTTGAGTCTTCTACCTGAAAGTGACCCGTCACCCATGCTCACGTTTCATTGGCTAAAGCAAGCCACATGGCCACACCCGAGTGTGGCAGAAGCAAAAAGGACAACCCTTCCAAAGAAAGGACAGTAAGTCAGTGTGAACGCTGCTTGCCTACCTCGCTCTCGGCGCTCGCAGGCCTGGGGCTTTGCACCTAGTCAGTGCCTAAGGATTGCTTGCACTATGTCCTTCCTGCTGTTTATCACAATCAGAGTAAATACTCAGGCACTGTCTGAGTATTTAGTGAGTATTACTTAATGTCCGTTTCACTGACTGGACTATATAAATGGCCTTAGGGAGGGTCTGTGTCTCTTGAATTGCCATGACCCAGTACTTAGGACCTGATACACACTAGGTACCATGAATGCTTGTTTGTGAATAAGTGAAGGGAAAAGGAAAGAGGCCCAGGCAGAACTTACACCTGTTTCATGCACAGTGCTCTTCCAGCTCTCTGTGTCTGCCAGCCCCCGTGCTGGGGCTGAGGACGGACAAGTGGGCAGCTCCCCACTGCCCAGCCCTCCTCCTGGAACTGGTGGCTGGAGCACGAGCTTGTCCAGCTTGCCTCCCAGCTGCAGTCCATAAGGAGCATGGACTACATCAAATACATTTAAACCCAGAATGTTTGTTTCAAACGTTAACGTACATGAAGCACCAATATAATGTATCGAACCATATGAAAGTGTCAATGAACTACTTCTAACAAACAAAAATGGCAATTTCATAGGGTTCAGCCTCATAGGAAACAGATGAGAGCTCTGTTTGAAGCTTGGACCCACCCCCTCTCCCCCGACTTTAGCATTTTCCCATCTCTGCAGCGCCGGTGCCTCCAGGTACATTTACAGAGTCCTAGTATGAAACGCTGGATGAAATGATCTCTAAGTCCTAAAATTCTAAGTCCCTGAACTGAGCTCTCATTCAAGACCCTCAAGCACTGAAACACATGGACCTGACACATCTGAGGGAAAGTCCCCTCCCCCCAGTGCTACCGTGGCCTCTGAAGCATCTGGGAGTCCCAAAGGGGGCCCAAGGCCGCAGGACCTGCACATGCTGCTGTGCGCAGTGTCTTCCTCCCTCGTGGCCTGCACCCCGTGGCATTGAGTCTTCGGCTAACTGGATGAGAAATTGCAGCGTGTTTTCTTGGCATGGCTGTTCCATGCATCTCTGTCAATGCCCGTTTACATTCTGGGATTGAACTAATTTGTTTCCCCTTTGCTCCTGGCTGCAAACTTCAGGCAGCTCGGCTTTGCTGCCCTGTGTTTGCAGCTTAGTCACCCTCTCCCCCTGCAGTCCCCATCCCCAGCTAACCACATCTGAGAGCAAGGAGGATTAGCAGGCTGGGTGCATGTGATCCTGGCGCTTGCAGCCTGGACACTCCTGCTACTGTTGAGAGCTGGGGGTGGGGAGTGTGAAGGCCCTGAGGACGCATGATTGGCCAGCGGGAGGAGACTGTACCTTCCGTGCACAGCTAGAGTGCTGCCCAGCTCAGAGCACCCCAGCTCTGACAGCAAATGAGAATAATCATAGTGATAGTGCTAATTTGCAGTTAATACTTACTGAGGATTAGTTAACACGGTGCTATCACTTATATTTATTTATATATAAATAATAGCACCATGTTAACTCCTTGTTCATGCATTTCAGACTACCCTCTTCATCACCCTAGGACCTTATGAAATATCCTCATTATGCCCGTTTTGCAGACGGAGAAACCAGGCCCCAAGAGGTGAGATAATGTGCCCAAGATCACCCATTAGGACTCTAGCTTTAAAACCTGTGTCTGACTCAAGGATTTATGTCCTTAACAATTGCTCCATATGGCCCCCCCCAATCTTGATGCTTCCAGGTAGCTACTGAAAATAAACATCTTCTAAAATGTAATCAGAATCATAGTCTGAAAATGGGGATGAGGTATGGATTTCGGGAAACCTGAGCTGGGAGACACCTTTGGGGGTGGGAATCAGAGATCACATTTGAGACACTTGCAGTCCTCTGGGTGTACCCATGTGGCATGTTTTAATTTTAAAGTGACAAACTAGAAAGTCGCTTCCTTGGGGCTTCCTGAAATGCTTGGATAATGGCTGACAAGAGGGCCCATTTTTTTCATTGGCATTCTTCTCCTCAATAGAACAAGTAATTTCAGCTGTAAGAAAATTTATTTTTAACCCCCTATGAGACTCTTTGCAAACTGGTTTCATGTTGAGTATGAAAGAGTGGAACCTCTAGTTGTTTTCGTTTTGTCGGAATTGGCCTGTGAAACATCTGGTTAATATTTTCTAAAGCTGAACATATGCATATTCCACGACTGGACAATTCCACTCCTGGGTAAACACCGAATAAAAATGAGCACATATGTTCATCAAAGATGAACTTTCAGAGCAGCACTTATAGCCTCGAACTGGAGACAGTGCAAAGGCCCAGGGCTGATGAGTGAAATCACGCTCTAGTCCCACAGTGGGCAAGTATACAGCAATGAGACTGAACAAACATCAGTGACACTCAGGGGCACAGAACAATCTCACACCCAGTAGGTTCACTGAGCTTTGTTTGGCACCATGGGAGGTTGCTCTGCCCTGCAAGGGGCCACCCAGAAGTATGGAGGCGTTACCACCTTGGGGACAGCTCTCAGCCAATGGGGGATGGTTGTTAGTGGAATAGCGTCCAGCCTCCTAGTCTCCGGGAGACCATTCTTAGGTGGGCTCTGCAGTCTCTCAGAAGGTCCCCAGTGGAACGTTCCCCAGCTGCCCGTAGTGCTACCTGCTTATGAATGCACCTGTAATCAATCATCTTCCTTCTCTTCCTTGCCTTGCCTCCTGCTCCCCTCCTTCTTACCTGGAACCACCTCCCAGATCAACCTCTTCCACCAAGTCCTTGTCTTAGAGTCTGCTTGTGGGGCCCCCAAACTAAGACACTGTCTCGCTGACTTGTTTCTCATGTCAGCAATTCACTGTTTGGCTCCATCTGGCCACTCTGTGAGCCCGGGGATCTTTGTCTTGCTCACTGCTGTGTCCCAAGTACCTGGAACAGTGCCAGGCAGATAGTTGATGCTAAGTATTTCTAGGATATTAAAGAAAATATGCAGACATAGCCAGGGGATCCAAGTCTAGAAAACCTCAAGCTGCTCAGACGTTGTTTTACTCAGAACAAAGGGAACAGACGCCATGTAGATGCCCGGCTTCATTGCTCTGATCTAATAACAGTTGTTACAATGGTTATTGTCATAACACCACGGATCAGGTGACTGCTCAGTTCACCACCATGTTGAAACCTCGCAGAAGCAGAGCCTGTCTGTCTTGTCTCTGCTGTGGCCCTCGGGGTTAGTGCTGAGTCAGGCACATAGCAGGGGCTCAATAAATATTTGCTGAATAGATAAGTAATCAATACATATATAATAATAATTATAATAAATAAATTACAATAAATAATAAATAAGAGCATGTAAGCACTTTGCCTAATTTCATAGCTGGGAAGCGTTGGAGACTTGCACTCAGGTTCAACTTCAAAGCCGAAGTTCTTTGGCCGCAACAGGCTACTGCCCCAAGGTGGACACACACTTCCCTTCTGCCTGCTGTCTTTTCCCCACTGACTGCTATTTCAGCCATTGGCTGAAAATGTCTATTATTTTAAGATACAAGGAAACCTCTATTGCTGGGTTTTATAAAGAAAGCTTTGTGTGGTCAGCAGGGTTAACCCCATGACCCTGGCTCCCTCACCCTTGGTCTTTAAACTCCTCACTGGAATTAGTCAGAGTTATAAACTCCATCATACCCCCAACCTGGAACACCAGGCAAGGAAAACTGTGCCTGGCCAGGCAATCTGGATTCTGGATTTGTGTTCTCATTTGTCTCCAGCCTTAAACAAATGGGACTTAGCTTGGAAATAGGGACGCTATGGGGATCTCTCTGGCAGGACGTCTTAGAACAGCCCTGTTCCATGTTAACTTGACTCAGTTCACTACTTCCTTGGTTGTTCAAGTAGTTGGATGATCTAAAATCTGACTGGGCCTTGGCTACCAGTAGCTCGACTCCCCCTTCCATGCCAGTGGCTAACGACAACACATGGAAATGTGTTGCTACATGCTATAAATGCTCTGGGACAGAAACGAGGACGAGCACTTTGTCCTATGACACAGGGAAATAGATAACTTTCTCCAACCTTGATTGAAAACTTTGTCAACAACTCAGTGTAATTTGGCTAATGTTTG
This sequence comes from Hipposideros armiger, assembly GCF_001890085.2. Classification (NCBI taxonomy): domain Eukaryota; kingdom Metazoa; phylum Chordata; class Mammalia; order Chiroptera; family Hipposideridae; genus Hipposideros; species Hipposideros armiger. The sequence goes on from NW_017731354.1 coordinate 6,106,480, forward strand.
ACCCCCCAGATCAAGGTGAAATAGGGTGACGCTTAGATAAAAATATGCAGCTAATTTAAAAAAATCTGATGGTGCCATTGCTGTGCCCAAAGCCTTCGATGGCTTTCCGTGGCGTGCGTTAGTTTCTTATTGCTGCTGTAACAAATTACCATGAACTTAAATGAAAGCATCACAGATTTATTGTTTAACAGTTCTGGAGTCCAGCATGGTCTCACTGGGCTGCATTTCTTTCTGAGATTCTAGAGGAATCTTGCCTTTTCCAGCTTCTAGAAGCCACGGGCATTTCTGGGCTCATGACCCATTTCCTTCTTTGTCAAAGCTGGGAAAGTTGCATCCTTTCTTTGGCTGTTGCGTTTCTCTATGACTACAACCTGAGAAAAGCCTTCTGCTTTTAAGGACTCATGTGATTGGCTTGGGCTCACCTGGGTAATCCAGGCTAATCTCCCCACATCAAGGTCTGTGACATTCATCCAATCTGCAAAGTCCCTTTTGCTATGGAAGGGAGCATATTCACAAGGTCTGGAGATTAGGACATGGACATTTTGGGGGCTTTTATTCTACCTACCATCACCCCCTCCCCCCAAGCATGAGCCTACCTGCCCCCAACCTAGCTGCACAATCACTACAGTACTGCTCCACCAGGCTTCCCTTGAGCACCTGGGCCAGGTTCACACCTATAGTCCCTCTGCCTCCCATCTGCCCTTTGCTCCCCTCTCACCTCCCAACACCAGCCTGATTCGGGCTCATCCTCAGTTTCAGCTCACACGCCCCTCCTCAGGGTGCGCTTCCCTCACTACACCTGTCTGACCAGGTGGGGCTCCTTCTAACATCCTTAAATGTACTCATCCTAAAATTAACCACAGTTTGTAATTGTGATTTTCATGTGATTATTCATCGAATGGACGGTGTAATAGAGACGTGTAATGATCCTGAAGCCTGGGTTAAAGTCATGTCTCCCCCAATAACAAGTTGTGTGTTATTAGAAGAGTCATTTGTTGGCTAAGTGCTTCGACTTCCTCATTTATAAAGTGGATTTGATTAAAAGAGTATTATAAGATTAAAAGAGTTTCTATGTGTAAAGTTCTTAGAACAGTGCCTGTCAAATAATAAGCATTGCTAGATATATGTGTATGTATAGATTTATTTATAATTTATATGTATTATATGTATTATATATATATATATACTTATATATTTATTATTAGAGGAATTTAAAAAATCCTACTCTATCTCTATTGCCTGGGATATGGTAGTTGCTCAGCAAGTCTTTGTGGAAGGAAGGAAGGAAAGAAGGGAGGAAGGAAAGGAGGGAGAAAGGAAGGAAGGAAGGAAAGGAGGAAGGGAGAAAGGAAGGGAGGAAGGAAGGAAGGAAGGAAGAAAGAAAGGAAGGAAGGAAGGAAGGAAGGAAGGAAGGAAGGAGGAAGGGAGAAAGGAAGGGAGGAAGGAAGGGAGGAAGAAAGGAAGGAAGGAAGGAAGGAAGGAAGGAAGGAAAGGAGGAAGGGAGGAAGGGAGAAAGGAAGGGAGGAAGGAAGGAAAGGAGGACCCCTGCTGTGGTATCTTGACTCCCCCATTGTTGACTCTGCCTGGAAAATATCCAGAGAGTGCCTGGGTCCTCTGACTTGTGTTTCATTGGGTCACTTCCTCTTGTTGGCTGGAGCTGGCCGGGCTACTCTTGATTTCCAGCTACGATGCCACTGACTTGTCTGAGATTCTATGGGGCTCTGTCCTCAACTCAAAGAGCCTGCTGCAGAACTGACTCGAGAAGGTGTGATTTTGAAAGGTGTGTTCATTGGTGATTTTGATACCTCACGACCACCTGTTCACTCAAGAGGCCAACCCCAGAGAAGGAGCAAGGCCGCTATGGGGTGGGCGGTGGGGGGTGCTGAGACTCAGTCCTCCTAAGAGTTCATCTCAACCTGAACTTCTCAGGTTCACTCACATCCAATGATGAAAAAATCAACAGAGAAAAAGTGAGCAATATGGTTTCCTAATGTCTGGCCCTTTAGAGATATGAACACGCATTACCTGGGCAATGAATGCATTTCTTCTTACTCTAGAGATGGGCTCTTTTGCAGCTATAGCAACAGGACATTGGCAAAGTTTCCATTCCCTGAAACAGAAATGATGCCTCTTTCAGAGAAACATCTAATTTTCTAAGTTGACATAACTTGGACATTGTACATTAGGTCATGCACAATTTTTTAAATACATATTTAAATTTGTTTTCTTCTGATACTTGGTTATATTGTTAGGCTAACAATGCCACCATGCCGTAATTTGATGTGAGAGAGAAGGGAATTAATTGAAAATTGAGAAGCCATACCAGGACAGAAAAATCCACGAATATTAGTAGTGCTGGGGTGGGAGGTAGGAGCAACAATGAAAATTATTTTTGAAAGTTCGTCAACTCAAAGGAAAAGTCAAGGCCACTAAAATTGGCTACATGGGACTCACCACAATCTCAAGTCAAAGGGAAGCTTGTTGGTTTGGGTTCCTGTTGAATCTGGATCAAGTTCATGGGCCAAAGTCTGACTGGAGATGGGAGAGACCCTCTTTTGCTGTAAAAACTGAGAACCATCATTATAAAAACCTGAAATTAAAAAGTGTGAAAAGAGCAGCACTTGCCCAAATCTTGGAGTGTCCCTCTATTAGATATTAGGAAAAAAATTAACAGAATGCAAGAATAATGCCTTCTTTTGATTATGGTTTGCAGCCCTTTAGAAAACGCCCAGGATTATATGAAAACCTCAACTGCTTAAGAGGCCAGGAGGCTGACATGGAAGGTGAAGTGCGTCATGATGAAGTGGGTCATCAGAAGGAACTGGGGGGAGCCTGTCCATCCACACGGGGCAGCTGCTCCCAGCTCCTGTTCAGGGTTACCACATGTGGATGCCAGGATTCCTGATTTTTAAAAGACATGAGATATCTTATTCTTTCAGTATCCTGAATTTAAAATTCCGGTTAAAAAAATAAAAAAGCAAAGACACGGGCCACTAAACTGTCACCAACACCGTTTATGAGGGAGATGGTTGTGAAGTGTCGAGTTCTGTTTTCCCTGTGAGCAGAGAACCTGAGACAAGGGTTTCAGTGCGAGGAGTCGACGCCACAGAGCCCTTCATTTCAGGGGGGACGAAGGGGGGCATTTGTCCACCTGCTCCTGCCCCTCCATCGCTGAGAGCTGTTTAGAGTGCTCACTTGCTGGCATGTCTGTGCATCCTCCTTCTGTCTGAAGGTGCCCTTGGGCCCAGTCCTCGGTGCTGGCAGAGGACAGGTATCTGGGTGGACAGCAACAGTGGGTTGCTGAGTGGCAACGGATGGAGCACTAGCAATGGCCTTGCATCAGAGACTGACAGCAGAAGCTTCATTGACCAAGACCGATCATATGCCAAAATAATGTTTCTCATCCCAAGGCACTTGGAGAAGGACCTCGAGGTTCCCTTTAAATAAGCACTTCCTGTGGGTTGTGTTTGTAGCTGGCGACAGGCCGTGGTCATGTTGGGGGCATGAGTTGAAGTCATTCCTCCGGTGATATTTTGAGTTGAAGTTCCACCTCCAAATGGCATGATTTTACTGGCATCGATGTCTCTAGAGAGTAGGGAGGGAATCTGAGTATGGAGTTAGAGGCTTTGCTTTGGCACCAGTTTGCTGTGTGATGCTGGGCAAGTCCCTACCTGTCTCTGAGCCTTGGTTTCTCTGTTTATAAGAAGCATTAGTGAGACAGCACCTCTAATTCGATCTCGAGGGCTTTGGATTTTGCTCTTCTCTGGGGGGGGTGGGGAGATGGGTATGGGGAGATGATGCCATTCCAAGGACAGCACCTGGGGGCCATTCGGTGAGAGTACACCCAGCTTTAGCACCTAGGTCCTGAGACCCCCCCTGAAGGAGGTAGGAACACGGAACTCAGGTCATCCCAGAGCAAAGCCTCCTCTCACTTTGCTTCTCTGCAGGGAAGTAAATGAATCTGTGAGCAGTGGAAAGTACCATGACCTGGGAGAGCGGGGACTGAGGAAGGGGTCCTCCACTCCAGGAAGGTGCTTTTGGGGGCCTGGAAGCTGCTGTGGGCCTTAATGTCATAAAAGAAGTCCGCCCCCGCCCCCACCCCCACCCCGCCACCGCACGGGGTTGCCTGTCACATCTCAGGCTTTGGACAAGGGTCCATGAAGGGAACCCCCCTCACTTTCACGTGGAGGACGCCCGGCCCACACTGCCCAGTGTTGCATCTTCTCACCCCGCTGTGTCCCCTGTGCCTTTAATCAGGGCCTCGGAGGTAATTGCTCCGTGGACAAACAGCTCGCGGCCTAGTGTGCAACCAACAATTAGTTTAGAGGCTGTGATCTATAAATTTTGAGGAGAGGGAAAGAGGGTTGGGCGCACTTGGGCTATCGTTTCTAATGAAGAAAAATCACACACCGGAAGGGATCCCGTGTGTTATCGAAGCAATTTAATATCGTCTGATCGTGATTTGTAGGCCTCCGTAATGCCTTGTGATCCCGGGGAAAGAAAGGAAACGGGGTGGGGGAGGGAGTTGTTGTTGTTTGTGTTTCTTAAACAAAAAACAAAACAAAGCAGAAACCTCCCTCTGTTTATGAGATTTACGACACGGGGGCCGCCATCTGTATAAACCCCACCGATCTTCCATCACTGTCCCCCAGCTCTGTAAACGAGCTGGCCGGAGTGGGACGCCGTAGGAATGTCGTCCTATTTATTGTTTATAAAAATAAACTGGCCGGCCGGAGACGTATGTGAGGAATTTATATCGAGCAGCTGCATAAGCAAGTGTCTGAGAGCTAGGGAGTGAAGGAAGTCGGGAGGGGGAGGCAAGGTGACCCCCAGCCCAGCACTAGCCCTCTCCCATAAAGCTGGAGAGGACCACTTCGGGAGATGAAAGGAAAGGCGGAGGGAGGGAGACAGATTCTGTGTCCATCCAGGTCAGACGCCCTTCTCTGTGGTCAAACCAATCAGTTAGAGCATTTGGAGTCTGGCCTGGAAGGAGCACGTCTCTCTTCCCAGACGAAACACTGGGATGAGCCCTGAGGGGCGTCCCTATGTTCTTCTGGGGCAGCAGAAAGCAAGACAAGAAATAGAACCCAATCAAAGGCTCCCTGAGGAGCTGCTGTTTTAAAAGCTGGGCGCTGTCTGTCTTTTCACTAAGAAGCAGAATCAAGTGGGTGTTGTCCCCTCTCACGGAGACAAGGAGAGCCAGTGGGAAGCGCACGGCTGGGCTCTGTCAGCCCACTCCAGCTGTAAGGGCACCCTGAAGCCAACTGAGCCCTGTCACCTGCATGTGATATGGGCTGTCCCAGGGCTGCCCAGGCAGGCAGGGGCCAGAGCTGCTGTCTTTGAATCTAAATGACAAAGACGAGACAAAGATGCAGAAGTTTACAGGGTGTAGTGATTGAAGCATCCTGGAAGATGGCTCCATGAGTCCTCTAGAGCCTACACCGAGATCAGCCCACCCATCCTGCAAAGAGGCCAGGAAGGGCGGGGCTGGGATTGGACCTCAGGTCTTCTGGCTCACAGGCGGCCATGCTTCCTCGCAAGCCTTCACCCAGGCCTTTGCCCATTTGTCCACACCCTGGTGTTTCTTCTCTGTCCCCTGTGGTCCCTCCAGATAGAAGCCAGGTCATCTTTTAAAGACATTAGTCCAGGCCCTACTTAGAGCCATTCCGTGGCTTCCAATAACAACGGAATAACACCCAGAGTTTTCACACGACATGACCAGGCCTCCCTCGTGTCCCCAAACTCCTCACCTGATCTCTCGCTGGCACCCATGAGCTCTATACACAATGGCCTTTCTGTTCCGTGACCATGCCAAACTCCCACCTCAGGGCCTTTGCACTTGCTGTGTCCCCCACCTGGACTCTTCCCTGGAATCTTTCTATTGCTACATCCTTTTCACCATTCCATCTCTGCTGAAATACTGCTTTCACGGAGAGGGCCCCACTGACTGCCTGTCTCATACAGCATCTTCCTGCCACAAGTCACTAGTTCATGAGCCAGCTTTACTGTTTTTTCTTTAGAGCACTTACCACAATCTGAAATGAAATATTTACCAGATTATTTATGGTTTTTAAAATTCTCTGTTTGTCTACCTTAAGAGAGCAAGGGCCTTTTATCTTGTTCTTTTCTGTATTGCCAGTGCCTAGAATTATGCATGGAGTAGGCATTCATTCATTCATTCACTCATTCACTTACAACTATGTTTACTGCTTTCACTTGTATCTGATGGTCCCACGAAACCTACGTTTTAGTCAAGGAAGTAAAACAGTAAGTGAGTTGACAAATAAATGCTAGGATACCTCTCTTAGGATTCTGGTGAGAATTAAATGTTAGAAAATTGCAATAGTTTATTAGCATAAAGTTCTGAGCTCAGCGTCTGCTACCTAGTTTTTGCTTTATAAACGTCGACATGTTGTCCAAACTCCACACTTGAGATTCTGAGGTAAGCCTGTCTTAATGAATTTATGGTCAAATACGGGAGACGGACGTGTTTAAAGATGAATTACTTGAGATGGGGCTAATGTCTCTTTGGAGAGGTTAACGAGGCTCAGAGGGCGGTTGATAAGATCCTTGAGGCTGCTGACACTGTTTAGAAGAGCAGTCATGCCTGGCCAGGGGTTAGAGTAGGTGACCCCTTCAATCCTCCTGCCTGCCCAGCCCTGCCCTCCCTGCGTCATGAGGCAGCACCCATTCTGCCAGCCCTGTTGAAATGGTGTAGCCCATCAAGGGGGAAAAATGGCATTCAGCAACGCTCACCTGCCACCTGTGTGCCTTTTACTAATGGTTTTCACACAGTCTTTCAGGTAGGGCTTCTCAGTCTGGGGAAAAGACATCTTGAAATTGTATGCGCCATACATTGTGCATATACAAAATGTATATACGCTTTATTATTTTATATCTTATCATTTGTTTATGTGTTATTTATTTATTTTAGATATGAATATTTAGTATATTATTATGTAAAAGCACTTTTTTTTTCCTGGGGAGAAGGATCACGGCTTTCAATGCCTGCCCCGGTTGCTAGGGCATTCTGTGTCTCAGCGTCAGTAAGTACCACGCAGTGAAGTTGTCAGCACTTAAGGCTATTTTGAACTTGTGAATCTATCTCCTAATTTCTTTAAAAATAAAGCACTTTCCCCCTAATTTGGGGTGGTATTCCTAAACGTACCAAATTCAGAGAATATTATAGTGTTTGCTTATTCAGTAAGTGAGTACCCACCAGGGCCAAGACTGTTCTAGATGCTGCAAAGACAGCAGCTTGTCTTGTACTCTCACTTCTAGTTCAAACTTGAATACGTTATTTTTTTAGCTCTGCTTCCCAGACTGATTCTTGGGTCCCCTTTCATGTTAGCCTTCGGTTAGCTCCCCTGTTGATTGAATACCATGTCATCTTTTATTCCTTTTCTGTTTGCTGCATTATATGATCAAGTAAGTTTTGGGTAAAGGTATGTGGGAAACATCTTTGAATTTTTGCGTGTCTATAAAATATCTTTACTGCCCCGCCCCCATCCTCATCATTTTTATTGTTTAGTTGAGTAAGAAATCCTAGGCTCAAAATCATTTCTTGTGATAATTTTCATTTTATTTGTTTATTTTCTTCCAGTATCCCATATTATTTGTAACAAGTTAGATGTAGTTTTGAATCTTATGCTTTGCAGATAAGCTGTTTCTACTCTGTAAGTTTTTATAAAAATATATTGACATGCAGAAATGTGAATTTTGTTTTTCAGTCCTGCTCAATATTTGGTGTTTCTATTCAATATGAACTTTTATGGGTGAAACGTTTTCATCCACAATTTAAAAATTATTTTAAGGGGCCGGCCGAGTGGCGCGATGGTTAAGAACTCGCTTGGGATGCCAGAGGGCCCCGGTTTGGATCCCACATATGAGGGCCAGTGACACTGCCCTCTACAGCTGAGATGCTGAACAGCTCAACCTGGAGCTGGGCTGCCATGAGTCGCCGGCGACGGCATAGGCTGCACTCCCTGTGGCAGTGGGTTGCCATGGGCTACCGTATGTAGCCAGCAGCTGGCGTGAGCGGCCGTCCAGAAGCCGGCGACTGATCTGCCTCGCCAGAGAAGAGCGCAATGATGGTGCCAACTTGGGCCAGTGAAGCAACAACCTCCACAACTAGATTGAAGAACAAAACGACAGCAACTTGTCTGTTCCCCTTTCCCCAATTCCCCAGCACTGTTCCCATCCCCCCAATTCCCCAATAAAAATCTTAAAAAAAAAATTATTTTAACAGCTTTTCTGAGATATAATTCACATATCATACATCTCAATTTTTTTTTTGGTATATTCAGAGTTGTGCAACCATCACCACAATCAATTTTGGAAGATTTTCATCATCTCAAAAAACAAAAAAAAATGACACTTTATATTGAAAACCCTAGAGATTCTAGCCAAAAAAAACCCCGATTATAACTAATAAATAAATGAATTCAATCAATTTGCAGGATACACAATAAATATTTTGAAATTTATGAATTTTTCACTCATTTTGTGTCTTTTTCTTTTGGGGAGTCATCTTTGGCCTTATTTTTCAACACTTCTTTTGATTATCTTGCAATTGTACAATATTACTTAAAATATATTTTATGCAACAGAAAGTCAAATTCAAGTGGCTTAAGCAATAAGGTTGTTTTTTTTGGTAGAACTGTAAGTTCAAAGGTGGGACAGAATTAAGGATTGGTTGGTTTACCTGTTCAAACATGTCATGAGGGATCTAAGTTCCTTCCATCTTTGTTCTGTTATCTGCAGCGCAAAGTTTATCTTAAAGCTGGCTCCTGTCATGGCTGTAGGGTTACTTTCAGGAGAAACTGGGTATGTCTGCTTCTTTGCTAATGTCTTTCCCGAGAAGGAGACCCCTGAAACCTAGCCAAATTCTCTTTCCATCTCTTAGGATTGAATTTTGTCATGTGACCATTCCCATCCCAGCCACTGGCGAGTGGGAAAAGATATTTCTCAGTAGTTTCCCGTTTGTCAACTAGGCCACTATTGCCATTTTGGTCAAGGTAATTCTTCATTGTAAACAACAGCTCATACATTTCAGGATGTTTAGCATCTGCGGCATCTGCCCACTAAACGTCAATAAAATGGCCTATATTAGTTTTTTATTGCTATGGTTACCACAAACTTAGTGCCTTAAGACAGCACAGACTGATTTTCTTATAGTTCTGGAGGTAAGAAATCTAAAATCAAGGTGTTGGCAGAGCTGTATCCTTTCTCAGACTTCAGGGGAGAATCTGTTTTCTTGCGTTTTTGTAGCTCCTAGAAGCCACGTGCGTTCTTCGGTTTGTGGTCCTTTCTTCCTATCACTTCAACTTCTTGCTTCCATTGTCACATCTCTTACTGTTGCCCTGATGCCCTGCCCCCTCCTGTAGGGACCTGTGGTCACATTGGGCTCACCCAGATAATCCAGGACAGTTCCTCATCTGAAGACCTTAACTTAATCACACCATCAAAGTCCCTTTAACATGTAAGGGAACATATTCACAGGCTCCAAGGATTAGGACATGGGCACCTTGGGAGGCCATTCCTGAGCCTATTACACCCCCACCCCCTTTGCCTCCCACCCCTATCTTGTAATAACAAAATAAATAAATAACAAAATAACAAAATAAATAAATAAATAAAAATGCCTGTTGCATCACCTGGGCTTCCTGGGATGAGTTGACACCTTAACAAAATGGGAAATCTTTTGGGAACAAACAGGGAGGAATGAATGCTGAGTAGATAAACACAAATATCCACCTTATTATAAATTTATTTTCAAAAGCACTTTTAATTATCCTCTGATTGCTTTATTTTCTGAATGGCTTGCTCTTTTTGTGGATGTAATATTGTCTTAAATATCTCTGAGTATTGATTAGCTATTTTGGGAATTCTCTTCTGTTTCCTATCTTTTCTGTTTTCTCCAGGGTCGTTTTTTTTATTGTATGTTTGTTTTGGGCTGCCAATTATCCTCAATAGGTTCCCCACCTTTCTGCTGATGTTTGTGCATTCATGTCGTTGGTTATGAACTTGGTGGATTTATACCGGAGGTGGCATGGGTTTCCATGTCCATCATACAGCGCTGCTTTCTCAACATAAACCTGCCTGAATAATGTGGCAGAGTGGCTTTAAGCTTGGCATATGGGGTGTGAAGTTAGGAAGGGCAGGTCAGCTAGCAGGTTCACCCCTTTTCCATGTTGAAAGTGTCACTGACAGGAGCCCTCATCCAGACCTTGGGTGTCAGACGTCATTTACTCAGTGTGATGAGAGCAGGGAAAGGGGTGGGAGAGTCTGACAGAACTTCGGGTCATCATCCTGACTTCTGCCACCTCCCGCCTTGGCGTTGCCTCCCCACAGGCATGTAGCTTACAGCCGCACCAGGGCTCTGCCCAGGGGATGCACCCCACCTTCGCAGGTGCCTCTCTAGGGCGTTCTGGACGCGAGCTTCCACTTCTGTGATTTATGCTCATCAGCATCCCACATGCTTTCCATATTCCAGGAACTATTTAGAGCCTCTCTTCTACTGAACGATCTCCTCCTATTGTCAGCACTTTTTCAGTTTATTAATGTTATTTTATTAGTATTTCAGGAGAAAAGGATGATAAAAGTGTGTGATCCCTCTACCATTTTGAACAACAACAAAAAATCTCTTGGCAGCTTTAAAGTGGCATTATATCCTGGGTTCCTAGCTATCAAGAGTTCAGAAATCCAGTCTCAGCTCAAACACCCTGTTATAATTTTATACAAAAGATAATGGAGTGGTTAACAGCGAGGGTGGGCTAGCAGTGACATGAGCATGCAGGCACGAATTAGGGGCAGGAACAGCCCCCTTGGCTAGCTCAGCATGGCTTCCTGGAGAGGCGGGCTCATTTCCTTCCCTCAAGAGTCATCACATGGCTACCAGCAAACAGGATGTCAGCCAGGGCAAAAGTGCTGGCGAAGAACGGGGAACGGACCGGCGGAGAGCCACGCCAAGGGCCCACGCTACAGTTTTCCTACAACCTTCACAACCAGCCCAAGGGCCGCTGCCCTTTCGAGTTCTGGAACCTTATGGAGCTGGACCCATCCGACTGCCCCGGGGGAAATTCACACACATCCACTGAAAGCAGCAGCCTTTCAGTCTCCCTGCAGTCTTCAGCGGTGACGGGCTGAGGGAGCACTGCTTGTCCTCATGTGCCCCCTTACCCATTGACTTGTCTGTGGCAGAGGCAGATGGCAGGATCTGCGACGTCAGGCCTGCAAACCCTGTACACTGGCCATCCAGCCAGCCCTGCTCTGAACACCAGAAGGTGGCGATGGCTGCAGGGCCAAGGACCTCGGGGACATGAGCAATGAGTGTGTGGACTCTGGAGTTTTCAGCAAGAGGGGAGACAGATGAACGTAGAATGATGTGTGGGCCTCAGGTAGGAGATGGGGACCTGCCATTGACTCCTGAACACTTTACATTCCTTCTTTCTGATAATTATAATTATCCTTTTTCAGTGGATTTTATTTCAAATCCATTAAAATTGTACAAGCAACTAATCAATATAAACTTCCTACGTACCCTCTACCACCTATCCAAGCCCCTCACATGTTGCTGAAGATATAACGTCATTCTTAGGAAAGCACAGGTTTTATTTAGCATTTAATACCATTAGCAGTAGTAATATTAAGTAGTAGTAATGCTATTATGATTCACCAGTGCTTTCAGCATCCTTCATATTTACCTCTCTGGCTTCGCTGTCTTCAGGTATCAGTCATTTCTCTAAGTTGTGAGAGCTGTTGTAGAAATTCCCAAGCCTCTTTGGCTCTTATCTGATTTTTCCAAGTTATCTTTCTTAGAGCAACGTATTTCTTTAAACATTATATTAAATGATCCCAGAGGAGATGAGCCAGGTATCTTGGGATATGGGTGGCTACTGGTCAACAGAAGCATGCAATATAAGGACACCATGTAGTACCATGGAGACTGGGTGATGCCAGCTCTCTGTGGGTAAGTGGTGAGATAATGGGTTCTTGGAGTTAATGCTTCTTCAGTAAAATCTTGTTGATGATATGCCCGCTCCCCCCAAAAAAGGAAAGGATGCTGTTTTCCTAGTCAATGTCTAAACTTTCTGAGTCAGTATTCTGATTCTGAGGTGATGTGATAGATGGCAAGAAAAAAAAGCCACAAGTTTCTCCTTTCCCTGTATTCACACCCCTTTGTGACTTTGCTACTCCTACAATGAAGAAGTGGAATCTATCTTTTCTATCCCCTTGAATTTGAACTAGTGACTTGCTCTAATCAATAGAATGTGGGAGTTCTTGTCATGGGCCTCACAAGGACTTATAGCTCCTGCAGTTGCTTTCTTGCTGTATTGACACTCAGCTGCAGAAGCCTTGGCTAACCTACTGAAGATTGAAAATGAATGGAACAGAGATGGGCCATCTTGGCTGAGGCCCCCAGGACAAGCCAGCTCCCACCCAATACACCCATAGATAGCAGCTACGCGTGTAGGAGTGACTTGGGTGATATTAGCAGAAGAACCACTCAGCTGAGCCCAACCTGCATTGCTGGCCCACAGAAGCATGAGCAAATAAAATAGTGTTTGTTTGAAGTTAGTAGGTTTTGGGGTGGTTTGTTATAGGTGTAAGCAATAGGTAAATTAATGCAGATGTTCTCCACCTTTCTAATTTGCCTTCATCTTGACAAGCTAGCTTATGCTGAAGTCACACAAAAAAATTCCAAGGTTTCAGCAGCTTAGGACATCAAAACTGATGTCTCATGCATGTCCATTTTTGGTCAGCTGGGAGTTTTGTTTCCTTTCTCCATACTCTGGGATGTAGGCTGATACCTCAAGTGTTTCTGGGTGCCACAGCAGAGAAAACAGATCTCTGAAGATACTTTTATTAGCAATTAAATTTTCTAGATCAGAAGTGGTATGCATTTTTTCTTTTTACATCTCATTGATGAGAACTAGTCATGTGGTTTCATCCAATCCCAGGAGGAGAGGAAGTGTAGACCTACAATGTGCATAGGAGATGGAAAGCCAGACATATTTGGTGAGCTCCATTAATAACTACTTGTAAGTCAACCCAATAAGAGGGGAAATGGTGGAAAGTTCCATTTCCCAAAAGGAATGGGAGAAGGTAGAGGCAGAGTACTTTTAGTGGTAGGTGGCCAATATATTGACACAGCTTAATCTTTTATCCATTGAAGGATCTCCAAGCAATGATAACCAGAGGCTCAACTTTTTCCTTTCTCATTTGTGTCCAAGGTGGCTGACCTCCTAGTATGGAGTAATGCTGTGTCTTATAGTTAAATAGAGTCTGGGTGGAACTAGTCAGCATTTCAAGGTTGAAGGTGATTGATCCCCTCTTGGAGGAAAGGGATGGAGTCCTTCTTTAGAGCCCCTAAGGGAAATGATCCCCTTGAAGATTTCATTTCAAGAAAGTGTTCATACTCTATGAAAGCAACCAGAATCCAAGGTCAGTTGGGTCCATACTTTATGAAAGTATTTTCACATCTTCTGTGTACCTTCATTGCATGATACGTAACAGGACAAAGTAGTATTTTCAGAAAACTTCATCTGTTTGATAGAAATTCTACATGTCAGTAACATTTCTAACTTTTGTTCTTCTCCCATATTATCGTTCCACATAATCCTTACATTAACTTCAAGAGAAAGAGTACAAGTAATGCCATGTCCTCTGTGGGAAGGACAGGAGTCCAAGGTCACAGAATTACAATGGCACAGATATAACTTATACCCAGGACCCTAGAAGCTCATTATTGTTCTCTTTCTAGAAGACTCAGTTGCTTTGATGCCATTTTTCTCAGGGGACAGGTAGGTGTCCTCTCCTTACTTGTTTTCTATAATTAGAGGGAAGTGGATTCCTTTTGTGGGTTCTTTATAGTGTTGATAGATCTATCTAGTTGTTCACTTGTATTGGATCAAAAGGCTACGAAGTAGCTATGGCTTGATAGAAACAGCATTGTACAGACATTCATTTCTTTAATCATTCATGTATTTACTGAGCACCTAGTAAGTGCTACTCACTTGGTCTACAGTGTCTGTATTAGAAAGACACGGACCTTACCATTCCTTCATGAAGCTTACTTTCATATTGTGTATGTGGGGAGCGGGGGGCATGTGCACATGTGTGTGCATTTTAGGGTGAAAGACAAGTTAATAGCAAAAATATGCATATATGTATGTAGTGTGTGCATATTAGGATTATATTGTGGTGAAGAGCTATTGAAATATCTGGTCTCTGGTCCTAGATGACCACCCGACTTGCTGTGGGTCATGGACAAGTCATCATATTCTCTCTCTCTCTCTCTCTCTCTCTCTCTCTCTCTCTCTCTCTCTCTCTCTCTCTCTCTCTGTTTTCTCACCTGAAGGAAGAGGTTATATTTTACAGGTTGCATTAGACATATCTGAATTGTTTGCATTGAGCATCTTTTACTTTAATGATCAGAAAAATAGACAACAAGGATGAAAGAGACAAGGAGGAAAGAACTGGGGCAGGAAAGCGGAGAATTCCAGCGTGGATCTTCTGGGTTTTGTTTGTCTGATATTCTGCTGATGTTCCCACCACTTAGCTGGATTTTTGTGTTATTTGCTTTATTCTTTTGAGGCCCAGGTGAGCTTAATTTTAATGTCCAACAAATGGTGACACCATATCTGTGGGGACAACGGAGTCAAAGGGAAATACAAGTACTTGCCCCTCAATATGTGAGCGACAGCTTAGACCCTGAGCCCCGTTGCTCTTTGTCCTGGCTCGGACAGCGAGCCTTCACGCTTCTCTGCTGCTTCCTCAGAACTGTTTCTATCTTGGCATTAACTCCCTTGTGTTCAAATATCCTACTCTGACTTTCTTGGCTTTTGTGATCCAGGCAAGTTTGTTTGAACATCTTTTTTTGGTTTAAAATTCTTTAAAAATGCCATGTGATTTCACTGATCTTACCAGAAACCAATAAAAACACATTACTTTAAAAATAACTCCCATAAAACCTCTTACTTGTGAAAAGCTTTCATTCTAATAAAATTGGAGCTAACCAAAACCTTTTAAAACTGCTCGCAGGCATACATGAGACTTGGCATGTCCAGCATGTCCAGCCTCTAGCAGTGATGAAGATACCAGATCTCTACTCTGTCTGTAGGTGCGTGGGTCCAAGATAAATTAACTCACCTACTTTAGAAAAGAAAAATCCAATATGAGAAAGGTAACACCCCACAGAAGGCCACTCATGCTGCGTTTTGCCAACATAGCTACTGGGAATCTACAATCTTTTCCGTCGTGTGTGAGGTTGTGGTTGGGTATTTTTTTTTCCTTTCCTTTTAGTTTCCTAAATATAGAATTAATGGGTTTTAGGGAAAGCCAATGATTGCCCTTACTTGAGTCTGGAGAGTGGAAAGAAAATATCTCTTTCTCTGCAGATTTCAGAATTCCCTTTGGTTGGCACCATGAAATGCTAAATTCACTTTTAGATAAGACTCCTGGCGGTGGCTGTAATGTCTGTGATGACAGAAACATGGAAGATGGTCTCATTGATACAGAGTAGAGGAATGACTCCCCCCGTCAGGCTTTGGTTAGCTGAGCCAGGTTGGCTGCCCCAGACTCTCCAATGGAGGGTTTTGTAAGTATAGACTCACGGGCTGCTCTACTTGGAGATCTGGGATGGGGATCCAGAATTCAAAAGGCTGTTGTTGCTTTTGAAAGATTCTTTGATGACTCAAATATGCAGCCAGTTTGGGAATCAGAGGTGTAAAAACAGAAAGCAACAAAAAAGATAATTAAATAAAAAATGTCCTCGCAAGAATCAAGAGAGAAACAGTTGACTGATGGATCAGTGTTGCCTACAGCAGCCCTCCCCAAGGTACATTCCTTGGGTCATGAGGCCCTTAGCCCGTTCCCCCACAAAGGGACCTGTGAGCAAGTAAATATGGAAAAAGCTCCAAGCTGCATGCCCTTTGCAAGATTCCCAGGTTCTTTAAAGAGTCTGTAAAATGCACTAGGATGATCTCCACAAAAGGAACATGTTTTGCAAGGTTTAACAGCGTGTTTCTCAAATGAACTTGACCACAGAACTATACTTATTAACTAAACGTTAACATATCTAAAGACCTATGAACATATTTTACACAGAACTACTTCTTATGAATTAAATATTAACATATCTAAAGACCTAAGGAACATAGTTTACGAGATGCAGCTATAGAAGATGCATTGAGTAATTCCCTTGAAAGAGTCCATCCTTGAGTGCTGACAGAATTTTCCAGAGTGGCCTTGACGTCCCACGTTGCTTTCCTGGGAGAGGCACCGCGTGCCTCATGCCCTCATGGTCAGCTGTGGCAGTGCCACTCCTGCAAGGAAGAGTCAGGGCGCTCTCTTGAGCCACTGCCAAAATGCATCTTGAAAGGAATTTTCTTTTCTGACAAAACCCAACCCTTCTTGTGTTTCAAGGGGTGAAGAATCCAGAGCAGGGTTCTCTCTATTTCCTCATGAGACAGAGGTTACTTTGTTTTATTTTTATGGCTGAAGGTGCCAATCAAGGCATTTCAGAAATGTCATCCACCTCCACAGAATTGTCACTGTGCCGGATGCCCACGCTGCTCCACTGGGGCTCCGAGAACATTCAGAGGTTTTCTTCCAGCTATCCGCATCGGCAGACAGATGGGAACAGAAACACGCTGCTTCCGTGTAGCAGTACGTCAAGTTCATGTTCTCCGCCTAGTAGTTAGTAAGGGCCACAGCAAAGGGCTTGCAAGTACCAGGTATCTACTATGTGCCAGGCGCAGCCCCTAAATCACTTCTAGTTTTCAGTGCCCTGCAAACCCATCCCCATTTGATAGAAGAGAAAACGGAGGCCCAGAGAAGTGAGCTTGCTCACGTTGTAAGTGACAGCATGAGCTGGTTGCCACTAAAATCGAGGCTCTTTTCTTTCAAAGGAGCCTCAACAAGACCATGTTTCTTTTCCCTTCCACAGAAAGGTTTCTTCCCAGTTTCTCCCCCAAAGCCTTAGGTTTGCATTGCTTTTCTTTGATTATTGTGAACACAGACAGAATGTGAAGGCAAAGCCATTTCCCTCCTCTGGGTTTTTATTTCACTTACAAATCAAGTGTTTTACTTTCTAAAGGAGTTCTAGATATTAAAAGCACTGAGACAACTTAGGCCCAAAAGCCCAAAGACCATATTCTTTAAATTCTATAACAGTGAGTTGGTCAGTCTTGGTGAAGGACAGCAGCTAGCGAGTTAAAAACATGTCTCCGTGATGCCCAGGGTGGGGGCGTGGGGTCTCTTTTTAGGAACTTTCTCCTGCTTTGTTCTCTGTACCCAGCCCTGGCCCACTGTCACAACTGGGAATTCCAGTGTTCTGCATATTCCTCCGAAGATGTATATTCCTAGATCCAGATGCTTGGCTTCCGCTCGGCCCTTTGTGGGAATAGGGTGGAGTCAGCAGTGGCCCTGAGGGCACCTGGTCTCGAAGGCCACTCTTAGGAAGAGAGAGGTAGGAGCCATGAGGCTCCAGGAAGTCATTAAAAGAGCTTTTGTTTTTTTGGCAAAGAGTAGTGAGTATCTGAGATTCTCTCGCAGGAATAACAAAGCCAATTTCCAGGTGGAGTGTTACTGCTTTTCTGGGCGATTGTGTCTGTTCTACCTGCTCATCCAGACCTGCTATGATGGGTGAAAGCTCTAGACCTTGTAAAGCTTTGGAAGGCGGTAGACCGCAGTGTTGCTTCTTTAAAAATATAAGTAAATATTTCCAAAACTCCATTTTTCACCCCTTACCTAACAAGTATATTGGTTCAAAGCAAAAATAGAACTTCGGTCATTATTTCTGAGACTGCAAATGGAAACCAATGGAGAGCGTCACCGCTTCCCATTGACATGGAGGGAGAGGCCCCGTGGGCCCTGATGCCTCTGCAGAGAATGAGCATCTCCGCGGAGTTCTCCCCAGGAGCCCCGCTCTGCCTCCCAGGGAGCCCTGTGGCTGGGTGCTGCTCTGCTGCCAACAGGGAGCTTCTGCTCTCTGGTCCTTCCTTGTTGACACGTGTCATTTTTGCCACCCAGGAGCTGGCGGCAGCGTGCGTCCCCTCGGCTGTGTGTTCTGCCAGCTTCCGGAATCCCGATACATCTTCCTTGTTTCTCGACGCTCTTGCGCAGACAGAGTTTGAAGGACTTTTAAAACAACACCAACTCTATTTTGTGTTCTCGACAAAGAGCTTTCAAACAATGGTATTATTTACTCGTTAGTATTACCTTCAGAGTGCCGTGCCTCGTGTAACTTGGGAAAATAAGTGAAAGGACAGCGGTGCCTCTCTCAGTCCCCAGTTCGCAGCTTCCTGGGAGCCCGGCTCAGCTCTGCCGAGCAGCTCTGCGCTGGGCCTGTCCACCATGTCGCCCCCGCTGTTCATCTGTCTCTTTATCACTCTATCTGCCCAGGATGGACCAACCTAGTCATTTTGTGGGCTCAACAAATATCTTGAGCCGTTCTGTGAATGTTTTTAGTTTGGCTAAAACTTAAAACACATTTTCCCCAAGCACTTTTTCCCCTTAATTTTTAAACTCGTATATTTTAAGGAAAATTTAGCCCATGTGTTTCTCATCATTCCTGATTCATTTGCACTTAACTCATCAAAATGTTGCTTTGCAAAAGCTGTTTACTTTCCAAGAAGACTCCTGAAGTCCTTTTTTTTTTTTTTTGGTATCTACAGCCTCTCTGCCACCTCTTTTCTCTCCCTTCTACTCTTTTTTTTCTTCAAAGGCACGCTTTTCTTAGAAACAGGATGTTTTGCCCCTAGCAGTGGATATGTTGGCCTATCATGTCGTAGGGGACGCTGACACAGACGTGGAGTCAAGCTGCCCGTCAGTTACACCTGGATGTCCTTTCAGACACGTGCACCCACGGCAAATGTGTGGTGTACAGTGTCGGCGGATCATTTTCTACGATCTTGACTAGATAAATAAATGTTGGGCACTAGAGAAGAGCTGTTTAGGATACAAGCTCTGGAGTCGGCCATTTTTGGGTTTAATCCTACATTAAGCTCCTGGGATCACTTTTCTCATCTAAATGAGAAAAGTGGGGGTGGCAACTTCAGGGGTGGTAAAATGGGGGTGGCCACAGAGCTTCCCGCATGCACAGAATTCTCCAGGGATTAATTGACGTACTGTGCACAAGGCAGAGTCCATAGTAAGTGCTCCATTATTACCTTCCCAGTTTTGCACATAAGACCCCTGCCACCCAGAATCACACATCTTTTCTCAATGAAATCCTCCAGGCTCTGTCTTATTTAGGTTACCCCAGAGACAGAGCCTGAAACCAGGATTCAAGTACAAGTAATTTATTTGAGAGTTTATCCTAAGAAATTCCTGTTTCAGAGTAGGGAGTGTGTTAGTCAGGGTTCTCTGGAGAAGCAGAACCAACGGGATATATACAGGTAGAGATTTTAAGGAATTGGCTCCCACGATTGTGGAGGCTTGGCAAGTCCAATATCGGATGGGGGAGGCCCACAGGCTGCTCTTCGAGTCCAAAGGCAGTCTTCCTGAAGAGCTGGTGTTGCCGATGAAGTGCAGAGAGCCGGTGCGGCAGCTGATGTCTGAAGACCGTGTGCTGGAGGATTTCTCCTGCTCAGAGGAGGCCGACCTGTTGTTCTGCTCAGACCTTCACCTGCTTGGATGAGCTCTACCCACATTATGGAGGCCAATCTGCTTTACTCAAAGTCCAGATACATCCCTCGCCCCTAACTCATCTCTCACAGAATCATCCAGTGTAATATTAGACTAAATATCTGTGGCCCAGCCAAGTTGACAAAATTAACCATCACAGGAAGAAAGACAGAAACAGAAAAGAGGCCAATAAAGCAGGTTTCCTGTGAGGGTGGCTGGAGCTCCATCTCAGTGGGGCTCTGAGAAGGTGTTGATTGTACTCACCACACTGTGTCGACCTTGCACTTGGGGCCTGCTGCACTAGAGGAAGCCTGAAGGGGAAGAAGGCAGGTGCTGGTGGCTGAAAGTTGGGCAGGTGTGCAAGGAAATGGTATGGGACCAGAAAATTGGACAGGAGGTCAACAGCAGTTGCCGCTGGGTCCTTTCATCTTGAAAGATGGCTCTAATGGATACAGCCAGCTCTCCCTTTCTGTCTCTCATTTGTGCTTCTCAGAGCCTCAAAGTAAGAAAATAAGCTCAATTTTAGCAGCAAGAGATCCATAAATAGGTCCTTTGAGAGAATTTCTCAGTCTGTTCTAGATATTAAATGTATACAGAGAGAGACCAGGCGCAAGGCAGTTGGTGTTAGCTAGAAGCATGCTTTCCCCTCACATATGTATTGGGCACCAACAAGCATTAGTCCTTTCCCAACTGGCAGGAAGGGCCCATCCAAGAATAAAGCATTGTTTTACTCACCTTTTAAAAACAATGAAATACATTTTCAACTCTAATTTCATTCACTGTGAAATAAAACAAACAAAAAGAAATAGAAAGCTTACTTGTCCCCTAAGAAAAGCATATTACTAATTAGTTTTGTTAAAATTCAACATTAAAAAAATGACTATATCTCTACTTCATTCCTAGCTTAGCAGACTTTCTGAGTCAGTTCAGGGTCATTTTTGTTTTTGTTGTTTAACAGCTTTATTGAGATGTAATTCACATACCGTGCAAATCACTCATTTAAAAGGTGTAATTTTGTGGCTTTGAGTGTATATTCACAGAGTCGTGCCACCATCAACACAGTCACTTAGAACATCTTCATCAATCCCCACCCCCAAAAAGCCTTAGTTGTCACCCTCCTCCCACACCCCAAACCCTCATCCCATCCAGCCCTCAGTTAACGCTAATCTACTTTCTGACTCTGTAGGTTTGCTTATCCTGGACATTTCATGTAGATGGAATCATATAGTATATGATCTTTCGTGACTGGCTTCTTTCACTTAGCACAGAATTTTCAAGGTTTATGCATCTGGTAGCATGTCCAGTATTTCATTTCTCTGTATTGCCAAATAATATTCCATTCTATGGATCTACCGCATTTATTTATCCCATCATCAGTTGATGGTCATTTGGATTCTTTTTCACTTTTTTGACTATTACGAATAATGTTGCCATATGAACATTGGTATACAAATATAATTTGCGTTTGAAGTAATTTCAGATCTAGTTGTTAATTTTTTTTCAAATTCATGTGTCTTTCCTTCAGTTGTGGTTAGATAGTATCAACCGTGTTTCTAAATGGTTCAGTTCTGCAGTGACTTTAATAAACCTATTTAAACTCATAGAACGTTTGTATAATGGTAGTGATAGGTAAAGAACACACACTGAATTGGTCAGCTTCATGGCTAGAGCGAGATGAATTATGTACACGTGCATAGGGGACTTGATTTGACTGCAAATTTAATCAAATCTTAGAGACCATTAAACGGTTGTTAATAGTACTCAAAGCATACCTTTTCTTAGTGTTGAGATGCCTTGGGAGCTTTATTTCTCCAGCGGTGTGACCTTGGTCAAGCTTATTAACCTCTCTGAGCCTCCATTTCCTCCTATATAACGATGATAATAAAAGTAGTTCCTACTCGTGGACTTGTTACGAGGAGGAATATGAGTTAGTACATACATGGAAAGCATTTACAGAGGGGTTCGGCACATAGTAAATGCTTAATAAAGTGTGAGCTATCATTATTAGACTAAAAATGCAAGAATTTGAGCCCAATGACCCACGTTCAAATCCTGACTCTCCCATGTCCTTGTGTGACCTTGGGGAAGGCACTTCACTCCCTGGGGATTCCCTCTTCTCGCCTATAGGATGGTCACATTTTTGCCCACTCTGCCTCTCTCATGGGTTAAATGAGGTCACAAGTAGGCAAGTATGTGGTCACCAGCGTTTTTTTCTTTCTCTTTGCATTTTGTCATGCCTCTGGAATATCTCTCACCCAGTTGTCAGCCTTAGAAGTTTCCAGATAGCCTCTGAAAATTGCTTTTTGGATAAACCACCATTCAAAGCGACAATCTAACAAATGGATGACATGGTGCAGCCTGAGAAAGAGACTTCCACTTGCTAACTGTGTTTAACAAGGCTTTGAACCCTTAAATTATTGATATTCAGGTTTAATTTTTCCCAGTATTTTATTATGAATATTTCTAAGCATGCAGCAAAGTTGAAGGAATTTTGTAATAAACACCATATACCCACCACCTAGATTCTGTCATTAACATTTTATAATACATGCTTGATTGCATGTCCATCTGTCTGTCTATGCATTAATTGAGGGTTTACATAATTCAGAGCTGGGAAGCTGCCTTTCAGATATGTGATTATCCATCTTCAGTTTTCTGAGTAATCCCAGTTCCAAATATTCTATGCTGTGAACACCATAGGTCACTGAAATGTTATCAGCAATTCCAACAGGCTGCATTCAAAAGAATTCCCCAGACTTCCTTTAAGATTCAGAAGTGACCTAAAAAAAATTCTTACTTAGTGAAAATAAGAGCTGTCAAACCTTCCCAGTGGTTCGGCAGCTCTTTGCAGCATGTGGTTGGTGCAGTTAGATCAGCTGGTCCAGCCCCTTAGTTTAGCTGGAGGAGGGGGCAGCTCAGGACAAGTGAGTGAGCCTTGGGCTCATTGTTCAAGATAAAGTCAAAACCAGAACTCAGGTGTTGGGACCCCAAAATAAGTCTCTGTTCACATCGCCCCCCAGTCCATTCTCTAGGAGTCTCCTTAATGTTTTTAGTTCCTATGTGCTGGTTGAGAAGAGAGACCTGCGATCCCTGCTCCTCCGGAGCAAAGGTGAAATCACAATGAAATACCAAGTTGAATACATCCCTTCAAAGCACTGAGAAACATTTTAAGAGGAAAACTATTCATAGGAAGAGAAGGTTCTGCATATGTGTGTGTCCATGTCCTTGAGAGGGTGTGTGTGTGTGTGTGTGTGTGTGTGTGTGTGTGTGTGTAGCATGTGTGTGAACCTGTGGGCCCAACAAGAAGAAATGAGGATGTGTACTTCTATGTCTTTTACTGTTTTTCAAACACATTTGGTCTGCCTTTCCAATGGCCCTCCCTGCCAGATGTTGACATGTAAATTTTGGCTTCAGAAATGAGAAGACCAATGTGATACAAATAAATTTAGCTCAACGAGGCAGAGTCAAATTACCCCAAAGTCAGCAGTGACCCCTTACCTAAAGGCCGAAGCAGCCCACTACCATTTACTGCAGAGCTAGCTGCCCAGGATCTAATGTAGCTGTGTCTAACGTGCATTTCTGGCACTGGTATTGTTTCAATTACTGGACCATTCACATCTCAGCTGACACATGCAATGAAGCTTGCTCCTTGCCTGGTACATAATTTAAGGTAAAAAGAAAAGAGGGTGTGTTTCATCATGGTCTATCATATCTTTGTCTTTTGTTCTGGGAGGTATTTGCATACCTAAAGGGAAATGGCCTCTTTAATTTCTTTCCCTTCTCCTAATCAGCTGAGGCCTATTAAGAAGCGCTCTGTATCCTGTAATCAGACAATTTATACAGCATGCACCCTTAGGCAACAGCTATTATAAACAAGCTGGAGAAATCCTTTACAATAAATGATTAGCATGGGAAGACACCATTCATAATTAATTTTTTTTTCCTGTTTTTGTTGGCAGATGGTCTGAGGCATCCAAGCATGGCCTATTGGCCGAGTCTTTATTCTGAATAGAGCAGGGCAGCCTTGGGAAAATGCTGGCTGCTCAGCTAGCTCACTTAAAAAAAAAATGATATAGCTCCTCCTCCTATCCGTGTTCAAGGCTTGAAGAGAGCTTTAGGGAAGGCTGCCTAGTGGATCCCATGACCGCATCTACTTGTCCTTCCCTGTGTTTTAATTAAAAGCTGTTATAACCCTCACGGTAGAGTGATTTCATTAAGGGGCCCAGTTCCCCAATCTCCGCCCTTTGTCATGTAACTTTGTCGTGACCTCTCACTCTGTGTCTGGAATCTGCCGTCTGACTTGCTTTGGCCAATGGGATGTAAGTAGCTGTGACGCACAAAGAACCTTGAAAACCACCGGTGCAGTTGGGCTTCCTACCTCTTACCCTCTGCTGTGGCCACATGAACATATGTGCTGGTGATGGGTGATTAGAGGCACATGCAACAGAGTGGATTCCCTCCACTGTCTCAGCAGAGACCTTTCTTACACGTGTCAACAGCCAGTCACTTCCAGACGCATGGGTGAGCCCAGCCAAGATCAGCCGAGCCCAGTTCAGATCAATTCAATCCTGCAGACTTGTTAGCTCAATAATTGTTTATTGTCACATGACATGAAGGTTGTATGGTTTTTAATTACACAGCTTTGTTGTGGCAATAGGTAATCGATATGACCCCCAAAGTGATTAGATAATCTCTTTGGGTTTGAAAAACAACAGGACTTGGAAACACATAAGTGTAAGCCTTTATGTAAAGGTCCTGTTGTCCACAAAACACACCAACTTCGGCGTTCAAGTGGCTTTGGACTAGTGCTATGTACCTGACGTACACACGTGTATAGGTATGTGCCCATACGTATGCACGTGCATACGCACAGAATCCTCAAGAAGTCAGTGAAGGAGGCTGCTGAAATGTTACCCACACAACATATGTGGTGTACGCTTGGTTTTCATTTGTTTGTACATGACAGAAAGCCCGACTCAAAATGGCTCGGGCAAAACTGTGAATGTGTAGGTAGAAATAGCTTTAGTCATGAAATGATTCAAGGCTCAGGTGACATGACCCAGGGTCATCATAGTTTCTCTGAGGAGGCTCCAGTTCTCCCAATCTGCAGAGGCTCTTTGTAGCAAATGGTTCTACTGGTGCCCAGCTTTCCATGCTCACGAAGCCAAGTCAAGCGCAGCTGTCTTCGTGTCCTAGCTTCCCCAGCCTGAGTTTTCCTTTTATTGGATGTGGCAGTGGTGGTCTGGGCCCGGCTGACACGGTGTGGATGTTTTCCCAGCTCCAAGTTCAGGGACATCGTGTTGGTAGCTCAAAATCAGCCACGGTGGGAGCGTTTACATCACAGAAATTGTCAACTGGTATAAATCAACACTTTTATTATTCACAGAGCCACTTGTTAAACATTTACCAACACACCTCTATTTGTACCCAGCTTTTAATCAATAACCAAAAGAATGGGTTTAACCCATTCATCGGCCTTTTCTAGGTGCTGGAATTATATGTCAGTTACCCTCAAATTATATGTCTGAAATTGAGGGAGGATGGGCCCTCTCGCCAGCAAAGAGGGGCAAAGGATGTTAGCCCCAAACGGTACGTACAGGTCCTGCTTTTTAGAGGAGGAAGCTGAGGCGTAAGTGATGCTCAAGGAGTCACACAAGAAAGTGCCAGATCTGGCACGAGAACCCAGCTCCCCCGAGTGGCGAGATCAATGTTCGTTTTCCTACGCTTTACTCTTCTTACCAGCCAAGGGCCCGTCCAACCTGGAGACAGCCAAGCCTGGGGATGACGACATGATTCACTTCCTAGAACATCCTTCGCCAAGTGATGTGCAGATAGCGTTTCGGTCTCCCTGGTGAATGATGGGATTCCTCTGCCTGCATTTCTCCGCTGGCATTGGACGCAGACCAGCTCCCCCTCTACTTTTTCCACTTTTCTGCAAGTTATCCATCCAGGATAGGTTTAGATATATGTGCCCTGCAGGAGGAGGTGTGATTTGGCAAATTTATTTGGAAAGGCGAAGAAACAGGCCCTGGGACTGAGCTCCATGAGCGAAGTGAGTGTTGCATTGTAGGAAGAGCCAGCTCACTCCTAGGAAACGTAATTTAAAAAAAACATGGCATTAGATTTGCCTTATGTGGCTGAGTTCCAAAAGCTCTCCTCTACTGTTATTGTTGACCAAGAGGTGAACATTGTTGACGGGGACGTAAAATTTGCTGCATTGACGTGACCACCCCTTATTACTTGCCCTGACAGACACTGCTTATCTATTTGGACACTGACTCAGCTCAGGTCTGGGCTAAGAGTTTTTGAGATGTTTCTCCAGGTAACTACTACCAACTGACCAGAGCTGACATGGCATGGAACCTACTCTAACTCCTTTTGCTTTTATGGTCTGTACCTCACAGTTCATGTTTGGTATATCCCCTACTGTTTGAGTTCTAGTCGTTGTGATAATGTAACACTTGATTATATTGTTATAGTATCCTTTTGCTTGATTCACATGAGTTAAAAATGGTTTCTCCCAAACAGTCGAAGAACCTAGGATGCTTGAACTATGTTTTATACCACTTTGTAACCTTCCCAATGTCAAGATGGGTACAGACTATGTGCTCAATAAATACTTGGTTGATTAATTACCTAAGGAATCAGGATTAATCACTTAAGGGATTTCTTGGTTGATTAGCCTAAGGAATCCAATAGAATGGGCAGCCAGGAAAAGTTTCGCTTGCATGGAAGTATCAAAGTAAAGCTTTGGACTGTGAATAGCTTAGATAGCCTGTAAGCCTTTGTTACCTGCTCAGAGTTTGTGAAGATCTTTACTGTAAGCATTGAACGTATTGCTTTTTAGAAACGGTCTTTACCCTCAAGGAATTTATGGCTCAGTACCAGAGAAAAGAAGGATACGTGCAATCATCAGAAATGTAGAAATATAAAAGCGCCTTGAAGGAAAAGGATGGAGGTGGATGGAGTGGGCGAGGTTAACAGCTGAATGCTTCAAGGAGAAAATGGCAGTGAGAAGGGAAGTTATTCCACAAAGCTGCCCTCCAAGAGTGTCAGAAAGAAATATAATGCCGATGGAATAGAAAATACTCTTCGGAATCACAGTGTCATATTTGATGGACCTTTGACTTCACATGAAATAATGAAGCATGAATACAGAAACATTTTCATCTTGGACAGATACATTCCTTTCTTATTTATTCATCCAAGCTTGTCATAAATTGCCTTGGGCTTTCATGTTTGCTTCGTGTTTGTCGGCCATGGTTTTTCAGCCGTGGTGCACCTTGGACTGAATATATGACTGAACTGTGACCTCCTAACCCTGACCCACTTGGTAGCCTGCAGTTTGTGATGCCTTTCACCTCCCTGCTCCACCCAGATTCTCTCTCATGGCAACCACCCTCAGGCTGTAGTGTCGTTTTGCCCCAACATGGTGGTACCTGGGGTTTTGCGTCCCCTGTGGGTCAGCCCTTAGCCAATGACTGGCTGGGGCAAGGCTGTGGAAGCCCAAGTCCCTTCGCTCCTGTAGGAACACACTCCTGGCATCCCTCTGAAGATCAGACTGAAGCTGGGACTTCACCTGCAGTCCTGTGCTAGTGTATGCTCTTCCCTTCCCTGGCCTGCTCCCCGCTGTTTTCTTGACAGTTTCTAGTGGGAGCGATTCCTTAATCAATCACTTATACACAAACTGGATGCCAGGGTCTGCTCCAAGGGCCCCAACCTGACACAAGGGGTGTTTCTCAAAAAGCGATCTGTAGTCAGGGAGGCTTCTTAAATAGCAGGTTCCAAGTTCCCCACCTTAGTGACTGTAAAACAGAATCTCGGGGATGGGCCAGTGAATCTGCTCTTAGAAGAAGACGCCACATGAGGTTATTTTTTTTTCTTAAATATAAAATACTGATGAATCAATGAACAACAGTTTTGTTTATTATAGGGTTGATGTTTTAAGCTACTACATATATGTTAAATATTTGGGGGTGAAGATTAATGAGGCGGGATATAAAGAGCCCCTAACTGGCATTGTTTGCGGTCTGGTAAATGACTGCGTGATCTGACGACCTGACTCTAGACGTCTGCACCGATGGAGTATTTGTGTGTGTGGTGTCTGTGAACAAATCTAAGAGCCATTATTTTTCCCTTTCCAGTGATAATTTTTTTCCCCAGAGAATTTACTCTGGAAGGTACCAAGTTCAGTGGTTTCCAATTTTATTTTATTTTCTAAAATATTTTAAGCAATGAAACCCTTTAACGAAAAGCACAGGCAGAAGCTCAGCATGTACCACAGATAAGCACAGCACTGTCCTGTTTGGTCCAGGTGGGGAGCCTGGGGCCCCCACCTGCCTCACTTCCTTCCTGCTGCCCTAAGACCACCGTCAGAACAGTTGAAAAATGACTGGCCAAGTCCCGGATTTCACTTTACAGATGGAGAAACCAAAGCCCTGAGAGGTCGAGGACTTGCCCCCAAACCACATAACCAGCGTTGAGCGGGGCTTGATGTTGAAAGCAGTTTTCCACATTCTCAGAGCTGCTGCTACTAACTCCTCTATTAGTTATTGAAAGGAGATTAATTATGCTGATATCTCAGAGGTCTCCTAGGGTTCTGTTTGAGTGGAAGGGAAAAAAAGGATGGCCTTTTTTTTTTCTTGATAGCGTGCTGGGTACTCCTGTTGACTCAACTTTGGCGGGGACTGGAAAGTGGTTTCAGCTTGTTTGATCTATTTACAAAGGTGTTGCACTACTCTTTAACTACGGCATGTCTTGGTGTGGGTCTCTTTGGGTTCATCGTGTTTGGAACTCCCCATACTTCCTGGACCTGGATGTCTGTTTCCTTTCCCAGGTTAGGAAAGATTTCAGCCATTATTTCTTTAAAGAAAGTATCTGTTTCTCTCTTTCTTCTCCTTCTGGGATCCCTATAATGCGAATATTTGGGCACCTGATGCTATCCCGGAGGCCCCTTACACCGCCCTTGGTTTTTAAAATTCTTTTTTCTTTCTGCTGTTCTGATTGGTTGGTTTCCACTAGTCTGCCTTCCAGGTCCCTGGTGCATTTGTCTGTGTTCCCTAATCTGCTGTGGAGTCCTTCTGATGTGTTTATTATTTCAGTCATTGCATTCTTCAGGTCAGCTTGGTCCTTACACTTTCTCCTTGTTGAAGCTCTCCCAAGTTCCTCTTCCACCCTCAAGTCTGGTGAGCATCCTTATGACCCTTTCTTTGAATTCTCAATCAGGCAAATTACTTATTTCCATTTGCGTAGGTTTTCTCCATCCCCCCACCCCCCCACTCTCCCACCCCCCGGGACATTTCTTGTTCCTTCATTTGAGAGATATTTTGTCCTTTCATTTTGTTTGATTTCCTATGTTTGTTTATATGAATTGGAGAAAATAGCAGTCTCTTCCAAGTCTTGAAAAGTGGCTTATGTAGCAGAGGGCTCTGTGTAGACCACATGTGGTTGTTGGAAAGTCAGTAGGAGCCGAGCAGGTGCTTAAGGCATCCAGGGTACCGGCCCATCGAGCTGGAGCAGCTCCAGGTGGGGAGACCAGGTGTGGAGGCCAGGTGTGTGTAGTGATGCCCCGTCAACCCTGCCTGCTCCCTTTGTTCAGGCTGAAATGTACTTGGGTGGTGTTGATGTGCCTGGGCACACTCTGGTGACCTTGCAGGCAGGCCAGAGCACCTGGGTAGGGCCTCCACCTGCCCTATGGAGGCGGGGGGAACATAAGCAGTGGTTCTCCTCGGCCCTCCTGACCTGGAGAGCCCCCATGGCGCTGCCCCTTCTGTAGAAGGTCTCTCTCTTGTTTGTTGCACTGCAAGTGGTCCCATGCAGAAGCCGGAAGCGACCTCTGTGCAGGCTGTCTGTGCTGGGTAGTTTGGAAAGCCACTTTGAGCCAGGTATGCGCTTACAGTGCCTGGGTCCCCAGCACCACTTCCGGTGCCTGGTGCACGAGCAGGTACTTCCAGCACCTGGGGCACTTCCCAGAGCAGCTCTCCACCAGGAGGCCGGGTGTGTGTGGTTAGGCCCTGTTCCTGTTCCATTTGTTCACAGGCAAAAGGCTCCAGGCGATGTGTCCTGCAGGTAGGCCAAAGCCCCAAATAGAGCCCCCGCCCACCCTGTGGAGGTGGAGGGGCCAAACAATAGCGTCCCAGCTTCTCCAGAGTTCCTGGAGCTTCTGGGGGGGCTCCCTCAGCTCCCTAACCTACTCTAGTCAGTCTCTTTCTCATCTTTGTTATCAGACACTGTTCCGTCAGCACTCTGTTGTCCTGCAGGAGTAATTGCTACGTGTATATGTGTATTTTTAATTTTGCTCGTGGGAGGGGGCCAGTTCAGTGTCCTGTGCCGCCACCATCTTGGACCTCTTCTCGAACTACTCTGAAAGTGTCTGCACGAAATGTCTCTTCCCTGGTACAATACGAGGCTTCGTATGAACCCAGCCTTAAAATTGTCTGCAAATGGTTAACTGCGACTAGGACGTAGCAAAGAGTCAAACCCCGACAGCCCGGATCACTAAGGAAGACTTGTGTCCAAGAAGCTGATCTCAGTGCCTCGAGCCCGTCGTTTCTTCTCAGTTGGCTGTGTTTCCTAACGCCTTAGTGGGATGTGTCTCCCTCCATTCTTCTCATTCTTCACCCTGCTTTCTGCTGCAGGGAGAAGTCACACTGGGTCATCCCCAACGAGTGTCCCTGCTGATTCACCAGTGGCTTTCTCTGATCGTTCGCCAGACGAGGGGACTTCTCCCTTGCCATAAGCTGCTGGAGGTTCAGATGGGCTGAATTTTACACAACGGCTTCATTCCTGAAACAAACAAACAACCCAACAAGGCGCTTGGGGATGAAGGGACAGTGTCTCTCTTGGCTGACTCGGGAAAGGGGGGCTGTTGTCACTTTGGGGAGATGGCAATCAGCTGAGGCCTCAGGAAGCAGGAACTGGGCACAAGGTAGCTCTCTGATCTCAACGCAAGGAGTTTGGGGGTCTTTCCTCAAGTCCTCAGATGTGCGCCCCACTGCGTCTGTGCTTTCCCTGGCCTCTCCCCACTACCCCTGGCTGACCCCCGTCCCATTCGTCACCCGTGCCCTTGCCCTACTTCCTGCCTTCTGTTTGCTCCGAGCCTCCACTGGCTCAGAACTTTTTCTTGCCCATGGATCTCCAGGGTACAGCCTCTGCTTGTAGCAGTTGATCTTCAATCTCATTTTCTGGAAATTTAAAGTTCTGTTTGGGCACAGAAGAACTTGTTCTTCAAAGAAGCCCTCAGCGAAACCAAACATTATCTGTTTGTGGAGTTAATCATTTTTATGTGGCTCCAAGTAGGACACACATGTACTCCACTTGGAGAGGTCTAGAAGATAGCATTGTGAGTGCCTGAGTGTCTGGGTAATTGGAATGTAGAAGCTGGGGGGGGGGGGGGGGGGAGGAGGAAGAGAGGGGTCTTTGAATAAAGGAAGTAAGTGTCCAAGAATAAAAGCCCTGGGTAGAGAGTCAGGGGACCTGGGTTCTAAAATCAACTCCTCTGGGCTTCATAAGCCATGAGACTGTTACTGAAGGAATTCTGTCAAGAATGCAGTGTGGTCTCCCAACTTTCTCTCATCTTTCTATTTTCCCCTGTGCCCTTCTGTAATGATAAACACATTGTCCACCACATCGTGACAGCCGCTCTGATATCCCTAACTCTAGCAAATTAAAACAATTTTCCACCTGATTACCCGTCGGGTACCAAGTGCCAATCACTTGAGAAGTCTCAGACGAGGCATCCATCAGAGCAGACAGAGGCTGATTCGTGGCTCTTAAGAGTGTCCACCCACACAAGAAAGCCTTTTTTTTCAGAGGAATTCATGTAAAAGAAACACACACGCACGCGCGCACACACACACACTCCACAGGGTGTAGCTTTTTCATTGGCCTGAGCTTCGGTCTTTCCTTTTTTATTGATGCAAGTGTCCAACCTAAAATACGAGGGGTTTAGAGAAGTCCCGCCTTGGTCTCGCACCCCTGGGTTTTGTTGGGAGCCTGGCTCTGTGCTTCCCGACCCTAGAAGAGCTTCGTTAACTAGGCCCAGGCCTGAGCCTTGGCTTTATTCGCCCTGTGACTCGCTGGGGTTCCGTGGAAGGAAAAGCCACTTAGCATCCCCGAGAGACAGGCTGCTGCTGTGAGTGGGTTACCGTGGAGGGAGGTGAAGCCTAACGATAGGAGCGAGGACAGAGAGTGGGCATCACAGAACTCAGACAGAACAGCAACAGGCCCGTACGGGGAGGCTGAGGCTCACGGGAGGCTGAGCCAGGAAGTATTCTGTGGTGCTAATGCCTCCTGCCAATCAGAGAGAGGCCGGCTCCCCACCTGGAAAGCCAGAGGGAAGAGGCACCATGGCACCTTAACTTTGTCGAGCTCTGTGCTGTAAAGGTCCTTAGACGTCACTGTCTCTACTCCCATATTGGACGGGAACACAGAGAGGGCGAGGGACCTCTCTAAAACCTTGTGCCTAGAACCCTGCCAGCTGCCTTCTTCTAAAAATGAGATTTCGCTTTAGATTTAAGAGGGACAATTCTGTGATTTGCAAACCCAGAGAAAGAACCAACCCCTCGTGGCTGAGTCATTACTGAGCAAAGGTCGCAGGAACTCCTAAGCCATCGCATCGTGTTTTCTTCCAGCCCTCCAATCGGACATGGTGGTGCGAGGCGGCTCAGAGCTTTTCCACATGTCTTGTTAGCCATTCAGCTAAAGCTTTAAAGCAATGTGAATGCCAGAACGTTGAGTAAAATCACGTTTGCAGTTTTTTTATGGCCTTAATTGCAATGAGAATTGGTTAGGATTCACACGAGTTTCAATGAAAAGGCAACTTTGTTGGCATAGGCAACCAAACCAAGATAGAGGTAGGAGGTCCAGTTGAGCCTCAGAGATGAGTGGACACCAGAAACCACATGGACCAGCATGCTTTCAAACCACCTCTGCATGACAAGTTTATTTTATCAGAGCAGTTTCCCAATAATCTCTGACACCTCCTAATCTTACGTGTCAAGGCTTTGGCACTAAAGCAAACTTGAGTTTGCTCCCTTGGTTCCAGATTGAAAAACCCCAGGTAGGGTCGCCCAACATGGAACACTTTCCCATGTCTCGTCTCTGGACCAGCAGAGGGGAGATGGTCACTAGGGAGTGTCAATCATTTTCTCACATTGCCTCAGGGTTCTTGTAATTCCAGAGCCCTTCCTGTCTGAGGAAAGCTTCATATTTAAGCGTTAGAACAGGGATGTGGAAAAGCTTCCATTTGTTGTGTCCTCTGTGGTGAGTTCACAGTGATCACCCATGGGTCTATCTTGAGGAATTCTGTGACCAGCAAGAGGCTCAGTGCAGTAATCAATTAGTAATGTCTTCCACGGCACGGAAAGGTGGAGCAGTAGCATGCATGCCACACATTTGTCATCCTTGTGCCGGGGCCTTGAAGGTGCTCAGCCCAAACTCAGGGCTCAAGGTGCATCGTATGGAACCTCTGCCTTCAGAATCACGTGGAAGAGACGTATAATTAAGAAATTTGTTACAACAAAGTGACAAGAGCCAATGCTGTTGATATGTATAAGAAAGAGAGCCAATATAGGAGAAAGAGCAATGTTTCTTGTGGCAAAGACACATTTTGATTACCCACATTGCTTTGAGGGAGGGATAGAGAAATAATTACATCATTTTTACTTATTTCCTCCCACACATTTACATGTCTAATTCTGGTTTTCTCAGATTAGTTGTAAAACGATAGCACATTGCCCAAATACACAGAGCAGATAAGAGTTTATCTAGATGTGCTTTCTCATAGATGACGTGGTGCCATTCTCCTGTGATCATTTTGTGAAAATGAACTATTTGGAGTTCCTAATGGCTGTTGCACAGATTTCAAATTTACATTTTAAATAACACTCCAGTGAAGTGGTTAAAGATAGTAGGACTGTGGCATTCAAACCTGACAGATTGGCTCCAGTCCGCTTTATTCCTTTCCCATCAGAAGTAAGACATGGGACCTTGGACAAGTCTCTGAACTCTTGAGCATAAGAATCCTCATTTGATAACCACTTTGATAAGTAGCTGATGTGGGTCAGGGTCAAGTCCTTCATACAGCGCCTCGCACATGCCAAGGCTCAGTAAAGGACGGTCATAAAATGTCAAGTCATCCACGTGCCCATATGTCCAGGTATGGGCAAATCAGAATCTATCAGGTCTGCAAGACCAAGGGCCCAGACCCCCATCTTCATACTATCTCCAGGTAGTAAATGTATTGCTGAGCCTGGGTTTGATGGCTTCCTTGCTCAG
Source organism: Hipposideros armiger (assembly GCF_001890085.2). Lineage (NCBI taxonomy): Eukaryota > Metazoa > Chordata > Mammalia > Chiroptera > Hipposideridae > Hipposideros > Hipposideros armiger. The sequence goes on from NW_017731354.1 coordinate 6,140,389, forward strand.
AGTCCATCTTTTGTAAGCCGAGGGAAGAGGTGAAGCAATTGGTTTCAGAGTTTTAGCGACATGAAGAGCCAGGAGTCCATCCTGGCCAACTCTGCCCCAACCAGCACTTTAGCCATGCCATGAAAACTCATGAATTCAGCTGGTTGACGGCGAGGCGCTGGAGCCAGCTCCTAAAGCTGGGTGCAGATTTCCCAGGACTGCAGAGCGGGGAGGGGTGGTGGGCGGGGTGGTGCCTGAGCAGCAGGTGTATGATGCATGGGCCCAGAGAGCCCTCCCCGGGGCTCTGCCAAAACCACAATGCGTTTGGCCCTGGGCAGATTTTCCCCTTAAAACTTGAAGCCCATGAGTGTTTTCAAGGGAATCTAATCCACATGTTTGTATTCATTTTTATTCATTTGCATTTAGCTTGTAAAAATGTTGTTTTTAAGGAGGTGGTAGATGGCCAAAACCACTTTTTTCTTTAGCCTTCTTTTCCCTCCTCCTCTTCCTCCTAAGTCGTCTTTCTTAGGAAGAGAAATTACTTTCCCCCCCTTTTAATTTGTCTAAATATCTAAGACCAAATATCTGAGCTTGCTTGGAAGTTAGTGTCCATTGTTCTGAATTAGTGCTGAGTGACTTCTTCCAGGGCAAAAGCTGAAGCGGTGTTTCTGTTTCCATGTTTGCCCTGTTGATGCGACCACAGGGCACATTTAAGGCAATGCTACTTATTACAGTGTAATACGAGGTGTCTTGGTGGCTCACATGGGGGTGAGGGTAGAGCAGGTGGCTGGAAGGATGCTCTCTAACTTAGAGTTTCTGGAACTTTGGGGTGAGAGCACGTGTCTCCAGACTCTTGAGGTCCTAAGGGTTCTCCCACAGACGTCATAGCCCTGGGCCCAGCCACATCAGCACAGCTGACCTGACTGTCTCCTGGACCACGGATTGGTATAGGAACCTACAAAATAAGCAGGACACTCCAGCATGCATGCGGAGGGACAGTGGGAAGGTTGTCCCCCATCCATTACAGGGAGCGGACAGGAAGGAAAGGCCGGGTGAAGTCCAATGCCCTTTTCACACGGTGACCAAGCCCTTCAGTAAGTGTCACACTTCAATTTCCTTAAACAACAACTTCTCCTCCCCCCATTGGAGAGGAGCTAGAAGAGAGAGGCAGAACCCTGGGCTGGAGGATGCCAGCGGTCCTGATGTAGAGATGCAGGGGAAGCTTTCTTCTCTTTTGTGCTTACCATTCTAGAGTCTTCTTCCAGCAAAGATGACACCACACTTTTTCCTTCTATTCCTCGCAGCATGTAGATCGGGGTTCCACAAACAAGAGGTGCTCAATTAAAATTTGGTTATCTTGACTATCACTATACTCTGTCTCCTGGGAGACACAGGGAAGAACGCAGGTTTAAGATTTGGGCCATGATTTTACACCTGGGGCTTGAGTTCTTTTCATGAAGTCGTTTAATTTCCTGTGGGGTGTTTTGGACGTGAACTCCTCCTCCAACTTGTTTCACTGAAAAATTGGGAAAGAATTCTACACCGGGACCAAGGAGACCTGGGCTGGAGAGCTGGGTCTGCCTGGCGGAGTGGCTGGGTGATGGCAGCAAGATATGTCATTTCAAGGGAACTCATTTTCATCATCTTTAAAATGGAGGCCTATAACCACAGGACTTGAAAATCACCTAGCTCAGGTTACCTTATTTTATAGATGAACAAACCAACTAATCTTTACACTACTTAGAAACAGATATTTAGATCTTTTAGAAAGCAGTAGTAGCAGGTAACGGTTAGCGGCTGCCAGGTCAGACTGCCTAGGTTCAAATCCCACCTCAGTAATTTGCTGGCTGTGTGACTTTAGGCAAGTTAGTTAATCTCTCTGAGCCTCATTTTTGTCATCTGGGAAACAGGATAATAGCAGCAATACCTACCTCACAGGTTGTTAAGAAGAGCCAATCTGTGGAAAGAGTTTGGAAAAGCAGCTGGCCCATGGTCAGGAGTAAGTAAGCATTAGTTTTTATTATTGACCCAGGATCACGCAATGAACCCACTATACTGATTGGGATTACAACCCCATCTCCTGAGGGTCATTATACCCACGTTCTTAGCCCAGGGTATACATTAGATTCGTCTGGAACACTAAAAAACACCTGTGTTTGGACCTCATGCCACGTCGATTAGACTGGGATGAGGGGCAGGGGTCTGGGATGCTGTGTTTTTAAAAAGCTCCACAAAGCAGCCTGGGCTCAGAACCATTGCTTTCCACTACGGCCCTCAGTTACGTCAGAGGATATTTTTCGACAAGTACAGTTTAAAATCTTTATGTGTAAATGGTATCCCTAACTCTGTTAAGTTCTTATTCTCTCGTAAGGGGGGTAAGTTGCCCTTCCGTGTTATTGTCACTTCAAAGATGTAAAAACTACGCTTTTTTTCTATTTTCTTCCTTTCATGAAAACCCCTGGTGGGGGCTGAGCACAGGCACACGGGGGCTTATTTCAGAAGAGCCAGAACAGCCCCCCACCCACCAGCTCCCTCTCACTCCCCACCACCCCCCGGGAAAGAGACACATCTGATCCTTGCAGTCATTATCATTTTAATGTACAAATGACATTATGCCGAAAAGAAGGGGTTCATAAATTATATCTGATTTTAGAAAGTTTTCCAGCCATTGTATAAATGACAGATCTATAAAAGAAGACTGAAAATGAATTTCAAATTAAAAAAAAATAATTCCATGTTTTTATGGCAAGCTTTAAAAAAATGCTTGGAACAAAATGTTTCTGAGGAGGGTGATTTGGGAGCCTGTGGAACTGAGCGCTGCCGGGCGGGAGGCAGGAGACGCAGACCTGGAAGGAAATTGGGGTCTGTCCAAGGTGGGGGACGGCCACTAAGCTGGCGTGCCCGGAAGTGAGGACACGGTCCCAGAGGCCTGAGGAAGAGCGGCCTCATGGTCTGATCGGAGGAGAGCAGAAGTGTGGGGTGGGTTGGAAACCGTTGATCATGGGCGCCTGACAGGCCTGGAGGCCCGGACGAGGTCGATGGATGGAGTCATGCCCTGAACTGCTCAATACCCTACACTTTCATTTGGAGCTTGGAGATAGCAGAATAGGATTGTTCTCTTCTGTGTGGACCCCAGATTTTACATAGGGTCAGAGAAGCCTTTGGGGAGAAAAGGTACCCTGAACTGTCCCCTCCCCTCACTGAGGGTCGGGGGCATTGAAGCCCGTCTGAAGGCCTGGGGTGGTCCTGAGTGAGGCCAGATTGCAAACCAGGACAGGGAGGCCCCAGAGAGAGCAGACAAGAGCAGAAACGTGGCCGTTCCCCCCAACCTGAGGGCTGGAGAGAAGAGGCCGATACTGAAACCCTAGGGAGCCAGGCTCCTTTGTGAAGTTGGTAATGTCAGGAGGTTGTGGGTCTCACACAGGGAAGGAAGCCCTTTCCAGAAGCCGTGAGGGGTCTTGGTTGCTGGAACTGGCCAGGGCAGTGGTGTGTGGGGAGCAGTCACCCAGTTCCTGGCTCCCTTTTGCAACCCAGCCCAGTGTTTGAGGCTCGACGGGGTTGTCACACCCCTGTAGGTAGCGTGGGGACGGATTCATGGGCACATGGAAACAGCTGTAAGTGGCTTAGAAAGAGCAGTAAAATAAACTGGAATTCCTGCTGAGAGTGGGGGAGTGAAGGGGAGCAGAGTGGTCTGCAGACTTGAAACTGGGGATTTAGAAACGGGTGACCCCTTTGATTTCCACAGGCTGGTTAAGTTTGAAGGCTTTCTGCCCAGCGTTCTCCTCCAATCCATTATATCTCTGTTCACTCGATACCTGTTAAACCCAGTTCTAAGAAAAAAAAAAACAGAAAAATCGAGATGAGTTTCCTCATCTCCTGAACAAAATGGTCCCCACATTCTGGCAGAACTGCTGAGAAGAAGCTCATGGGTTGTCACACTCTCCCCTCCTCCTCCTGCATCCCTGATGGCTCTGTCACCTCTCCACGACTGTGTTCCACACCAGCCCAAGCCTGGGACTGTCACACCATCACCTCCCTGACCCTGGCTTTCAGTTTCTTCAAGCCAATCGTTCTGCAGACCAGCTGGGCATCCTTTGCCTCCAGAGGTCTTCCGTAAACATATTCCCAAGGCTGGTGGTCCCTAGAGTGGTTCAGTGACAGAAGGCTGCAAAGACAAATCATTCAGGAAAGAGTGCATGCGTCATTCTCTTCTCGGAGTCTCTTAACAAGCACTGGCAAACGTAAGGCTTCTAGATAGTCTAGGGCATGATGGGGTCTTTTTAACTTGATTAAATCTGGCACTCTCCAAACCTGTGTGGCCACAGGGTAATCTCCCCGCAACACTTGTGAGCATCATTGCTCCTTCCTCTTTCCCCATCACAATGGGTATCTCTCTCTGCTTCGCTTTTCTCCTTAGACCTTAGCACTTCCTGTAATCCGCTTTTCTGGGTATGTGTCAACTGAGTATTCTGTTTTCTGCTCCCCCCCAAATTCCCACCCAGATTTAAGCTTTATTAAGGCAAGGATACACACACATGCACTCACACATATATACATACACATGTATAGAGATATACATAGATAGATAGATGATAGATAGATACATAGATACATAGATAGATAGATAGACACGCACGCATGCATATATACAAAGAGACCTAGAACAGTACCTGTGACATGGTGGGTCCTTAGTAAACATTTGATGTAGAAATTAAAGCAACATGCTCTCTCTGCCTATTGTGAATAATACTGGGATAAACAAAACTAAGCTTCTACCCTCAGGAAAAAAACTGTTCCTGTGGATCAGCTAAGATACTTATGTTTCAAGACTGGCAGTTTGCTCATCAAAGTTTGCTTCAAGACTCTTGCCTCACCCACCAATCCAAAACTATTCTGTTAAAATCTTTGCTCAGTTCCAACCAGTTTCCTACCTTGTAAAACTCACCTTGACATCACTTAGCCATGGCCCTACAGCCTTAGAAATACCTTCCCCGATTGTCCTTACATTGAGATTCCACCAGGGTGGTGTTGTCTGTCACTGCACTATGTCTGATGAACTTAGCTTTGTCCGATCGACAGGTTTTCTGGTGGTCCTTTGCAAGGCCAGTGACTGACAATTCAATTAATGTAGAATGAATGAATCCTGTTAGCTGCTAATCCACAGAACCAACTTGGGTAAACAGGTTTTTTACAGGCCAGGGAACAAGTGTCTTAGCCTGGGATTCAAGGTCTTTTCTGGCCACACCTCCTGCCACGTGCTAGGTCCTGGTTTCTTCAGCTACTTTGCTACCCTGGCTTGCTCTGCCCACCCCCTAATGTCCTTTTACCCCTGGCTTCTGCCTGTCCACCCTCCACTTCTTGGGTCAAGTCCCACTTTTCCAAGGTGTTTTCTTCTACTAGCCACTCCCAGGGGTGGCTCACGTGGTTCCTCACCGGCTTCCTGAATCCCTCACAATTTCATGGACTTCACTTCAGGCATCGGTGCACTGAGGTCACTGGTCCAGGTGGTCCCTGCGTGACCATGAGCTGATGTGAGAGCAGGCCCTTGTCTTCTCATTGGTCACAGAGAGCCAGAATCCCTCCTCTCGCCTTCTCAGAAGGTCTGTATTATAATTTAAAGTTTGCTAGAGCTGCCATGACAAATGATCACAAACGTGGTGGCTTAAAACAATAGAAATTATCATCTTACTGACCTGGAGGCCAGAAGTCTGAAACCAGGTGGGAGCAGGCCACACTCCTCTGACGGCTCTGAGAGGATCCTTTCTTGTCTCTCCCAACTTCGGAGGTCTCCAGGCATCGCTTGGCTTGTGGCGGCATCACTCCGTCTTCACACGGCCTCTTTGCTTCTCATCTGTGTGTCTCTTAAAAGGACACGCCATTGGATGTAAGGCCCATCCGTATAATCCAGGGTGACCTCATCTCAAGATCCTGAATGATATTACATCTGCAAAGACGCTTTTATTCCAAATAAGGTCTCATTCACAGATTCCTGGAATTAAGATGTGACATATTATTTGGGGGGCTACCATCCAACTCACTACAGAGTTGTTAGAATTAACTGTAATAGTTCGCGAAGCATTGCTTTTGAAAGAAATAAAATGCAATACAGAGGTAAGTGGGCATATTGTCTCCACTGTAAAGGAAGTGAACCCCCTTCCTAGAATATTCTTCCTTCCTGGTAGTGCCCCCTGTGAAATGATTCAGAATTATCCCTCGGACTTTGGATGTCCACCTCTGGAATCCCCTTCTCATCCAGAACTTCTAGCCACCTTCAGAACAAAATATTCGCAGTTTCTAAGGTCCAGGTGGGCCATATCTTCACAACCTCCCTCACCCCCCACCTGCAAAGCCAGCTGTGACCCCTCCCCATGCTGTAAACACAGCCTGTGCCACCCAGTCTCAGACTCGTGCTCAGCTCCCCGGCACCTGACATGCCTCCCCCTGCCCGTCTCTACCTGTTCAGTCTGTCCACCCGTCAAGGAGTCCAAAACAAATCTGTTCTTCTCATCCCCCAAACTCTGCCTCCTAACTCCATTATAAGATTTAGTTGCCTTCTTTAAAGCCTCTCATACTTTTTTAAAAACCCCTTGCTCCTCACCGACTCTCGCCTAGTTATTGGTTGACTGTCAGTCTTGTTCACCAAATCGGGAGGTCAGTGAGACGGAGCTCACCTTCCCTTCTCCTCCGTCTCCATCCCCTTTCGGTCCCCCCCCCTTAAAGGTCACCTCCACCTACTCCACTGCTTCCTCCTCCTTTCCCTCCCTTTCTCCTTCTTCCTTCTCACTCCACAGTGGGTATTATGCAAATGTGTGCTGAACCGATGAACACATATTGAATCATCAGGGTCATTTAAATATTTTAAAAATAGCAGAGGAGAGCGAGAAGATCAGGTCGTTTGTGCGCAGGCTATTCGCGCATCTGACAACTGCAGTGAAAACATCTAAACAGCATGTTTGCTAGCGGCCTGTGGGCTGATTAGTAGGTGCATGCTTGCTTCTATGGAAATGAGATCTCATTGTCCTGTCTTCTTGATTTCCAGTCCGACATTTATGAAAGGTGAATGGATACCGTATCTGTAAGAGCAGCCAGCCATTGCAGGGCTCCTGCCTTAACAAAAATATTTCTAGGGTTTGTTTTCCTGGGAGCCTACACTGTTGGCTTTCTTGGCAAGACTTTTTTGAAACATGGAACTTGGTTTGCAGATGGGAGGCAGGGTTCTGGCAGTCGCATCAAAGCTGCAGAAGAAAAGGGCTTCTCCCTAGATGGGGGCCTTTCTGGGCTGTCTCAGGGGCTGCTTTTCCCCTTGGAGAGCCTTGGCTGACCAACGAGCCGGCTGCTGCTGTGAACTCTAGTGGCCACCCTCCAGGTGTGCGTCTGAAGTGAAGGTGTCAAGTTCAGAGGCCTTTGGGGCTCAAACAGGAGGCAGATCCGACAAGGAGTGCCACTCACTTTCCTCTGCCTGAATGGACCACACTGATACTTTCTCAGAAGAATCTTTAGCTGTTTCTCTGCCCCCCAAATTGGAGCTTCCTGTTTTTGCTCTGAGCTTCTAGGGAACTCACCCAGGGAGTGACTTCTCAGAGCTAATGATAATGGGAAAACCAGCTCACACGTATTGAGTGTATATTATGTGCCAGCACAGCCCTGAAGGCCACACATCCCCACAGCACTGCCATGAAGAAAAGATGATCATGCCAAAGGGACAGCTGCCTCATGACGTGGCACATTGTCGGTGAAAACTTTCCAGCCATACAATGCCCATGGGTACAGTTTCTTGCCCATAAATTACACCTCGATGAAGCTGCTTTTAAAATTACACGAACACATAGGTAGTGCGCCCCACGCACTGTTCTAAATGCGTGCTGTGTAGTGTCCCACTGAGTCCTGACCACAGCCGTAGAGGTCTGCGTCTCATGATTCCCATGAGGAACGGGAGGACAGGGAGGCTTAGATGTTGCCCCAGATCGCATGGTGATGAAGTGGATGGATAGGATTGGAACTCCGTTGGCAGGATTCTACCGTACTTCTGAGCTTTCTTGAGTCCTGAAGCATTTCGAGACACTGCTGAACACTGCGACTCCTGGGAAGCCCCTGTTAAAACTTCCCTCCTGGATCACATGCTGTAAACAGCGGTTCGCCTTGTCCGTCTGTCTTTGTTGACATGCCCCGTGCTGGCACTGAAGAGTGGCACAGTAAATCCATGTTCAGTGAAGTGAACGGGTGGCAGGGAAGGGGTGATGGTTAATTTCATGTGTCAACTTGACCGGTCTGAGGAATGCCCAGAGAGCTGGTAAAACATAATTTCTAGGTGCCTCTGGGAGGATGTTTCAGAACAAGATTAGCATTTGAATTTGTGGACTGAGTAAGGCAGGTGGCCCTCCCCCTTGGGGGTTGGAGTCATCCAGTCTGCTGAGGGCCTGACTAGAGCAAGGCGAAGTCTCTCTCTCTCTCTCTCTCTCTCTCTCTCTCTCTCTCTCTCCCACTCTCTCTGTCTCTTCTTGAGCTGAGACGTCCATTTCTGCCCTGACATCAGCTCCTGATCCTTTAGTTTTGGGGCTCAGATCAGAACTTGTGACACCGTTGGCCTCCCTCATTCTCAGGCCTCTGGGCTTGGATTGAATTATCCCGCTGACTTTCCTGGTTCTCCACCTTGCAGACAGCAGACTGTGGGACTTCTCAGACTCCATAATGTTGTGAGCCAGTTCCTATAACTCGTCTCCCTTGTACACATCTCTCTGTATATCCCATTGGTTCTGTTTCTCTGGATTACAGTAGGGCCGAGGCTAGCACATGGCTTCCAGTTGTAGGGTCCAGGATTGGAACTAAGGCTCTACCCCCACTAGTAGTATGAACTCAGTTGAAAACGGGGATAATAACAGTCTCTTGTTTGGTTGTGAGGTGTGAAGGAGCAAATACAACAGTGGTCGGCACAGAGCCTAGTACACATGAAGTACTCAAAAAAATAGGTTATTATTAATCATTTTAGATCAAATGATAGATGGGTAACTGGGTAGCTTTCTGTAACACAAAGCACATCAGTGCCAAAGGGCAGGAAAACTAGCATTTCCCTGCAAAACCACACTTGGATCAACTAGCCCAAAGGTATTTTTTGAGGACCTACTATGTGCATGAAGGGCGTGTGTCAATCCTGTGTGGGTTGGCTGCTAGGATTTTGCTTATGCTATTTCTCCCACCCGGGGGGCCCCTCGTCTTCTTTTGGTGATTACCCACCCATTCCATCCATCTTTCAATACCTAAGTAAATAACAATTCCCCAACTAACGATACCTCACATTTACAAAGTGCTATGCAATTTTCCAAGAGCTTCTGGGACCTTCTTTGTAAAGTTTCTTTGGTTTCTTTGGAATATCTAGGGTAGTTATGATCCAAGCTGCTTGCTTACCTGGCAGTGAATCACGTGCCATTTTCCGATGTTGCACTCCCATTTTGAAATGTTTCATAAATCTGCTGTTTCTGTTAAACTTCTCACAGTTTTCGCTCCCCCCCACCACCACCATGGACATAGATTGTAACTACTTTAGAGGTTTTGAAACAAGGAAACAAGAAAGAGTGAACTCAAGACTGGCCTCAGGAGGATGGCGTTCTAGGGTTAAATTTGGGTGGTCACTTAATCTTTGCCAAATTTGATTGCTCTCAGCTGTGTGATGGGTCAATGGCACCTGCCATACCTCTGTTGTGGGTGCCAGATATACCAGTGGTGCCAAAAAAATGTAGACAAGTGGACACAGATCAATGTTGCTCAAGCAGTAGTTCGCCGTCATCAGAAGTGTCTGGATGCTGATGGGAACCACTTTGGGCACCTCTTGTAATTGCAGAAGTCAAAGGTGACTTGTATTCATCTTTTGTTATCGGTATATATCGAGTATTACAATTTTAATACAGTTTTCCTTTCTTAAAATGTGTATACATTTTTTTGGCACCCTCTGTATATGTGTTGTGTTTTGTTTGTTTGTTTGTTTATTTATTTATTTATTTATTTATTAAGCTGAGCCATCCTGCCACCTGTTGGCAGCTCAGCGGCTGCTCAGCTCAGGCTGGGAATCAAACCGCTGTTGCTCAGAGCTCAAACTCTTGAGTGAGCTCTTAACCAACTGAGCCACTCAGCTGGCCCTTGTGTTTTTTTAAAAGTGTGTCTAGACTCTGGAAGTGGGTGGGCTGTGTGGGTTCAAATCTTAGTTGTAGCACTCAGCTAACCATGCGACTTAGGGATGTCTCTCCATTTTCTCATCTGTGAAATGGTTGTATCAAAATTATAGACATTGCAGGGCTGATGTGAGGATGAAGCAAGTTGATGTTTGTCAAATCCTTAGAACAGTCCCTGGGTTGTGGCAAGTCCTGTATTAGGTGTGTTATTGTTACAATAATTACTATTATCGTAATTACTGAATCTAGTCTTAAAGAATGTACTTCATTAAAGCAAGGAAAAGCTGATGCTCTCGCTCGGCTGCTAAGGAAATCAAGAAATTCTCTGTATTATTTCTGCAACTTTTATACAAGTCTAAAATAATTCTAAAAAACAAAAGCAAACAAAACCCCAATCTTTGGGACTTCCTTATGGACTCCAAGGTGGAGCGGGAGCTTCCTCGCATGGCAGGCAGCGGGAATTTCCTGAGCCCCCAGCCTGCCCTTCCTCCTACCCCTGCTCCCGCCAAAGCAGCCTCCTGCCTTTGCACGTGCTGTCCCCGCCCGGAGCCTCCTCCTTGTGCGCCAGGTGGGTTCCTGTTCATCTGCTAAGACCAGAGAAGGCTTTCCTTTTCTGTGAAGCCTTCCTCATCTTTTCAGCAGAGCTGGTCTCCTCCCGTCCACTACCCCCCGCAGGTGGTGCTCATTTCTAGCCTCTCACGCCTCACACCATATTGCGTTGTGTGCTGGTAAGTCCGTGTTCCTTCCTCGCCTTTGAATGCCCGGAGAGCAGGTGCCATGTCCTGTCACCTGGGCATGCCCTTCCTATGGCACAGAGCCCCTCACAGTGAGAACTTGGACTTGTGCGGACATAGGCATTTCCTTCTCAGTAACCAGCCCCGTCATGCAACCGAGTGCTTCTCCCAGGAATCCGGGAGTCAACCTTTCCAACCGGTGTGGACAAGTCCCATCCACTTCTACTCAGGAGAGCTCTCGATGCACGCCCAAGCCCCTATCAGCTCGCCTTCTGAGCACTTTCTTACCTGGTCTTTGCACCCCGCTTCAAATCGATTCTGCTCAGAGCACAGCCCCGAGTACCATCTTCATAAGTAAAGCCCCCTTTTCAACACTCCCAAAGCTTCCCAGTGCCCCTCTGATAAAGCACAGATTCCTCCGTGGAGCCCTCGAGTCTTCCTGACTCACCTCTGCACTCTCACCTCACTTTGTTTTCTCTGCTTCTTCCAGTTCCTCCAGCCCCCTGGCCTTTGTATAAACGGTGTCCCTCCTTGTACACGTGACCTGCCATCCCCTCCGCACAGCGTCCTTTGTCTGTCTACTAATCTGTCCAGTCTCCACTGAATGGGACATCCCCTGGTGAGCCACCTCTGACACCTGATCTGGGGTCAGGTCCCAGTTGGAAGCATTCATGGTAGCTTTTCTTTCATCACATTGATAATTGGGGTGACCAACCACCCCAGTTTGCCAGGACTGAGGATGCAGTCCCAGGAATCAAAACTTCAGTACCAAAACTGTGCAAGTCTTGGTAAAGCTGAGACAAGTGGTTGCCCTCTTGAAACGTATTGTTCGGTGCCCACTCACAGGGGTAGGCACCACGAGAGCCAGGGCCTGTGTGTTTGTTCATGTGTCTATCCCAGGGCCTTGAGCAGTGCTGGCCTCCTCCGGGATGCTTAGTATGCATTTGTTGGATGGATGGATGGGTGCATCTTAAAGGGTCCTTCCAACTCTTGGGTCTGGGATTCAATAAAGGTAAAACAAAAGAAAAGCGTAATGATGAGAACAGCCCTTTCGCATAGCCTCCAGGCAGCTGGTGCCCACGGGAAGGACAGGAGCTAAAACAGAGGGCTGCTTCTAAATGAGGGATGGTGACGTTAGGTGACAAGCCCAGGTCTCACACGGGAGGCAAGATGGGCAGACCCCATGCTGGAGCATGGAATGATTCATTTGCCTCTTTCCCCATGTTGGAAACCATTGTGCTTCTTGGTCTCTGGGTGCCAATGAGGGAGGATGGGGCCCCAGGAAAGAAGGGGGATGCATGGAAAGGAAGAGGCTTCAGAAGGGAGCAGAGAACCCCCAGAGTCATCTGCGGCTCTGGGAAGAGCGTATCAGACAACTCATGGGAGAAACAGCATCTGAGTATTAGGAAAGCAAAGCTGAAGAACTGTTCCCTGGGATTCAGTCTGGGGAATTGTCTTCCTCCAAGAAGCGGAGAATTGAGGTATTGATTGCATTTACTTTCTCATGACACAAAAGGTAAATTAATCCTTTTAGGGCAGAAAACATGTTTTTATTACATTCTGAGTAATTTCCTTTGAAAAAGAAAAACATTTTTTAAAGTCCCTGGCAGTAAAACTAGATTTCTCCCCACATCTTAGATGAGACTGTGTGTCATTACTCATGCATAATCTGATTCCAAATGATTCCTTGTTTACAGTTTGTTTTTTTGTATTTCCTTATGTAAGCAAGAATTAATACGCTCAGACATGAAAGAAATAAGCTAAATTATTTTTACTGCTTCTCTTTAGGACGTACAATATGTCTTCTTTAACTCTCAATGACATGCAAAACAGTCAGAGAAAAAGCGCAAATAAATACCTATGGAAACAAAGACAGATACCCTGCGTGGAGGGAGAGGACACGTGCTGCTGTGTGGGCTGCCTGGCTGTCCTTCTCACTGGAGCCTGCTGGGGACCAGGAGGGCCTGGGACTCACTCTGGAGCCGCTGCTTGTTTCTCGTGCCCATCAGATGCCAGCTCGCCCTGGCACACAGTCTCAGCAAGCCTCCCAGCTGAGCTGAAAGCCAGAGGAGCATCCCAATGGGCACGCTGTCTGCACATTTGGGAGGGTGGCATCTGGGGGGGAAAGGCCTAGCACTTCTCAGCCTTTACATTTCCAGCCCTGCAAGCTACCAGCCAACGCTGGTGTGTACAGGTAACCTGAAGATCGTGTCTCTGTGTTCATTTGTCAGTTTATCAGAGACTTTATCAGGATTTCAAAGCCTACCTGCACTTTTTTTTTTATGATAAAATTGATATATAACATTATCTTTAAGTTTCAGGTGTAAAGGTCTCCATTCACACACCAAACGCCTCAGGGTAGAAATTAGAGTGAGACAAGGGGCCAAGAGCTTGAGTGGGAGGAGCCCCTGCCAGGTGCTGGCCCTGCACTCATGTGCCCCAGGTCAGTGTCGCCTTGGACGTGCACCCTGGCCTCCGCTCTGGATTTGCGCTGCCTCAGCCCCCACATGCCTATGTGTGAAGTAACCGCATCCGTTTTTATACTTCCTGTCCTGGCAACCTGAGTACCTTACATTTTGCTAACTTACGTTTCATTAGACAACTTTGTGTCTTTCCTTTTCAATTCTTGTGTCACAGAAAAAAGAGCAGTATGTTCTTTTGTAGCCATCGTTATAGGAAAAACACAGAAGCCTCCCTTTTTTATTGTTTTCATTTAATGCAGAGGTGGAATAGATAGCATATCTTTGATAGGGCTTATCAAGTGTGGCAGTAACAAGGCTGTCAAGTTTGACCTCATGAATGCAGAACACGATGGCCCCTGGGAACGCGCGGCCTCCTGGGTCCTGGGTCTGCCTTCTCACCCCATCACCCCCCGCATACTCTTTCTGAAGTGATATACTGGCTTTATTTTCCTAGCCCTGTGGACCTCCCTGTAGGGCAGCTCACAATATGACAACTGTCTTCAACATCAAGTGACAGGCCAGAGACAGGCCAAGGGATGGTGAGACAAGTCACAGTCTTTTGCATCCTGGCCTCAGAAGTGACAGCTCATCGTTGTTGCCACACTGTTCATTAGAAGCAAGACACTAGGTCCAGCCCGAACCCATAGGAAGAGGATTCTCCAAGGATGTGACCAGCAGAAGGTGGGGGTCATTGGGAGCCTTCTGAGAAGCTGCCCATCACATTGAGGTTCCCAGTAGTTAAGAGGGTCAGGCTGTAGCTTTACCTGATGGCCAGCAGGGTGTCTGCACTGATATGTCAGGAAGCAATGACCACATTGTATTAAATAGGATGTGATCATTACAAATACAATACAACAAACCGCAACGTCTGCCTTCCTAGCGTATGTACGTATCTGCCTCCTCGCCCCCCAACTCTCTCCCCCACTCCGCCCCCATTGCCCTTCCTGTCTGTGGATCATTTTTGCCAAGTTCACGTAGCATTATTCTCTAAGGCAATGACATCTCAAGCTTGACTGGCCACGTGGGACCTTCTAGTAGCTCTACTTTCTTGGACAACCTCATGTGTTTTCCTTGTGGTCCTTCCGCTGACTGCTGATGTCGATGGATCTGAACGGGTGATGGGAACTCCTAATGTGTGCTCTGTTCATTACCGCTGTGTCTAAAGAGCCTAAGACTCAATTCATCTTATCTGAGCAGCTGTTGCATCGCTCCTCCCCGATCGTGGGAAGCAGGGTGAGATAATCCTCCCGCCCAGCAGGGAGAAAAGACTCAACATGCACACGAGGGTGAGCCTAAATAATCTCAGCCCTCAAATTTATGAGTTATGTAGGTTTAAGAGTCCTAGGTGTCATGGGGAGAGCTGCTCATATTCTAAAGTTAATGGGATGAAGTTAAAAAGTTAGTCTTCCAGTCAAAATTAGCCCCTGAGAAAGCCCATTAAATTTTGCACGAAGTACGGAACACATTGTTTTGTGAACAAGTGCTCAAAAAAGCCCATCCCATTGGGGGTATTTTGCCCTGCATTGGAAGAGGTCATTGTTTTTTCAACTGAACCCCAGGTGAAGTGATTGGCTTGGTTTACTGATCTTGTTCTAAAAAAAAATAAAAGGAAGAAAAAGAAAAGAAAAAAGAAAAGAAAAAAAGAATGTATTTAGTTATTTATGCCTACCATGTTTACTAGAGCTTATATAAGTTAAAAGGGTGTATGTGGTTTCACACTCTATCGTTTTTCTGTTTTATCAGGAAAACAAAGAAAAGAAAAAGGGCAAACTATATAGAAACTAAGAAGAGCTAATAATTGTGGAGCTCAGGGGTTGGTGAACTTATTCTGTAAAGGAACAGGGAGTAAATAATGTAGACTTTCAGACCATATTGCCTCCATAGCAATTCTTCAAGCCTCGCTGGTGGTGTGAAAGCAGATAGTGCATAAATGAACGGTCATAACCATGTCCCAATAAAACCTGATTTTCAAAAACAGGTGGTCGGTAGGACTTGGACTGTAGGTCATGGTTTACAAACCCCTGATATAGCTGAGTGATGGCTTGTCTGGTCTACCTTGTGTTGAATTTCTATAATCATCCATCCATCCGTCTGTCCGTCTGTCCATCCATCCAGCCATCCATCCATCCGTCATCCATGCATGCATCCATCCAGCCAGTACTGGTTGTTTCAGTGCACATCTGTTGAGGGTCTATAGTATGCACGAAGCACAAACATCTGTATTAGAGCATCATTGCGCTCGCTTCCTTCTGAGGCGCGAGGGCACATGGTAATTGTGGTGCTCCTGCCCTGAATGTCACTGAGACTAGTGAAGCTGAGGCAAGTCCCCAAAGTCAGGACGTCCTCCCTTTCACATCTAATTGCCTCCTACACCCACCTCCATTCCAAGCTGTCTCTTCTACTTCTTAATTCCTCCTTGAGCTACAAGGAAGAAAAACAAACAAATACGAAAATCTCCCTAAAATTGGGCTTGGCAACTTAAAAGCCTTTTGCCCAGGCACAGAGTGGTGAGATAAAAGGCCCTCCGAGAGGGGGTCCCGGCACCGTCTTTGCATCACCCACAGCTCCTCTTCCTTACAGCTGCTCTAGAGGCAGAGGAGCTTCCCTTATGTACTTAGCTGTATTTGTTAGACCTCTTTGTTGATCCCATGCCCTCTAAGTGCTGTCACCGGTTCCCTGCGGGAAACGTAAAGCGCCCCTGCCTTCCCCCGAGTGCTATCGTCCAGCCCTGAGGTCCAGAAGGAGAACTTCTAAGGCCTACCGCAGGCCTGCACAAGTTGCACAGATGGCCGACGGCTGGAGCCCAGGGCTCCACCAAAGCCACGGCTTTGCCCTGAACGCTGTAGAGTGAGACGATGGAGTGATGGACGTGGACTTCGGTGGGGATTTCTGATGTGGCAGTCAGACTGACAGCTATATGTGGGACTCCACACGGAGATGGTAGATCCTTCTGTGGGATCTGCCCTTTGTCTTCCTTTGGCACTTCCGGGAGTTCAGGGTCACTGCGTCAAGGGGCGTCGTTTTGCCACACAGGGGAGAGGGTGGCTTTGGCTGTGAATTAGCCTCCCTCCAGTTGCTGGCTGGGCCTTCTGTCTGTGCACAGAGATCCGGAGACCCTTTGGTTGGAACAGGTGCTGAAAGCTGGGGAAAGCCCAAATATTTTGTTCTTTCTGGGTCATGAACTGTTTGCTGACGGAAACATCTGTATGTTCGGGTGTATGGGCTAAACATAACAGAAGTGCAGCGAACGAGGGTAGCAGTCTTTGGTAGGGAGCCCCATGAGGACCCCAATAAAGTTTCTCTCCAGCACAAGTCCCTGGCGTCAGGTCTCAGGGACAGGCAATGAATGATGCACATTGGTTCAGAGGGCAAGGTCACCTCCTGACAACATGGCCCATATGCTGCAGCTAAATCAAGCCTGTCCCCAAATATCATCTGGGGAAGCGCGCGTGCGTGTGCGTGTGCGTGTGTGTGTGTGTGTGTGTGTGTGTGTAGTGAGGTGAGATTACAAAATATGGTGAATGCTACTGCTGAGTGCCATCCAACAGAAAGGCAGGGATCTTCAATACAGGAAGTGGCATAGGGAGAGAGAAGGAGCTTAAAGACTAGATGTTTAGACAGGCCTGCAAGCCCCCTTGTGACCTTGCTCTGATATTTAACAAAACATTAATCTTCTTGCCAGCAATTATAAAGGATACAGTGATGTCGCTGGCTCTCAGAGAGTGAGTAATAGTAATTCCATTGTTCCCCTTTATTTATGCCTTGGCTGTACCAGGCAGATGAGGTAAGTTGGGGCTTTGATATGTTATTATTCGGCACTGGCAATACATAAAGGATGCTTACACAAATATCTGTCTGTTTCGCAGGCACTGTTTCACACCTCCTTACAACTCCCGATCAAAGCGGCTCAACATTTTATTATGAAATCATGAAAATCCTCCTCTCGTTTGCATATGAATCATAGCTTTTTATAAAACCACCAGTGTACCCCGGTGACAGTGGCTTTTGAACCGCCGAGGGGAACAAGGTGTTAGATATTTATTCCTTGAAAGCTGTGACTGGCTGGGTGACCTTCCTGAATGCCGTTTGCCAGGGGACTGTCCAAGGTCTCCAGGGAACAAAAGCTTGACGGTGGGCTGGGGGGGGCGGGGAGGGCAACCCGGGCAGGGGGGCACCCTGGGTGCTCCGAGGAGGCTAGGCGTTTTTTCCTTCTCTTGCTGGGAAGCAAAATTTGCTGTGAAAGCCTCCTTTTGGGAGCGCAGGAGATAGGAAAGGTTACGCACCTCGTTATTTCAAGCTAAACAAAAAAGTCATCCTTGTCTTCCTGAAATAAAGAGAATCCTTTGCCAGAGGTTGGGCTGCAACTGTGTTTCCTGTGAGTGATGATTTCTATGTGGGTCTCTCAGGCCCCATGCTCGGGTTGATCTGAGGAGAAGCCTTGGTTTCTTTTGTGGGATTTGCATATCAACTGGGGATCTTTCTTTTTAGTTGGCCTCCTCTTCTGGGGACAATTAATAATCTCGCTTGGAATGTGGAGGGTGAAGAGGGACATATATTCGCCTGGGCGCCTGGGCGAGTTGAGTCTTTCACTTGGGGGGGTGTTTCTTAATGCGAGTCAGTGGCGGTGTAGACTGCAAGAAATGAAAGCAGTCCCATTTCAGTGCAGGGAGTTTTGCTGGGGAGCGGGGAGGAGCCATCTGCAGTTATGGAGGATACATTTTAGATGTAGCAAAATTCTATTGCCGTAGGTGAGGTCTCTGCCTTTGGTTAGCACCCGTGGTTTGAGTGCAGCTCAGGGAGCATGAAAAGGTCCTGTCCTATGGAACAGGTTCCTTCTCTGATGCGCTCAGAGTGCGATTCTGCATTGAATTCCCAGCCTCAGCTTGCGCCCCGTGGTATGCTGGGTGGTGCTTTTGAGGTCAAAGCACAGAGTAGCTACCGATACAGACAGAGCCAGACAGCCGAGCTCCAACTGAAAAATCATCTCCCCTTTTTCTTTGTAGCGTAGGAAGTGTGGTGTGGGAAGCTGCCACAAAGTTGTTAAATTGTCTTCAGAGGAAGGTCTATCTGCCTGCCTGTCCGTGCCTTTTGTTAACTTTTGGTCAAATGCATTTGGGTTGCGACATCATGTTCTTACAGTAAAATATTGGTCCTCAATGCAATAGCACCTTGAAGTGTCTACCATTATATGTAAATAGTTCACCAGTGACAGCTGGCCCCATTTCACTCAACGTGCAGTAATTTGTCAGAAATATAGGGAATAACTTCTAATCCTCCCTTCTTTCCCCTCCCCACTACTTAGAGATAATGCGGCAGTGAAGGTCCTGCTTCACTTCCACCATCGTACGAGCTGTCTCTATTACCCACGGCCAGCGGGAAACCTTCACCCATGGCCTGAGAGTCTCGTACACCCTTCCCTCACTTCCTCTCAGCCTGTGTGTTTGCTCATGTCCCTTCCTCTCACTCAGAAGGACCAAACATTTTATTTTATGAACTAAAATAATTGGTAATGTCTACCTGGAACACTGTGTTGAGAAGGATTCTGAAGCCTAGACTGGGCTGGAGTTGGGGGAAGAGGAGAGGTGTGGCTTGATTGATTAGTGATGACTGACTAGTGATGATTGATTAGTGATGGCTGCCACAGGCATGGAGAAGAGAAGGAAGCAACTGTGTCGAGAAGCCACCATAGCCGAGCCTTCGGGGCGGCCCACCCTTTTCTTTCCCCCTTCCCTCCCAATGCTGCTGTCCTCCCAGGCCCAGGTGGATGCCCTCCTCTCCCCGGGAGCTTTTGCTGTCAGTGAGGACGGCACTCCTCCATTCCTGAGCGTCTTTATGGTCCCAGCTTCTCCGGGAATTGAGTCATCATCTGTCTCAAAATGAATCCTGACCTCTTTCCCAGGTGCATGGCTTGTTTCCCAGGGAGATGAGACAATTTTGAGGACCCCATTCCCTTTATCCAACAGCCCAACGCAGGACACACTGGTTTTGCTCAGTCACCACCCATGAAACAAGTTGTAGAGCTTATGCAATTTCACGGTTTGCTGTAAAGTGAGCTGTGTGTGTTTCCTCTATCCACCGCCACCCTGTGTGCTCAGCTCTGTCTTTCGGGAGACCCCAATTGGCTACCTTTAAAGCCTATGACATGCGTCCCAGGTAAATGGTCAGAGTCTTACCAAGAAAGAAATTGTATTAATTGCCCAAACCCACAGATATTTATTCTGATAGTTAGGGAAAAGACAGTGTGTTGCCATAGTGCTGTGTGCGTTGCTACTTTAAAGAATGTTGTGTCACTTTCTTCTATTTTTCGTACTACTAAAATGGGAGTCTTTCCAAATAGAGATGAAGCGCCACTGTGCGTGCCGAGAAGGGGCGGCGTTCCCAAGCGTGTGAGGGGCTCCGGGCTCCAGCACTGGGCTGGCCTCCCGCAGCTGAGATGTTCCCCGGCCCTGGGTCCCCCCCACTCGGCCCAGCAGCCCAGCTGACAAGTGATGGAGCCTCACAAAGGGAAGAATTCCACAGGCTGGGCTGTGAGCTTGTTCATAATTTGTCACATTGTTCCCCCACTTTGCTGCATGTATGAGATATATAAGACCCCCGACGGCTCTGAGACCACTGCCGTGGCTGGGCACAATGGGGGAGAGGGGAGGCTGAATTGTGGCTGTAACCTGGAGTTCCTTTGCTTTTGTGGCTGCCAATGAGATGCTTCCAGTCATTGGGGCGGGCCTTTGTGAGCGCAATTACAAATCCGGAGGAAGGGTAAGGAAGCAAAGGCTGTCTGCGCAGGAACGTGCAACAGTTAGGCCGCGGTGCCCCTGGGGCAGCGGGAAGGGGAGCGGGGTGTTGGCAGCATAATCACGCTCCTCTGTAAGCAAAGCCCATAGCCCACTAAGTAGGACTTCGTTTCAGTGACCTGCAAGTTAGCTTGGCTGTCTCCACCTGCTTGCTCGGACCCTCTGGGCATGCTCAGACACTCACCTGCAGGCTGGAGGATTCTGGTTCATGTTCAGAGAACAAGCAGAATGGGGCTGATCCGTTTGGGGATGGCACCCACATACGAGGTTGCAGTTGCCATGTGCCCCGACAGCCCTGGCCCACATGGCTGTTATCCATGTCCCAAATGACCGTCTCCTGAGACTGCCCCATGCCCTGTGCCGGAGCTCTGGCTCCCTGGCACCCAGCCCTCTGCGCACTTCCTCACGTCCTACCCAGCCTTGTTAACCTTTTCGCAACTATGCCACATTAGGCATGTAGCCATTCTGAGACTCGCTTTTCTCATCTGTAGAATGGGTGGGGGGGCACCTATAGCTGCCTGAAGTTTAGGAGCAGAGGGCTGGGCCCAATCATCTCGCACTCTTGCTTTGTCTTCTTCCTATTCTTATCTTCTAATATTTTTATTATAAAATAGATATTACATATATGACCTATAATACCGATTTAGGTTGTTCAGCGTAATAGTAATAAATACCACCCACTCACCACTTGACTAGAACCTTGCCAATATGGTTGTAGTTTCCTGTGTGTTTCACTCGAATCTCATCCACGAACGTAACCAAAATAGGTTCATACATACACTCACTTCTAAATAAACAGATAATTTTACATGGTGGGCAATTTCAAGCATGTAAAAAAATAGAATAGATAACGAGCCCACGTGGGCCCGCCACCCAGCCCCAGCACCTGTCAGCTCACGGCCGATCTTGGGGCAGCTCTTCCGTCCCACTTTCCCCCCTTTCACATCGTTGTAATGCCAATCCCTCACATCGTTTTATTTCTTCTGGTTTTGGAAAAAATATATTGCCTTGTTTTTCTTTATATATAACTCTATCACACATGAATGTATTTCTAAACAATATCATTTTTAGCTTTCCTTTTCTATGTATTTTATAAAAACGGCATTGTTTTGGGTCTTCTGCAATTTGTGTATTCAATTTTGTGTTTTAGATTTCATCCTCACTGAGGCACATAGCTGTAGCTTATTCATTTCTGCTGCTGTGTAGTATTTCATTTTATGTACATTCCATCATTTATTTATCAATTCTTCTGGGTGTGAACATTAGGTTGATTCCTGTTTGAGCAATTTTAAACAAAACCGTTACCAATTTAAGCATATTGAGTTCACGCATCACATATTGTTTTTACCTCTCTGTCAAGGCTATTACTGGGTAAATATCAACTATTATCATAATCTAAACATCATCATTTGCCAATAAGCATTCACTCAATTCTAGATGGTATTTTATGTAAGCTATTAAAAAGATGGAAATCTGAGAGTAAGTTAATATTCTTCATCTTCATTACCTACTTTTTTAGATTCTTCTCGAATATCTATTTGGGGACTTTCCTGGGTCTGATCAGATATGTGGCCTTAGACTTGCTTGCTTGCTTATTTATCTGTCTATCTATATCTATCTATCATCTATCTATCTATCTATCCATCTATCTATCTATCTATCATCTATTTATCTATCATCTTTGTGTGACCATGGGAGCGGTCAGCCTTGTGAGTCTGTGTGCTTTGTCTGTCTGTCTACCCAGATGTGTGCTGTTAAAGTAACCTTGTCATTAACTTGACTTGACAAGTGCTCTGATGACTGGTTACAAATTATCTAGTCCTTTCTGCGTGGTTGCAGGCTGATTTAACTTGATGGGTTCCGGAGATGCCAGGAAAGAGCGACAGCATCCCCTCCTTGCCTGGCTTCTAAATAGGCCGTTGAGTAGCTTGGATGCCAGCATTTGAAGAGTTGTGGCTGCTGTCGCCAAGGATGGTCATTCCCAGATGCCGTAAAATGTGCCACATGTCCTCCTTCCTTGCTGTAGGGGTCTCTCCGAGTCATGGAATGCCTTCCTTAAGTTCAGTGTTTCTTGGGCGTCCGCTTGGCTCTGGCGTTCTTAGAGACACAAGCTATGCTCTCTACTCTTGGGACCATCCTGGGTGAGGGCACTGGCCCTGCACCCAGAGCACCCTGATCCCAACTTGGCAAGTGCTACAGAAGACATGCTTTTAGAATGCTGTACCCACGCAGAGCTCCGCAGAATGAAATCAGGGAAAGCTTCTCAGAAGAGGTGGCATTTGCAGTGGATCTTAAAGGATGAATTGACATGGGCCAAATGGTATTCTAGGGAGGTAGAAGAGCATATATAAATGTAGGCACATCAAGAATGTTCCATGTAAAGCAAGGAGTGTGGTGGGTCTAAAAGCAGAAGGTGTCAAGAAGGTAGGAGTGATGCTCAGAGTTGAACCTAACCAGTGGGTACTGAGGACTGAACCTAGATTTCTAGGCAGAGGACTTTGTTTTGGATAGCAATCTCAAAGACAGGGTTTGGGGAGAGTCTGGGGCAGATAGGGTCTCTAGGAGGCCTCCTGGGAATGTTTAGATAAGAAAGGACCAAGGCATTAGAGATCAAACGAAAGGGGGTAATTTGAGAGATTTTTTAAGAGAGAGAGAATAAATAATGCTTGGTGACCACCCAAATGAGGAGAGAGAGACCTGGGTTTCCAGGTGGAGTGAATGGAGGATGCCAGCTAAGAGTCATTTTGCACCTGCCTACTTTCAATTTCCAGTGGCTTCCTACAGGCCTAGAACGAAAGCCAAACTCCTCGCGTGCCCTGCAGGCTGCACCCTGATGTGGTCCCTGCTTTCAAATGCCATCTCCTGCCACTGTCTCCTTTCTCATTATCTCCAGACTCAGGCCCCTCCATTCAAATACCCAGGCTTAGTTCCGCCTCCTGGATCTCACACTCGTTGATTGCTGTGTAGAATGCCCTGCCCCAATCGTCACATGGCTGACTTCTTGTCATAATTTGGGTCTCCATTCATGTCTTTTCCTCTAAGGTATCTTCCCTTCCCTGGTGCTACCTACCCAGTCTCTACTATATCACTTTATTCCCTGCATATATTTATTGATTGATGTCACTTTATTTTCTGCATAAGACTTACTATCTGAAAAGGTGTTTTTGGTTTGTTTTTTTTCTATTGTACACACATTTATTTCCTATCTTCCTTCCTAGAAGCTAAGTCCCATGACAAGGGCCACCATGTTCCACAACTCACACTATTCACAGAGAACACAGCCTAACTGGGGCCTCTTGCAGTTGTCTAATCTGATGACCTTGACCATGAGAGCAGGCACATCTCAGCATTGTTCACGTCTGTGGCCCGGTGCCTAGAATGGTACGTGGCACATAGAAAGAAATATTTGTTGAATGACTAGGGAAGATGGGAAGCAAAGCAGCTTTTGAGTATTGTAGGAGCAAATAATGTGATTGGTTTTTTTTAGACATGTTGTTTTAATTGTCCAAGCAACTTCCATAGTGATACATAAAGCGAGAGGTCAGCAATTTGAGTCCAGGAAGAGACATCCCAACCTATAGATGTGGCCTCCAATCTCTAGCAACAACCTTGGAGACCTAGGATCTAGTCTTTCAACTAAGAACATCATGCTCACGGATGGGGATTCATGTGTTAGGCTGGCTTTTCCCCCCTTGCCTATGAGGTATTATTCAATTATGGATTTGTCTTGGAACATTCCAGTTTGGGAAGTTATGAGACCTAGTGCTTTGGTCGATTAGGAGGGAAAATAAAAGATAAAGTGCTTCGTTGTAAGTTATAGAAAGAGCAGTGACCCGGCTCTTTTACCCACATTCTTTTGGTGACATCACTAAACACAAGCAAGATAGTATAGATATTGGTCAAGAGGAAGCTTTTAGGAGCTGCAAATCCATCCACCAGCACTCCTTTGCCTGCTACCCATGAGACTCCACCCATCAATCCCAGGACTGTTTGTTGAAAAAAAAAAAAAGAGCTCATGGTAATGCACATTCTTCAAAACGGCACCTCAGGCAGCACCTGTAACCTGGACTTGAAGCCTACTTGTTATACTTGCCACATAATAAGAGTTTCTTCTACTGTCTACTTTGCAAATCAGAGAAATGTTAGATCCAGGAATGACATGTCCTCTCTAAGGGAGACACTTTGTATGAGAAATGGCTCAGGCGCAGTCCTGTCTAAAGGCAGGAGAAGGGACTCTTCAGGGTCATTTCCGGTCCTAGAATTATGTATGTATGTACATATATGTGTATGTACTTGCATGTACACACATGTGTATATGTACATATTTATGCACACATTCACTCCATGCCCTCAGGCCGTGGTAGCTGACCTGAGGAGGACTAGAAATGGGAGAGCATGGTGTGAGGCATAGGCAGGGCTAGACAAGATGGCAGGTAAGACTTCTCAGGAGGTGGCACTGATCTAAGAGATAAGCGACAGAGAGGAAGAGCCCTGCAGAGTCATGGTTAAGAGCATCCCAGGAGGAGGGAAGGCCAGCACAGGAGCCTGTTGTGTTTGGAGACCCAGAGGTAAGACAGGTGGCTGCCGGGTTGGGCGGAGAAAGGCTTGTGATCCCTGGGTGCGTCAAAGACCAGGGTAAAGGGTTGGGATGTTATTCTAAATGTAGTAGAAAACCCTTAGTTAGAGAAAAAGAATATTCGCCGTAGGAAAACAATCCCACGTCTGGCTATTTGCGCTCACCAGGGTCCGTCCCTGGGAGGGGTGGCCCTTGCCCTGTCCTCCTGCCCGTGGTGGCCTCCTTTGTCCTCCATAGTGGCAGTCAGCATCAGCCAGTGTGCTGTCTTTTGTGTTTTTGGCTTCGAGGTCTTGCTGAGTTTAATTTTTGTCATCAGCCTTAGCTGGTGGCCTTTTATGATTTCTGGGACTGTGGCTTACAATCCATATTTTTTCTTGATCTTAAGCCATCGTCCTCTTAGGGTTAATATTACCTTAATGTGCCTGTTTGCTGTGATAAATTGGGTCGCTTTGTGTATACCAGTAGAAAAAGCCTTCATGTCACAAATGGAATCACCCCATTACCCCAATTCTTTGACCACAGAATCCAGCGGGACTTGTTCTGTCTACACAGGGTGCTTTGAGCTAGGAATGTGTGATAACAGCGTCTGCTTTTCGTTTGGCACTGTGCAGTTGGCTGTAAAAGTCTGCATACTATTTTTGCATGTATTGTTTCATTGGGTCCCAGGCAGAAAAGGAAGTTGTTAATATCATCCTGTTTTACAGATGAAAGGCCAGAGATGCAGAGAGGTTGAATAGATTCTTTGGAAAGACTTTGTACGTGATATATTACTGCTCTCGATTTTAAGCTTTCCTTCTCTTCTCGAGTATTCGGATTTTCCCAAATAACACTTTTTGAAACACGTGAAATCTGTGATCTTCCGAGGATGGTTCTGTGGCGTAAATTACAACTTCCTCTGTGGGTTGTGTGTACATGGAAACCAACATTCTCCTTAAGAACCTATACATCTGCTTAAACCCCAAACACAAAATTTTTAGTGCACACCTATATGTGCCACTCGGCTGAAAGCTGCAGGAATGACACAGATGAGGGGCCACCATCTGGTGGCAGGGCCTTTGGGCAGTTCCCCAGTTGTCAAGCCGCTATTGTTAGAAGCCCGACTCAAAGCAGCTTAAGACAAATGGCCACGTATTGGTTCATGTAGCTGGAAGTCTAGGCAGGTATCTGATTGAGGATAGCTGGATCCAAGGGACTTAAACGATGTCAACAGGACTGCTTTCTCTTTAACTATAGGCTCTCCTTTTCTCTGTACTGACTCCATTTTCAGCTAGGCTGTCTCCTTACAATGGAAAAGACAGCCTCACTATTTTTTTTTGTTTTGTTTTTGTTGTTGTTGTTAAAATAAACTTCCTATTTTAAAACAGTTTGGGATTTACGGAAAGCTTATGAGGTGATAGAGAATTCCCATGGACCCCCACACCCAGTTCCCTGTTAACGACATCTTACATTAGTGTGGTACGTTTGCTAAAATTAGCGGACCAATATTGATTCATTATTGTTAACTAAATTCTAAACTGTATTCCGGTTTCTGGAGTTTGTGTGTAATGTTCTTTCTCTGTTCCAAGATCCCAGATGAAACACCACATTTCATTTTAGCTGTAATGTCTCCTGAGGCTCCTCTTGGCTCTGATAATTTCTCTGACTTCACTGGGTTTTGATGACCTTGACAGTTTCGAGGTGTACTAGTTGTGCACATTGTAAGATGCCCCTCTAGTAGAACTTGCTAGTTTCTCATGATTCGACTGGGTTTGTGGGTTCTTGGGAGGAAGGCCATAGAAGTGAAATGTCATCCTCATCCCATCACATCAGGAGTACATACTATCCACATGGTTTAACACTGTTGATACTGACCTTGACCACTTGCTGAGGGAGGGTGTGTCAGATTTCTCCACTGTAAATCTACTCTAAACCCTCCCCCCACCATTTCTTATTGTATTCTTTGGAAGGGAGTTACTATGCACAGCTCACAGGGAAGGAGTGCTGGAGGTGGGGTTATGCTTCACCTCCGTGAGGACGGTGTATCTATATATATTATTTGGAATCCTTATGCAAAGGTAAATTAAATGGTCTCTTCTCCTCTATATATTGATTTATGCAATCATTTATTTACATTAGTGTGAACTCATGGATATTTATTTTATGCTTTGGATTATAATCTCATACTACTTTATGAATTTTATTGTGCAAATTGTTCAAACTTTGGCTACTTGGAACTCTTTCAGTTGGTTCTGAGTCCTGTGCATAGTTTTAGGTCACCCAAATTGAATTTAAAAAGAAACAAAACTGAGGTATAATTGACATATGACATTATATTAGTTTCAGGTATATAATATGATGCAATATTTGTATATATTGAGAAATGATTACCACAATAAGTCTAGTAAACATCTATCAGCATACACGGTTACAAATTTTTTTCTTGTGATGAGAACTTTCAAGATCTATTTCCTTAGCAACTTTCAAATATGCAATACAGTATTATTAACTATCATCACTATACTGTACATTACATCTCCATGACTTATTTTATAACCCACTTCACCCACTCCCAACCCCCTGCCTTTGGCAATCACCACTCCATCTCCACCTAGGTCATCACACGGCCTTCTCTGTATGTGTGTGTCTTCATATGGCATTCTCTTCTCTGTATGTCTGTGGTAAATTCCCTTGTCCTATGAGGACACCAGTCATTGGTTCCACCCTAATACATGATGACCTGATCTTGACTTGATCACATCATCAAAGACCCTACTTCCAAATAAAGTCACTTTCATAGGTACCTGGGTTTGGGGCTTGAACATATCTTTTGGAGGGACACAATTCAACCTACGACATCCTATTTTAAAAGTGAGGAAACTGAATCACAAAGCAGCTAAATAACAGACTTATGAGAATAACGACTAGTGCCTAATGATGCTGGAATTAAATCTAAGCAGTTTGTCTCAGGTCCTGTGCTCCTAACCGTTAGACTATACTGCCTAGATAAACATTTCAGAATCCTGGGATCTTGTTTCAATGCTGCCTCTGACTAGTTACCATGTCAGGAAGGTCCTCAGTTATGATAGCTCTCAAATGGGCATGATATTACCCATCCTGACTTTCAGGGTTGTTCCAAGTGCAAAGCAGCACATTTGGTGAGAAAGCCCTTTGAACAAAATACCGAGTTCTTCATATTTGCAAGGCAATGTCATTAGTAACTGTCCGGGAATGACCTGCCCTCAGTAAGATGTTTCCTACAGTCATCACGATAAACTTAAGGTGAGAAATTATAGTATTTGGTAAAGCAATCAAGTTGGTCTCCAGCTTTCCTGTTCCAGGTATTTCCATAATAAGTATGAAACTGTGATACGCAGTCGAAGAGTCCATTGCATAAAATGTTTATACGTTTAAAAAAGTTTTGGGGATCTGCGTACAGCTGGGGAATTGAATGGTATCCAGGTGCAGTGCAGACAAGGCAGGGTGCGCTGGGTAAAGTGGAGCTAGGACACCCCTGGAATTTTCAATAATTAGAGCAAATACATTTCTTTTTGTTGTTGTTAAGCCAATTTGAGTTGAATTTCTCTCATTTGCAACCCAAATAGCCCTCTGTAAAAATACCAGCTCTTTCTTACAGCTCTTGGTATCCACTGCACAGCTGTAACAATGCTTCTCTCGGATGACTGCTCCCTCTCATATGAACGCTTCTCTTTCCCTGTTCTCCCCAAAGAGAACATTTTGTATGTTCCTAATCTGCAGGTCTTATCTTCCATCCATATTTACTTCCTTGGTGACATTACTCAATGTCTGGCTTCAGCCATCACCCAGCGTGAAACCTCACAGCCAGAGGAGGCAGGACGTGCCTAACTTGATAGTATCAGTGAGCAGCATTCCCCAAGCTTGACTTTATTGATTCCCCTTGGTGTCCCCCTCTCGTCAGCAGCCCTGGTCGCTTGTGTATAAGTGTGGGTGATAATGTAGAATGGGTGTCAAAGTGTGACACTGATATATGCATTTGTGTGTGTCTTCTATCATTCCCTCTCCCTAACCAAAATTTAATACACTCTTCTCTTCTCTGCTTCCTCTTTTATTACTGATTTTTGAAATCTCTAAAAGTTGTAGATATGTAGAAGATATGGTACCTATATACAATGGAATGTTACTCGGCCATTAGAAAAGATGGAATACTGCCATTTGTGACAACATGGATGGATCTTGAGATTATCATGCTAAGCGAAGTAAGTCAGACAGAAAAAGCCGAGAACCATATGACTTCAGTGATATGTGGGATGTAAAACTGAAAGCAACAAACGAAAACAAGACAAACAAACAAAAACTCAGAGATACAGGCAACAGTTTAGTGGTAACAGAGAGTAAGCGGGGAGGGAGAGGTGGTAGAAGAGGGTAAAGGGGATCAACTATATGGTGATGGAAGGAGAACTGACTCTGGGTGGTGAACACACAATGCAATATACAGTTGATGTATTATAGAACTGTAGACTTAAAGCCTATATAATTTTACTAACCAATATAAATTTAATAAACAATTTTTAAGTGAAAATAATGCCCCGTTCCACACTCCAGATGTAGCACATATTGAGAATATTTGTATATCCTTACGGATCGTTTTCTGTGGACCCAAACACACGTTGATGGGCATCGCCGCACGTCACCAGCCTCTCTTCTCAGACACTTCCTTGTCTTTCTTTATTTTTGCTTTCTCCTGTCCTTATTCTTCCTTTAGTCCTTGTGACTTACTCTCCTGAGTATGTCTGTAAGGACAACACATTTCTCTAGCCCCAGGGTCACTGCCTACAGTTGTGTGCTGCACAATCCAGGAGGCGCCATACTCTTAGATTCCTAACTGCCTCCTCTTGGAGCTCTTCCAGAATATTCTGCTGCACTAATTTGTCAGCGTAAAGCCCTTTATCAATTTTCATTTTATCAAACATTTTATTTTACCAATATTGGATGGTAGAGCAAACAAATAAAATAGCTTGTTTTCTTAGGAACCAATGAAAGACTCAGGAAGAACCAGATGTGGAAACTTGGCCAAGCTGAGTGTCAGCCTTTTCCCAGCGTGCTTTCCATGGGAAAAAGGGCATTCATTTGGATGGCAGGTGTGCAGTCCAGAGCTAGCCTTGAGAGAAGCTAAAAGGACAGGGCGAGAGGCAGGGGAGCAAACAGAAGAGGTCGGTGAAAAAGCCATAAAAATAAAGCGCCCATGAAAATAAAAACATAGAAGATGCAGCAGGGAAGAGAGATGGGGTTTGTGAAAGGTGAGAAGTGAAGAAAGATATGTTCATGAAGGACATTTGGGGGTGGGTCTGAGGCCAGGACGTAACCTGCCTGGCCCAGGAGGACACCTGACCCCTACAGCTGAGGTTGCTGGTAAGAGGATACTGTGGGCGGGCGTCTCCATTTTCCTAAGTCTCAGAACCCAGCTCCTCCAAACCAGCCTGTTGGAGTCTTTCCTGGTTCACACAGATGGGTGGCTCTGCATTTTTTTTTTTTTTTGCCAACGTCAGAGCACATTTGGTTCTCAAGTGCAGGGGATCATGTTATATTTTGAAATAAAAATTGTAATTGGATTACGCTCAATTGCAGTTGTAGATTTACTCTTGGTATGGAATATGAATGAGGTCAGCCTTAAAGGAAGCAATTCATTCCTCTAATGACAACAACTTGGTCTATGAAATGAAAAAAAGATCAAAGCTCATTCAAAAATAAGGGAATTGAATGGAACAGTAGTTAAAGAAGTCTGGAGAATTCATTTTATTTTCATTGTATAATATCTGTTTCTCATAGAGTTGGCTTGTTCTTCAGTCCTTTTTATTCTTATGACTGTGCATGGGTTTGATTAGCTTAATTAGAGTTAATGTCTTGGGAGTAAAATGCGGGACTGTGAAAGTTTGGGTTCTTGAAGACTTTGAAAAAAGAGAGCTGCTGGCCGCGTTCTACATAAATTCAGAATCAAAAAAGTCTGATGATTATTATCATCTTAAAATAATTGAAGCACTGCTAAAAATAAAAACTAGGAGAAAAATGGAACCTGAATAAAAGGAATGGAGTTATCCCAGATTTGGATACAATTCTTGCAACAAATTGAGCTTAAATCCGAAGTCTTAGGTAATTTAAGATGAATGCCAAAAAATTATTTTTTCCCCTTCTGAGCTGTTAACCAGGGCGGCCTCCCCGGTTTCACAATATTTCCTTCTGTTTTCCTCCTGTTATCTGTGGCTCCACTTAAGATTGAGAGGAACCTTAGAGGGAAATGCCACTTCAGATTAAAGTCTTGTCAGGTCTCATTTGTTAACTGCACAGGGTCTCACGCCCGGGAGCTGGGAGGCCTAGGAAAGCACCGCGGGGGACCTTGCTCAGAGGTGCTCAGTGGGCCACGCTCCTGCGCGCACCTCCTGTTAAGCCATCAGTGTAGCCTTAGCGGAGTCTGCTGGGGCCATACTTCCCGGGTGTCCTCCGCGTTAGGGGGAGGGGAAGTGCCACAAAAGGGGACCCCACAGAGGATGAACTATTCCTAGAAAGAAAAAGGTTGAGGGATGCGGAGCGTTGGGAGAGTGTTCTTAAAGTTTTTGCTTTGAGGACCTGGCTTTTAAATTCTTTGCGTTAGATGAGAGCTGTGCTTTGATGGGTTGGCAGTCAACAAGGTGTTAATTAAGTCATTTAACAAATATTTATATATATTTTGTGGCAGGCCTTCACTCAGGGCTGAAGAAAAGTGGTGAATAGAACAGATGCCATTTCTGTCCTTATGGGGTTTACACTCAGTATAAAGGGGGAGGGTGTGTGTCTGTGTGTGTGTGTGTCTGCGTGTGTGTCTGAGTGTGTGTGTTTCTGTGTGTGTGTGTCTGCGTGTGTGTCTGAGTGTGTATGTGTGTGTGTGTGTGTGTCTGTGTGTGTATGTGTGTCTGAGTCTCTGTGTGTGTGTGTATGTGTGTGTCTGTGTGTGTGTGTTTCTGTGTGTGTCTGTGTCTGTGCATGTGTCTGAGTGTGTCTGTGTCTCTGTGTGTGTGTATGTGTCTGTGTGTCTGAGTGTGTCTGTGTATGTGTCTCTGTGCGTGTGTGTCTGAGTGTGTATGTGTGTGTGTATGTATGTGTGTCTGTGTATGTGTCTGAGTGTGTGCGTGTGTGTCTGAGTGTGTATGTGTCTGTGTGTGTATGTGTGTCTGTGTATGTGTCTGAGTGTGTGTGTGTGTGTCTGAGTGTATATGTGTCTGTGTGTGTGTATGAGTGTGTATGTGTGTGTGTGTCTGTGTGTGTGCGTGTGTGTCTGAGTGTGTATGTGTCTGTGTGTGTGTGTCTGTGCGTGTGTGTCTGAGTGTGTGTGTGTGTATGTGTCTGTGTGTGTGTGTCTGTGCGTGTGTGTCTGAGTGTGTGTGTGTGTGTCTGTGCGTGTGTGTCTGAGTGTGTGTGTGTGTGTGTGTGTGTGTCTACATGCATGCATAGTGGGGGGAAGGGCAGAAATAAATAAACTAAATAATTTCTAATAATGATCAATACTAGAGAGGGAATAAATAGGCTAATGCCATATAGTATGACTCAACAAAAGTTATATCCATCCTTTTTATTAACATATGTTTGGCACTCAAGAAAGTCAATGTGCTCAAATTACTTTATAGCTTTTCCCCTTACAAATAAATATTAGTCACCACCAACTACAAGACAGGTTGATAAAGTGAATATTTTTATCAACTGGAGTTTATTTAATGACATTTATGTACATTAAAGTATCTGTTACTTTTCATGCCATTTCTGAATCCAAGAGTATTTTTATATTTTTCAGCTGCATTTTAGTGTTAAATATTTTTTCATATTTTAGTTCCTTGAAAATGGTTTCGTCCATATAGGTTCTGTTTGTTCAGTTACTCAACGGAACTAATTCAGTTACCTGTTTTGTGCCAGGCTAGTGCTGGGCACTGGCTGCTGTTCCGGTTACCTGTGTGGAAGCCAATTCTATGTTAATCATGATATAATTCCAGAATCATATTGTTTTACTAAGCTGTAGCTATTAGAGAATCTACTCCAAGTTATACCATTTGCTTCTCCAAGTCCTTTTCCAAGCCAGACTTAAACTTAGCCTTCAGTTGAGCCCAGGTCCAATCACTGACAATATATTTTTAATGAAGCTTTTTACCATTGGATATTTGCTCCAAGTAGTCACCACCTCCTGTGGGAATGTGTGGATGGGGAAACCCTCCAGAATTGCAAGGAGCCCTGAAATCTCCTTGCGCCTGGAGTGGACCCGTTAGGGGAGAATAAACTAAAGGAAAAGGGATGATAACTTCTGGAAGAGAAAGTTGGAGAAGGCTTTAAACACATGGTTTAATGCAAGAAGGACTATCATTTCCAGTAATATAATAATAAATGTAATGGAAAAGTCCAGAGGGAGCCGACCCTTACACAGTGCCCTGCATTTAGGGTCAGGTGCTTCGAGGAGAATGATCGGAAGTGATAAATAAGAATAAATGTCTAAAGCCCATGTGTATGAATTGGTATTACTTGTGGGGATTTTAGTATCTTCTTTGTGTTGCCCGGCTGGTATGAAGTACATTAATGACGTAGATGATAGTGGGGATGCTGACAGGGAGATACAACCTTTCTAGAGATGTCGTCCTTAATTATGCCCTGTGCTTAGGTCTTGTCTCTCCTAGAATAAGCTGCATATCTTTATAGAACTAACTGGCAATTGTCCATTTTCTGTTTATGTGCGAGTCTCCTGTATTGGAACATGGATGACTGGTTTGGTGCCTTAGCCCCCCCCTGTCTTCCTTGTACCTCCCACTCTCCCTGGCACATAGTGTTCAACCATTACTGGCTGAATTGAAAGCAAGGGGAATGAGTTAGTAAATATGGACAAAGAGGAGGTTACCTTTTATCAGCCTTTATCAGCCTTTCAACCATGTTCTCGTTTGACAACCTGGACATCGTACACATCACCTCTTCTAGGTCTTGAGATCCTGGTGTGCCCCTCCACCAGAATTGCCCAGGTGGGCAGAGAATGTGTCTGCATTTCTCCACCAGCCAAGGGGGTTTTCAGTGCTTCTTTGTGTGTTTTGTTCTAGAAAAGCACAACTGCTCTCCTGCCCTTGGTTTACAGTTACAACCAATATTCTTTTAAACACCCATTTCCCCAGGTTCTGCTATGTGCCCGTCTCCCAGGGGGTGGTAGCCTACCCTCCCCCTGACTTGAGAATTCCTACTCCAGTTAATCTCTGAATCCTTTTACAACTCAACATTCTGTGAGCCAGTCTGCTGCCAACATTTGGTCAGGAGATTTACAAAATATATTGGGCAGCTTTGTTCTTAAGCTGGTATTGGTGCCATTGTGTATCTGGAGAGGTTTTGTGGTCAGATTTTGATTATTTGCTAGCTTTGGCAACCGTTGAGATGTTGGATCTCATATTGTTCCTATCATTTTTTACAGTTTCTTCTTTAACTCTTTGCCGACGGGACTTTTCAGACACACATCAAGATCAGACGTGATGTAAAACAGACATGGCGGTTGTGCCTCGCTTTTGACTTCAGGCTCACCTAGCAGGACCTGACCCAGATTGCTGGCCAGCGCTCCTCCTCCGTGATGTGGCAGTGAACTGTAGTGGGCTGCGCGTGGTCAGTGTGCTATCATAAACACGAAGGAAGACGTAACTGAATCTAAAAAAGACAGAGCAATGAAACTTCCACAAGTAGGACCAATTAATACATAAATTTATTCTCATTCATTCAACACTTTCGACACTTCTAGAAATGCCTAACCTTATACATTTCTCTGCAGGTGATTACATATTTCCCAAGATTTTTACCATTTAGCATCCATTGTCTGTTTATATTGTCCTCTAGCCAAAGACCCTCACCCATCACGCTCCCCACCCACCAGGAGTTTAGTCTCCACATTTTTTAATTCCATCCTTAGGAACTTTTGAGGAAACCCTCACTTCCACACTCCCCTCCACCCAAACACTTTAAACCCAGTTCATTGAGACTGTGGAAATGGGTGAAGGCTTCTCTGTGTTTGCCCTAAAAAGAGGGGCTGCTGACCCAACACTCTTGAGTAACAGGCTGTATTGCCTGTCAGCTCTTAACTGTGGGCTAATGCTGACATTTTTACAGCCACTTATTATTCGATGGGGTTTTCAGTGCATAGCTTAAAATCATATTGATAAGAATATGACAGCCAAGGGGCCGGCCGAGTGGTGCGTTGGTTAAGAGTTGACTTGGGGGCCCGCCGAGTGGCTCGTTGGTTAGGAGTTAGCTTGGGATGCCAGCTCTGAGCAGCAGGGCCCTGGTTCAGATCCCACATGAGGGCCAGTGACACTGCGCCCTCTACAGCTAATGTAGAAGGTGAACAACAGCTCGACCTGGAGCTGGGCTGTCGGTGACGGCGTAGGCTGCAATGGGACTGGCTGGCAGCGGGCGTGAGCTTTCAAGAGCTGCCTGAGCAGCCGTCCAATGGCCGGTGAGCGACTGCCTCACTTGGGAAGAGCACAATGATAATACCAACATGATCCAGTGAAGTGACGTCCTTTAAAACTAGACTGAAGAACAAAGGGGCAGTGGCTTGTCTGTTCCCCTTCCCCGATTTCCCAACGCTGTTCCCTTCCCCCAATTCCCCAATAAAAATCTTTAAAAAAAATAAATAATAATATGACATCCAGGCATGGGAAAATCCATCCCAGGTTCTGGGTTCTTTGCATGCTGATGCTGTAAGTCACACAGGCAGAGTGCTGTGTGAGGCACATTACCAGCTCTACATTGAATTGTTTTGTATTTTGTAATGCATGAAATCCTGTGATGACACAGCCAGGAATTTGGGTAGCAGTGCCATGTGACTGCGGTAGCTATTTTCCTTGGAACTATTTGCATGTAATTCTTAGGCATTAGCTACTATAACAGCAAACATTTTCTCTGTCCCCCTTCCTGTCAGCCCTTGGACAAGTTGAGGTACAAGGTACTATTTGCAATAAAACAGAAAACCAAGATCTCAGAGACTTACCATAATAGGAATATATTTCTTATTCAGGTAAAATCTGACTGGAAGTGAAAGTTGGAGAGACGCTCTGCTCCATGTGGTCATTCAGGGACCAAAGCTTCTCCCACCTGTGACCCCATCCTCCTCCAGGGTTTTAACCAGTGAAGGGGGGGAGAGAGAGCACAGGATTGTGTGGGAGACCTTTACGTGCCAGGCCTGGAAGCAACTTACACTCACTGGCCATATTTCAATAACGTGGCCCACAGAGGCTGGGACATGTGGTCTAGCTGTATGTATGTCCAGAAGGAAAAGGACCAGTGGTGCCCTTAGCCCAGCGTACAAAGGACCCCTGCCCTGAGCCCTGAACATCACAAACATAAACCAAATAATAATAATAATACACTTAGAGAATACACGATTGTCCCTGTCACGTGGATTATTGGGTGCTCAGCTCTGGCACAGCATGACTTGTAACCCAAACATCTGCTTTGGTGACTCATGCCATCCAGGCCCCAGGGAAATGCTCCTCCCCTCCCCCAACTGTGTTTTCTCAAAACAAATTGCAGCTGGGTTTGAGTGCCTTGAAGGGCTGTGGGTTGTCCCGCTGTTGAAACCAGAGAGAGGCCTGCTTTGGAGGGTGAGAAGGACTCATGGAAGTGAGTAGGTAAGGAAAAAAGACTAATTAGCTTGTATCAACATCTTCTCAGATAGGGAGAATGCAGTCAATTTTTTCATAATAAAATATTATTCCCGGTATGGAAGTGCACCCATTTCCTGCTTCTTTTTGTGTTTTCATTTGTGACATCAGAGGGACTCACAAAGCAGCTTCACACATATCCTTCACTTTGATCATTCTAAAGGGACATTTGTCAAGCTAGAAGTGGGGTTGACAAATTTGGCAAAGAAAAATTCAGGATTTCTTTATTTTATCTGGCAATTCCAGGGAGGAGAGAACATATTTTATTCAACAAATTGTTAGCTCAATTTATAACTTTAAATATTTATACATATGGATGGTGGGGATCAATTTATACTCTTGGCCTGGGACCCTGAAAATTTAGGGGTAATCCTGAGTACAATTTCATGTGGGATCTCCAGGGTTTGGATGATACCCCTTCCTTTCCTGACCCACGGGAGGAACACGTGGCTTATGCTCACCCAGCACACGCCAATTTCCCGGCCTAAGGGGTGGCACATGATTAAGCTGGTCCAGAGTGAATCTTTGGACTTTTTCTGGGAATTTGGAACAAAATCATCTTTGATTTTTCTGCTGGATTTGGACAAGGAGCACGTAGACCAAGGCTGTGTCCTCGACCAAACTTAAGACAGGCTCCTTTGAGCCCCCTTTTCAAGTAGGCTTCAGCCTTGGCCCCCATCCTGTCATTGGCCTGTCCTGCCCAGTTTGAGCAGGAATCCTGCTAAGTCATCCCCCAAACCCTATGTGTGATGTGACCACACGTGACATTGCTCAGGTTCCTCAGTCCCCACCGTGGCTTGCCCTTGGTAAGGCTCCTATTAGGCTGTTTTTTGAGAATCCCCTACCCTTGATGGCCCCTCTTAGTAATTTACCTCTCACTGGCCCCTTTCCCTGTTCCTTGACTATAAGTCCCCACTTGTCCTTGTTGTATTGGGAGCTGAGCTCACTCTCTCTCCTCAATGGCAATATCCCTATTGCAATAGTCTTGAACAGCCTTCCTTACAAGCAAGAAAGTGGTCAGTCCCAGCTGGTGGTCAGGGGGGCTTCAGAGCAGCAGCCCCTTCCTGCACTCCCTCGCCTCTTCATGCCATCTAGGAGTATTTATCGAGCACTTACCTTGTGCCTGGCATGGGCTCTGGAAGTGATACCGCAGATTGGATAGGCAGAGTCCCTGTCCTCAGGGACCTTACATTTCCATAGGAAAGACAAATCTAGGAGCAAACACAAAAAGAGAATTTCAGGTGGTGACAAGCGCAGAGAGAGAGTGAAATAAGGTGATGAAATAGGTTTAGAGAAATAAGGAGCCCTTCAGAGTAATCACACTCACAAAAGTGAACAGAAGTAAACACATGCAGTTAATTTTAATAATATGCTTTATTTCAGCTAATATATCCCAAATAGTATCATTTCACCATGTAATCAATGTAAAACCTAGTGTGATATTTCGTCTTTTTTCGGTACTCGGTCTCTGAAATCCAGTGTGTGTATTTTACACTTGGAGCACTGCACTTCTCCGCGTGCCCCTGCCCGTGTAGCTAGGGGCCCCTGCACCCAACAGCGCAGCTCCAGGCTTCTCTACTAACCCAGTAACTCCTCCTCTGCTCATTGCATGAGGGTGCTGGCCTTATCCTTGAACCCCGTAAAAGGGATTTTTGAATTTACGTGTAATCTGCCAATGTCGAAATTACCAGCACCGGGCTCGCATTAATTCCCATAAGGAATGTCCCAGCGCTGACCCCCGGGGCCTGTTGGGAAGGGCTGAGTCAAGGCGGTGATAAGCCATTGATCACAGGCCGGTCACTGGGGCAGGCCCGGCCAGGCCAGGACCAGCGTTCAGGATTGCACGGGAGCCCACTGCAATGACAGACTGGTGGTGTTTTCTCTGGGAAGACCCCTCCTGGAGCTCATTTTTGTCCTGCAGTGGTTCTCACCCTGGCAATGGGGAAAATGAACAGGAACACTTTGAAATGCTAATTATTTAATCTCTGCCAAAGTTGGCTGCTTCCAGGGGAGCCTGCGTTCATTTGCAAAATGAAACTATTTTAGAAAATGGTCCAGGTTGTGAAAGTGTGGCCTGCAGGGGGGTGAGGGGGCCTTCCGGTAACCCATCAGCCCCGCTGCACGTTTGAGTGTCCTCCCTGGGAGGCACGGCTCTCCCCTGGGCTCCTCCCGAGTCCCTCATAAAGCCTCTTGAGTTTAGACAATGTTGCCAGGAGAATTCCATGGGGGTTGAGAACACTGGTTTTAGGGGCAGAAAAACCCGAGCTCAGAAAGCAATGTCTGCACTCTCTCCCCAAGGGAGCTTGGCAGATTGTCAACCCCGGCAAGCTGCAGTTTTCACATCTCTAGAATTTTCTTTCTGGGTTTGTCGTGAGGATCAAGCGCCATCACTAAGAATGCGTGTGTGACCCTGACAATGTCCAATCCAGGCAACACCGAGGACGTTTCAGCCATTCTTAGCTGTGCTGTTATGTGCAGGGTTCGAAATTACATGGGTATCGTTCATACATGCGTATTTCTCTAGTGTTTTTTTTTCACCCCTCTAGTTTAAGTTACCCCTAAATGTAGAAAGAACTTTCTGATGACGTTTCCTCCCTTCACCCATATAAGCCTGTATTTGTCAGCTCAGGCTGCCATAACGAAAGACCACAGAATGAGTGGCCTAAATAACAGAAATTTGTTTTCTCACAGTTCTGGAGGTTGGAAGTCCAAGGTTGAGGTATCTGTAGGTTTGGTTTCTCCTGAGGCCTCTTTCTCTGGCTTGAGGCTGATGGCGTCACTGTGTCTTCACGCGGCCTCTCTTCTGCGTGCGGGCACTCCTGATATCGCTACCTCTTCTTTTAAGGACAGTTAATCTTATTGAATTAGGGCCCACCCTTCAAGGAGGAAACTAAGTCACAGAGAGGTTAAATAATTTGCCAGTGGTCACACAGCTAGGAATCTAGACCATTTGATTCTAGAGACTTGAATGATTGAACTGTACTTACTGAAAGGCTCATGTCTACAGATTTAATAGTGAAAACCCCTGTAGATTACTTTTCTACATTCTCAGAATAAAAGATTTCGAAGTCACATCAAATAAACTAAAGATGATTTCTGATTCCGGAAACAAGTCTCAGAGTTGGCTAACAGTGAGCTGCCCGGGCTTTAAGCAAATATTTCAGCCTAGGCCTTTCTGACCGGGAAGCCCCAGGTTCACTGCATCTCAGCAGCTGAGTTTGTGAGGAAAGTGTTCTCCAGTCCTGACTGAAGGCGAGGGATTCTTCCTGCTGGGCGTCCTGGGAGACCCTCTACCTCCCCAGTGTCTTCTCATCAGGCAGCAGGGGACAGGAGATTGGGAAGCTGATGCAATTTGGAGGTGCAGGTGGCAGGCTTGTTGTCCCAGCCAGCCACAGAAGCATAATCTGCTTGTTTGTCAGAGAGCAGGAACAAATCATGATTGAAGGGCCTGTGTGCATCATTTACCACCTTGTAAAGCATATGAACCCATTATCGGGTTCATCTTGGGTTCTCCTCTAACCACACAAGGCTCCTGGCAGAACTGGGCTTCCAGAAGTAATTGAGCACCAGATGACTCATATGGTTGACTTGCAGATTCACACACACACACACACACACACACACACGCACACGCACGCACAGTTTCACATACACATACATACATGATGTGTAGTTTGGGATTTTGTATATACAATTTATATTTATCAGCGTCCTTAAGGTATTATATACATATGTGTATATGCATACATATATATTAATCCATAAATAATCCCTTCATTTTGGCTTTGTGAATCCATTGTTACCAGAGTGATTGAGATGATATATTACCAAACAGAAAGAGTTCATCCACCTGACGCTGGCAGAGCTAAACACTAAACAGAATTGCAGTAGAGAAAGGTTGGCTATTTTATTACAAATGGTGCCCCCCCAGGAAACAGGAAGCTAATGCTCAAAAGTCCAAACTCTCAATTGAGGGTTTGGGGTGGGTTTTGAAGGGTTTAGGGGAACAGGTATACGGAAACGCTGGTGGGGCAAGCTTTAACTGGAGGACCTTGGAGCTTGGCCATTTATGGAAAGGGGCGTCAGCAACTGATCTTACTGGACAAGGGACTCTGCTTCTGAAAGGGTTCCAGTGTCCAAGTTCCGGTTATGTCTTAGTCCTTTGGTTCCGTGTGTGTGTGTGTGTGTGTGTGTGTGTGTGTGTGTGTGTGTGTGTGTTGGGTGAGACTTTGGTTCCAAGTTCTCTGCCCATGCTTTGGCTGCATGACTTGGGGTTTTGGTCTGTTGTCTCTGAAAAGCAGCTCAGTATCTCGTTAAACGGGATAGGACAATTTTGAGCTGGTTCTGAGGTGTCAGATATGAACATATACATAGATCATTATATATAATATAATAATATAAATAATATGTTCTTTGGTCTTCTTCCCCATAGTTCTATAACCCCATCCCAGAAGAAATAGGAAGGTAGGGACTTCGTTTCCTTCCTTCCTTTAGTTCAGCTAAGAGCCCAGGCCGTGCTGGGATGAGGCAATCCTGATTTTAAAAAGAAGGGGTGAAAAGCACTCAGCCGGGTCACAGCCCAGACTCACACTTGTCCCAGAATCCAGTGCAAAGAGAGCCAACAACGGGGTCTCCAGGCTGCCCCCTCCCCCATCCCCCCAACCCCTGGTCTTGCTGTCAGGCAGCCAAGCTAGCCAGACATCCTGGGTGTTTGACCCCTGAGCAAAGATAACTCTTTCAAACCCTATGTTCCATTTTGCCACTTTGTCCCAAGTCTGTCTTGGAGGTCTGCCCTGGCATTCAGACGGCCATTTGTACCTTCACAGGCCCAGCCAGTCGCCTGTTGCTGACAGCGGGGGACGCGGCCTGGCAGTTTCATGCCTTAAAAGTAGTTTTGTGCAAATCAGCTCCTCTCGGCCCTCCTCCCCTTTCTTTTTGAACCCCCATTACCCACAGGATTTCCAGGCACCAGAGAAAAGAAGCTGGTTTGATTTAAGCTCACAGAGAGGATGGGAGCTGGGGGTGGGGGTGTGTGTGTTTATATTTTCCCTGCATCCATTAGGACCAGTGGCTGAAGGGGAGGGGGGCGGGGGGGGGATTGGAGGAGGGAGAAACTTCATTTATATGTTAATAGTTGCCAGCACCGGGGCTAAACTGACAGAACTATTTCATGGGAAACTGACAAATTTTGTCAGCCAGGCTGTGCCTCCACATCTCAATGGGGCAATAATCTTGATTAGCAAAACAATTGGGGGCCTCGGGTTCCCGCTCAGGTTACACTTGGCCAATGTGAGGCAAGGCTGGGGCCTTCAAGCTTGAACACATTTTCAAAAGCCACTGAGTTTAGGCAAATGAAGGGAGCCGTTCGGGTGGGGGTGGGGGGAGGGGGGTGACGGACCAAAGGGGTTAATTTGATTGACCGAATCTTCACAGCCTTATAACAATCATTTACTTAGTAAGTAATTCCGCAAGAAACCAGTGGCGCCCACAGGAAATTGGAGTGCAGATATGTTTGCCCCAGATGTGTGGGAATTTTAGCTGCCTCCCCCTTCCACTTGCCAACTCTGAAAAAAAAAAAATCGCAACCCCCTTGGGGCTGTAATTACCACATACAGAATAAGTCGTCATCTAAAAATACACACACAACACCCACGAACAGAGTCACTGCAGCCACCGCTGTAACTTCATCTTGACTCAGTATCGGCCTTTATTTTTATGATTAGTTCATAGTATTGCTCATTAAAGCTGGAAATTGATGATGTACTTTTCCTTCTAGGAACTCGGACTGCCTCAGAAAGCTCTGGTTGGTTGGTTTATTTTCAGTGTGACCAACTGGCCCTGTTTCTGTTTGTAAACATACCCTTGGAAAGGGCTTGGGGTTCCCGGAGGGCTTTGGTGCTGGGAGAATCCTTTAGAGGAGATGCTCCACTCAGGGGTGAAAGAGAGGGACACACGAAGGTC
Organism: Hipposideros armiger; assembly: GCF_001890085.2. Lineage (NCBI taxonomy): Eukaryota > Metazoa > Chordata > Mammalia > Chiroptera > Hipposideridae > Hipposideros > Hipposideros armiger. Next base: position 6,182,712 of record NW_017731354.1, read on the forward strand.
CCCCACCTGTCCAGTGGGGAGCCTGCCTTTCCTGTGACACCAATCCTGCGACCTTCCATTGCCCAGGCCTCGTGGAAAAACAATTGTTCAATGCAATCGATCAACTGAATGTAATCTTTTTGTTTTGAAATAATTATAGACGCATAAGAAGTTGCAAAAGTAATACATTGAGGTCCTGTGTGCCTATTACCTTGGTTCCCCTAATGGTGACATCTATAGTCCATTAATAAAACCAGGAAATTCATTGGCGCAATCTGATGAAATACTGTAGACCTTACTCAAATTTCACCTTTTGTGTGTGTGTGTGTGCGCTAATTTTTCCATGTCTTTGTGTATCATTTTATATTGCATTTGTTTTATAATCTAATAAATACACCAATCTTGAGATTTCAGAGTTGGAAAGGCTTTGGCAATCACTTCATCTACTGCCTTTCCCAATCCCACCCCTGCCTCCCAACAATCATCTCTATAACCCCTTTGATTGTTGAGTTCCCTCTGAAAACAAATAATCTTTAAGATGTTTTTAAAGCTTCCCAACTGATTCCCGTATGCAGTGGAGTCCTGCCTCAAGGAATTGAAGATATCCCACACCCTACATAAGCAGGGTTGCCAGATAAAGCACAGGGCACCCAGTTAAATTTGAATTTCCGATTTAAAAGATGAATGACAACTTAGTATAAGTGTGTCCCAAATATTGCATGGGACATAGTTATACTAAAAATATTTGTTGTTTATCTGAAATTCAAATGTAACCCCCTGTTTTTTATTTGCTAAACCTGGCAACGCTATACACAGATCTTTTTCTCTCCAGGCCAAACACCTGATGTGTTTGGCATCTGATGTGTTTCCAAAATTCTTCACCAGTTTGTCACGCTTTGTGGCAATGGCCTAGGGTATCACACTTCATTTGCCAGCGTGGCTCTGGTAACATGTCCCTTAGCTCTGGACTCCCCTCCTAGCCGTTTGTATGTGGAGCCTGGTTTTGGATTTTTCTGCTCAACATATTCCTCTGTGATCTTTTCCTTAGCCCTAGCTCTGGCTCTTTCTGTGCCCCAAATGGGGGGAATGAGGAGTGGTTGGAACAGCCTCGGATGTGGGTTAAGCACGTCTGCCTCCTTGTTCTTTGGATAACCCTGCCCTGTAGTTCCCGGAACTACCTCAGGGCACATGTCCTAGCACGTGGCTACAGAAAGTGTGATTCTTGGGTGAAAAGCATTGGAATTATCTGGAAGCTTATCGGCGTAGGGGATAAAAATTTTGTCCTCTACGCTCTTAGGTCTAGTTATTGGGGGCCTGCAAATTAAACCGACAGCAGACGGACTAACAAGAGAAAAGCATACAACTTTTATTAACATGTGCCGAATGTATATGCGGGAGAACTCCGCGATGAGTAGCTCAAATGGCCGGTTAGAATTTGGGGTTTAGAAACCTAATTTAGTAGGGAAAGAGTGCAGAGGAGGGCACTTATGGAAAAGCAAGTGACTTTTTGGAAAGACAAATGTGACCTTAGGAGAAGGTATGGGAGATATGATAATCTTGTGACAGTATCTGTTTGGGTGTGGTGCTGACTTTTGCTCTTACAGGATGGAAGATGAGAGGGATTTCTAACAATTGCGTTCTTTTGGGAGGCTCCGCTTTTGGCAGATAAGGGATTTCCAGAACTCAAACACCTTCAGCTCAAAATAATTCTTTTGTCAACGTGGCATCTTTTGGGGCGGCGTGTTCTGATCCATTTTGATCAGGAACGCTGACTCCCAGGCCCCACCCCACATCCACTGGACGGATCTGCATTTGAACTAGATTGTTAGGGAGCCTCACGCACATCAAAGCCTGAGAAGCGCTGTTCTAAGTGCAGCTTCCTTAAAAGCAGCTCTAACATGTAGTGATTCCTGTTAGGGAATGAGTCTCTGTCTTAAATACATGGGTTTTCATGGTCAGTCGTCTTGGAAATGGTGGACAGTCTCACCGTCGCTCACCCAGGGAGATGCTAGTACAGACGAGAGGAATCCAGGAGGCAGGCAGGCGCGGCGAGTCCAGCGCGTCTTCGGCCTTGTCTGGTAGGTGTGGATGTTCAGGAGCGTTCTGACAAGGCGCTTGACGGTGCGTCTAGGGGATGAGGAGCTGGCACCTGGAAGCAGGTCAGAGGTGCTGCCAGGTGAGGGCCTGCCAGACTGAAAAGCCAGCCAACCTTAATCATGCTTCTCTCTGTTTATTTCTCCCACCTCACCTTGATGCTCTGAGGGACTTAGGGAAAGTTTTGTGCCCAAAGTGGGGGTCAGCCGTAGACAGTGGGCAGTAGCACCTGCTCTCCCTCAGTCCAGGCCAGCGTGGAGGTGACAGTAGCACTCAGGGGTAGCCACTGCAGAAAGTAAGAGCTGCAGCTGCAGGTTTCACTCTCCATCCCCATGAGGAGACTCTTCCCTCCCCATTAACTTGAAAAACTCGTTTTATTATGGAAGGTGGCAATTCTGTAAGGCTCTTAACAACTTTCAAAGTTAACTCCTGGGAAATCCAGGTTTGGAATTATCTTCTGTATTTCCCCAGAAGCTGAATTCAACTATAAGAAATAGGAAGGTCCCCAAAGTATATTTGCATGTCATTTGCATTTGTATTCTCTACCTCCTCCGGCTTTAAGGTGATGGAACTAGCCCATCATTTATTCCAAAATACGTGATTCATCTTTTTTAATTAGCAAAGGCCAGCAAGCTTGACTGTTTAGAATCTGAGGCCAAATGCTGCAAATTGGCAAGTACCGGATTCATGGATTAATTCAGCCTAAGTTTTTGTTTCGCTTTGCTTTCTGTTGCGTCAGGTTCTAACATGTTGAAGCGGAAGAGGTCTCAGAACCCCTCTAACTCAGTGAAGACAAAAGGCTTCATCTTTCTGTCCAGCCCTGGTAGAATAAGGGTGGTGTGGAGAGAAATCTGAGGTTCTATCTCAGCAGACAAGAGGGACGCCTAGGAATGATTAGCGATGTCTGCATGCGCAGCTGTGTGGAAGGAAAGCAGCTCTATGCCCGGTGTTCCCAGCGCAGAGCAGGGCCCGTCCCTGATGTCACTCCCAAGGGACCTCTTAAATGCTGGAGAGTGGGAGTGACTTCAGGTCACCCGGGAAGTCATTGGCACAGCCAGGAAGTTCCCCTCTTGACTTCAATTCCAGTTCCCTTGCCCTTATACAAATGAATTCTTCTCTTCTCCATCTACACTGATTGAAAGTACGGATCAGTTGCTAAAACCCTGGTTCTATTGGTACCTTACAGTCACGCCCTTAGCTTACTGCTTATATAGACAGCGAGCATCTCCCAACCGTCAAACAGTAAGTGCTCAAAACATTTCGGATGGGTTAGGAAAATGATCTTTGTACACACAGTAATGTCACACACAGAAAAGGAGGCCTTAGGTTCAATTTTCCTTAACATGGTTATAATGATTTTATAACGTAGTTGAATGATTTTAAAGTTACAAATTAGTAATGGTGATTTATAATTATTTTGTTTAATATGCACAAGTGTACTCTGCTCCCCAATCAGCTGACTTGAAATTGCATGCCACTTATGACAAAGGGAAGAGGACCAGATGAGGCAACAGAAATAAAACAGTGCAAATCTATCTCTATTTCTAGGAAAACAGCTCAAAGAGCAAGCCCTGAGAGAGGCGGGTGGACAATGATATGTTTGTTCAGATTTTTTTTTTATTAAAAAAATAAACCTACTGTTTGCATGTGGCACAGAGCTAGGATTGTTCAACGAAGAATTATCAATATATGGTGATGTCTCAATTACTTAGTTATTTTTATTAATTATTTATGATTGTTATTTGTTTTATTAATTGGTCCTCTAGGAACAGACTTCTAAAGCCAGTTCTCCAAGAGCTGGGGGCAATTCCAGCTGCTTTTGTCCTGGGTGGCAGCTACGGCCGAAACCAGAATTATCCCTCCAATACCCTTTTATAATACGAACAGTGTTACCTCAGCACAAGATTGCCCAGTTAAAAATGCTTTTCCCAGATTCCCCTGCAACTAGGTGTGGCCATGCGCATAGGTTCTGGTCAGTGGGAATTGAGTGGAGATGATGTATGCGACTTCCAGGTGGTGAGTCTAAGAGGAAAGAGTGTTCTCTCTCACCTTTGCCCATCCCCCCTTCCTCTGGCTGAAATGTAGATGTGGTGGCAACGCTAGGATGGCAACTGTCAACAGCCACTGAGAAGGAAGCTGCATGTTGGGGTTGGCAGAGAGAGTGGCTGTGTCTCTCACACCACTGAGGTGCCATATTAGTTCTGGGTCATCCAGAGAAATAAACGTTTATCTTGAGTCACTGCATCTGGGGAGCTTTTACTCGCAGCAGCCAAACTTGCACCAGTGACCACAGCTGAGGAGCATCGAGTGCAGCATCTCGGGGGCAGATTTCTGTTGGGGTCGCTACACGCACTCACACACGTCTACTCCTCCGAAAGCCATGCTGGGGTGTGGTCTGTTCCTTTTAGGTGCTTGTGTCATATGAGCAACAGGTTGCAAATCTTCACTGACAAAGAGCACTGGCAGGCAGTCTCTCCATGGTCATTAATCAGATCATTCTACCCCTGGTTAAAGCTCCCTCCTGGTTTCTCATGCCACCCACGTGGAAGTCCGGGTCCCTTCCATGGTCTCCAAGGCCCCACGTGATTTTGGCCCTGCCTGCCCTTCCACCAGCACTTTCTACTCTCCCTGTTTCCCATCCACTCCGCTTCAAGGCTATGGCCGTTTTCGTGTCACAGGTGGGACCTGACGGTGCCTTCTGTGTGGTCTCTCCCCTGGATCTTCCGCAGCCGCTTCTTGTGTCAGTAGTTCAAATGGCGACTATTTCAATAGCAGGCCTGTCTGAAGCCCTATCTGAAATCCATCTGGAGTCCTCCTTCCCTCTCTCCCCATGAGTTTGTTTCATCTGCGCCTCAGAGTGTCACCATCCCAGATCATCTTATTGATTCATTTGCTTATTGTCTCGTCTCCTATGAGAATGTCAGCCCCATGACGGTGTGGGCTTAGTGTTCCAGTGTCTATGAAAGTGCCTGGCACACCGTAGGTACTCAACAAATACTCACTGAATTGTAGAATGGAACCTTATGATGTCTTACTGTTGTTGTTTAAGTTGGACCCACAATAAAGTGGAGGGGCAGGTGCCCAGAGCTCCTAGGAGGTGCCAGTGCTTTCTCGGAGCCTGGCACGAGTGCGCTGACCCAATGCGCTGACCTGCTCTGTGGACACTGGCCTTTGCCTTCTAGGAGCTAACCTTCCAGCTTCCCACCTGTTGGGGTAGCTTGCCTAGATTACAGTCTCCGTGAATGTCTTTAATTTGCAACATGAATCCGCTCAAAGGACAGCAGACATCATAATACATCTACATACACGAATATAAAGGCCCACAGCTGTGGCCAGCAATTTTGTGTTTTGGGCATCTTTGCATCTGAGTGTGGAAAAAAAAAATGTTTTTGAACTCTGATCTTGAGTCAGACTTGATCACTGCTGATGAATGACAAAGCAGTGCTGATTTTGTCTGGAGTTTTTCTGTGAAATACAAAGGGAGAAAGAAACCAGAATAAAGATTTGCAATAAATATATTGACAGAATTCAAAGCAAAGATAATAGATTTGGTCATGTTCCCAGCATCATCCTTGGGGGGTGGGGATGGCAGGAAGCTTGCTCAGCCAGAGCGGCGTTTGGTTATAGATTAATAATCCAAGGTACAAAAAGTGCGGGACAAATTAGAGAAAACATAAACGACAATATTCAACAAACTGAAGTTCAAAGGTTCCTGGAATTTGCAAAATGTTGTTGGTCATACATTTTTTAAAAGTGATGACACAATACAAAGTTTTTGAACTTTGCCACACAAATAGCAAGTAGATTTTTGCTTGAATCATATTAAAGAATTATGCAACTGTTATTAAAAAAAAAAAACGGGGTGGAGGAAACCAGTGGAAAAATTTGAAACTGCCAACCAATAAGTTGCTAGCAATCGAAGACTAATCTGACAATTCTGCTGTTGCAAATGTGCATGTAGTTTATGTTCCGTGCTGCACGGTGATTGAGAGCATCGCTTTGCGCTCATCTGTGGACCCCATCTGGCTCTGACACTTACTGGCTCCATGGTCTGGGGCATCTGACTGAGCTCAGTTTACCGAAATGGTCTTTAAGCCCCATGAGTGATGCCAGCCAGGCACATTTAACTTCTTCCCAAACCCACTTTTATTTCCCCACTGATGCAGCCTCCACACTGTAAAGCGCTATCTTCATAATACAGATAAGGTCATGTCACACACCTTCTTGAAAACCCTTACTGTCTTTGAATGAAGGTGAAGAACAAAATTCTGAATGTAGCCCACAGGCTAAGCATGCCCTCCTCTGCCGCCTCCCAGTCTGTTCACGTGGCCCTGTGTTCCTCTTCTCTCTGCTCCAGCCACGCCGGGCGTCCCCGAGGCCCCTCAGTGCACCATGCTTGTTGCTGTGGCAGCGCCTTTGCTGCCACTCCTCTGTTTCCCTAGAGTTCTCTTTCCCCTTCCGTTTCCCTAACTCATCTTTTTGAGTTCAGTTGAATTGTAAACTTCTTAGAGGCCCTCCTCTGACCTTGTAGGCTTTTCTATACTGCTCCCTTATTGCATACACCCAGGTGGACTCTAACAGTGAATTGTTTAATTGGTGGTTATTGTCTGCTCTCTGACTAGACTGGGGGTCCCGTGAAGACAGGGGTGGCAGCTGGCTCTTTCGCTACATCCGCAGCACTCAGGATCATTTCAACTGCAAGTGACCAGAAATTTAACAAATAATTGGCTTACATTAAATAAAAAAATAAAAAATAAAGGTTGTTTTTTTTTTGAGTGTATATAAAGGCAGGATTCAGACTTCAGATGCTGAAATAGCATCATCAGAATTTCCTCCCTTTCTGCTTTTCTTCCCTCTGTTTTCCTGTGTTCTGTCCTCAGCCAGGCCTCCCACTGTGACCATCAGCAACAGAAGATGCAGGTTATATTATATTATAGGAGCCTAGCACCCCCAGGGGAGAGGCGCTATTTCTTCTCAATAGTTCCAGAAAAGCTCCATGGAAAATTCTCTTTAGTTTATCTTTTTGTTTTGTTTTGTTTTGTTTTTAAACTTTATTGGGGAACAATGTGTTTCTTCCAGGACCCATCAGCTCCAAATCAAGTTGTTGTCCTTCAGTCTTAGTTGTGGAGGGCACAGCTCAGCTCCAAGTACAGTTGCCATTTTCAGTCTATTTGCGGGAGGCGTAGCCCACCATCCCTTGTGGGAGTCGAACCGACAACGCTGTTGCTCAGAGCATGCGCTCTCACCAACTGAGCCACCCGGCTGTCCTCTTTACTTCATCTTAATCATATCACCTCTCTGTTGTGGACTGAATGTTTGTGACTCCAAAAATTCATATGTGAAAACCGTACCTCCCAATGGTAGGAACGGGGACTTTGGGAGTTATTTAGGATTAGCTGAGGTCACAAGGGTGGGGCCCTCATGATGGGATTGGTGCCTTTATAAGAGTCACCAGAGGGCTTATTTCCTCTCTTGGCTTTTCACCATGTGAGGCTACAAGGAGAAGTCAGCAGTCTGTGACCCAGAAGAGAGCTCTCGCCAGAACCCAGTTATACTGGCTCCCTGATCTTGGGCTTCTAGCCTCCACAGCTGTGAGAAATAGTCTGTATTTTGTAAGCCACTGGTTCATGGTACTTTGTTATAGCAGTCTGAACAGACTAGGAGTCTCTCTTTGGAGAGAGGGCTGTGCGCTGATCGACTGGGTATGTCTAGGTCATATGCCACCTTTGAAACTGAAAGATGGGTTATTCACCTTGAACTCCATGGGCTGAGGAGAGAGTAGTTTGATTGTACAAAAGAAAAGTGAGGTGTTACTAGCAAAAGCCGAAATACAGTAAATGCAGACTGGAGAAAGCAGTAAGCATCCTCTGTGGAACTCACCCAAGTCAAATGAAGGAATTCTTGGCTCCCACCTCCTCACTCTCTTCCTGTTGTGTGAGTGGGCGGAACTCTGTCTTCTCCCCCATACGATGGACAGTCCATGCAAAGCATCCTGCTTGCCATGTTTACTGGGATGGTATTGAGGAGAAGCTAGTAGGGTTGTTCAGTCCTCTGTGTATTAAAGCAGGTAAGATCAGAGTTATCAGGATCTTCTCTTACATCTGAACCCTCACATACAAGATCAAGTAAACCCTGTAATGAGACAAATGTCCAGGCTCTCAAGCTGGGGGTTCTTAGGAAATAAACATATTAGGCAACTCACTGGTGTCAATAAAAGTAAGAAATATCACCAACCTTCATTTAAGAGCTGACACTCACTCATTAGCAGTATGACGCTGGGCAAGTGTGACAGGTGCCGATGGGAGCTGGACCACATCCTGTTCAACCTCCTCTCCCAGGGACCTTCTAGCAATGGTGCTTGGGGGTCTTTTGGGCAGAAGAGATGTAAGAAAAAGTCCCTGGGTGGGGCTTCTGGAGGTGCAAGTAGCTATGCTGTGATCACGAAGAGGAAAAGCACACACAGATCCTTATCTCAGAATCAGAGGATTTTTATTTGTTTTTTGCTTTAGGTTTTCCAAGCTGGCTTACTTAGTGTTCAGGCTAAGGCACACAGATAATGGCTGCCAGTATGACGTGTAATAACACTGATTCACAATCCACCTCTGGCACCTCCATTTTCTCACATTGGCAGGAGCCTTTTTTAAAGAGAGTGGAGTGATCATCTGGAAAAAAAAAATCTTCTTTGCCCCGTGAAAGTGCAATGCGTTTAAAAACTTACCATGATGGTTGTTTAGGTCCTGAGTGTTTAAAAAATGTTTTATGATAATTTGAGGAAGCTTTCCTATGGCATTTGGTTAAATTTCTTGTACGTTCGCTTTGGTTTGGAAAATTGCCAGGTTGCATTAATATAACTATAAGGAGATTGTCCTTGGTGTTTTCCTTAGCAATGATACAATTCCAGTTCTGTTTTCACTGCCGAAGCCAGAAGATAAAAGAGACCTCTATTCTAGCTGTAAAAGATGTTATGTTTATTTCTTTGCTTGTCACTGAAGTGGCAGTCTGCTGCTCGGTCATAACGGCGCTCAGTGGTAGTAATGAACAAAACCGGGATGTACTGAGAGTCCGGTAGGCGCTCTCACGCCTGTGCAGCGGGTGGAGGTACTGGGAAAAGATAAAACACCGATCCTCTGAGGTGAGCTTGGGAAACAGCAACACTGAACTCCACCCAGAGGACATTTTGAAGTGATGGTGCTTCCTACTTCATGTCAGTGATCCATGAATTGTTTCTGGCACAGAATCACAGGACGTTGACAGGAGGGACATTATTCTAGAAAAAAAATAGAACAATGTAAGGGAACAATGTAAAGGCTGTCTAGTCCAAAGCCCTCATATCAGGGCCATGGCCCTGAAGCCCAGAGTGGGAGGATGGCCTGCCCAAGGTCACACAGCCATTTAGTGACGAGCTAGGGATAACGCGGGTCCCTGAGATTTGCTGTTATTTAATCCCATCGTAATGGCTGTGATCAAAGGACATAGCTTCTCTCACACATCAAGAAATAACTGGACTTAAAATCAAGTTGGTTAGGTGACTAGCGAACTATGTCTGCTATGAAGGAGGTATCCATAGTCACCCGCTCAGGTCTGCTCATGCACGTGATTTTATTTCTGCGTGACAAGTCCTCATTTGAATGCACAAGTGAACAAACATACCCTGTGGAAAGATCATTAACTGAGCTGTGGCGGGGCCCACAGGTAGGAAACCACACGTTTGTGTGCATCCTGGAGATGGTGGCGATTGGGGCTGTGCTCCCTGCCCTACTGAGGGTTCTGGGTTCCAGATACACCAGCTCCCTCTCTTAGATAGTGGTCCCCTATCTGCACTGAAACACAAAATCTGTATCTGCAGAACAATGTGCATTCATCTATCTATCATCCATCTTCCTCTGATACATGTGATTGTGTGTATGTGCGTGTGTGTGTGTGTGTGTGTGTGTAAATTGATAAGGACACACACACAGATTTCCTTATCAGAGGGTTTCATTTGTCAAGAACTTTACAAATACAAACAGGCAAACAGTTTTATTTCCCCCCAGTTACTACCTTCTGCGTCACATACGGGTTTTGTAGGGTTTGGCATATCACGTTGAAAACTCCTGCTTAAATATGAGTGAAATTAAATTAAAAGTGAACCTAATGAACAACTTTGAAGAGGAAAAGAAGCATTTAAGACGAGTCTGGTGGACTCCTTTGTGTGGAAAGGAGAAAAAGAACTGATCGCGTCTCAGTGCCTGTGCCTCTCATTCTGCTTACTTTTGATTTGTTTTCATGCCTTTTTGTTCCCCATCCGCCAGCTCCTCCTAGAGCAGCAAGGAGGGCCCTAGCCCACTACCCACCTGAAGCCCCTACCCACCTGGTTCAGGCACTCCCAGGGCACTGCTGCCACCACAGATAAGTTGGGCGCAAGCCCCGTAATTTTAGGATCTACTGAAAATCAGAGCCCAGGCTTAGAATTTCTCTCCACATTCCAAAAGTTAAAAAGGAAAAACAACAACAAAATCAACAAACAGCCCGTGGCAAATACTTTGAGTTCTCTTTGTGCTAATTTTGTACTAATATCAAACTCTGAAACTTCTGACCGTACAAAGAGGTTTTTATTTTAAATCCAAAGAACAAATGACCTCTTCAAATTCATAATGAGGCATGCATTGAACGGAACACAGCCCAAGGTGAGTCATTCATTAATCATAAACAAAACAGCCCCTGATCAAGGTCACATCAGAACACACTGTAAAAAGAGGCGAGGTTGCCCAATCCTTTTATTTAATATTAACTACATTATGTTTTTCATGTGAGTTCTGAGAAGGTGGTTTTCTCACTTTCTTTGTAGCCAGCCCAGTGTGAATGGATAATTACTCCCCTTAACGCTGTCTCCCCTGAAGGCTAACCCTGTTCAACAAGACGAGACCCAATCTCCTCTCTCGGGGAGGGGTGGGGGTGGGGGTGGGGTGCATCCAAAGCTGAAGACTTAGCAGGAATCCCTCAAGCATAAAAACATCTGCCAACAGGAATATTTCAGGTGACATGAATAATATTTGTGATTAATAACATCTAACCAGAGAAGCACAATCCAAGAAATACATGATTAGCTGATTACAGATACCTGATATGCTAATTATCTTCAAAAATTTCATCTCTGATGCCTGTTTTGGCAGAAATTTGAGTAGAGGAAGAGGAAATTTAAACTTTTATATAAGTTGGAAACAAAGCATTGGGGCGATTGGACTTGAGAAGACCTGAGAATGGTATTTGGTATTTAATTCTGTCGGATGAGGAGGAAATTAAATAATGAGAATAGACATCAGTGTGAAGATTGAAACTTGAGTCAAAGAGAGCTCAGGGGTTGTCATCAGAGGTCCCTCCATTCCTTCCTTGACAAAAGCCTTCTGGCACTGAAATGGGCAGTAACATGATGTGGTTTGGCAAGTTTCGCCTGGGTGCGTTGGAGGGCTGTGTGTGTCACTGCTTTCCTCGGGTCTAAAGGATTGGCTCCCGCATCCCAGCATTCCCAGCGGAGACCCTGCACTGCCAGCTCTCTTCTCATTTGCTCTGGCCTCACCCATGTCCCAGCCAGGTGTTAGATGACACTGTCACAGAACGTAATGGGGGACCCAGGAGGTTACACAGCTCCTTAGTGGCGTGGCCAGAGCAAACTCGGTCATTTTACTGAGGGAAAAGCTGGGTTCCAAAAAGGGTCAGTAAGTTACCCAAGATCCCCAAAGGGTGACCGATTTCTGGCTGTTTGCTATGGGAACAGTGAATGAATATCACTCTGGATCATTTGTTTAACCACAAATGTTCTCAGTCTCCCCTTCCAGAAGTTTACAATCCAGAGAGACAGTTTGGTGTTTATGGCAAACAAAACAGGTTAAAAACAGCCCTTGGTTAGACAGTAAACTAGGAGAGATGGACTCTGGCAGAGAGAGTCCCCATCTCTGGCCCTCCTTTCTGTGGTCCAACTGACTTCCCTCTGTGTTTCTCCATCATCCCCTAAACTGGATTGGGTTATCTTTGTATTCTAGATCCTGGAAGAAAAGAAATCAGATCAATGCTAATCAGCTCTCCAAAATGCTTCAAGAGTAGGGAAAAAAAAGAAAGAAAAAAAAAAGTTATTTTTTCCCCCTTCTTTCAAACGTGCAGCTTCTGGCTCAGACCTTGCACGTAGTAGGTGTTTTCCAGAAATTGCAGCAAATCTAGATGCGTGCAGGAAACAGGTTTAGTAAAAGTGGTTTTGTCCCCAGGTACTTGGAGTAAGGAAGCTAAGGCTCACCCTGACATGCCCCTGCTTCAGGCGGGGGCAGCACGGATGCAGGGGAAGTCAGTGAAATGACTCTTGCAGTTACTGCCGAGGCTGCAGTCACTGCTGCCTGCACCAGCGCCAGCGTGCGTGTTGTAGGCAGCTTTGATTGAAAAGTTAATCAGCAGGCTTGAGTGTCTATAAGTAAAGAGGAGAGAGAATGATTTAAATACTTGATGAAAAAAATTTTTTTCAAAGCCTTAAACCCCAAACACCTTAAAGTGTAGAGATATCGAATTAAGACACAATGAAAGATGGATTGTGGCAGGTTTTATTCAGAACAATAAAGTTTTCAAGGAGAAAGTGGTCTTGGGAGCAGGAATTCAGCTCATCATGGAACTTAAGGAAGATGGGGAAGAAAAGGAGGAGGGAGTTGCCAGCTGGGTGGGTGTGTTTGTGGGTACAGGATAGACCAGCCACTGCCAGAGATTTTGTGACCCCCACCCCCACCCCAAGACAGTCTGAGGGCTCAGGGGTGTAGCTGAGCTGACCTTTTCCTGCGCTAGTTTACATAATAGTGAACGCCCTGAAGTGAACAACAGCTGGGCAGTCACAAAGAGGACAAACTTTGCAGGTTGAAGTGGTCAGCCAGGCTTCCTGGGGGGAGGAGGAGAAGAGGGCAGCTACTTGAGGGGGGCATTGAAAATGGTCTTTTTGGAGTCGGAAGTACCATTCAAGTTATCAGGCACAACCCTTTATTTAGCTGATGATTTGGAAAAAGGACAAACGTGCCAGGTGGTAGGAAACAAGCGACTGAAATGGAGTGTTTTTTTCTCAGTCTCTGCTACGTCCTCAGGGAGGTTCATTGGCCATTAGTAAACTGGTGGTGTGGAGTAACAATCATACATAGCGTTTGTTCCGTGTTTACCGCAGCTGGTCTGTGCTCGGTACTTTTTAGGCAGTCTCTCATTTACTCCTCCCAGCCACCTCATGTGGCCATTAATTAAACTGCATTTCCTTTAAGAGATGAGAAAACTGAGCATCAGGAAAACAGAATGACTTGTCCAGTGTCACAGCAGTTTGGAGCTAGGATTGAAAGCTCATGCATTAACCCAACTGCCCTGCCTGAAGAACCTTTTGGTGTATTTCAAATCTGCTCTGAAGCAGAACAGGGAAATAAAAGTCTCTAACAGGGCTGGCCAGTTAGCTCAGTTGGTTAGAGTGTGGTGCTAATAACACCAAGGTTGCCGGTTTGATCCCCGCCTGGGCCACCGTGAACTGCGCCCTCCTGAAAAACAAGAAAAAGAAAACAAAAAAGTCTCTAACAGATAAGAGAGCCAGTTCACCTAGTGATGTAAATTCATGTCACGTGCTTAGCACAGCACGTTTTCATTTAATAAAGTATCCACTCTAGAGTCTATAAGACAATAGGTACTCAAATGTTACTATAACGACTGGTGTTGTAACACATGAGCTTTACTTCCTATCGCCTTCCCCCATAGAACCAATGCCCTTGCCAACCCTTGTCCATTTCCCTCTGATTCCTCACACTCAACGTACCTTTGGGACTCTGCGCCCTTTGTCATGATGTTTCCTTAGCTCTGGGTGCCATTTCTTCATTTTTCTTTTTTGTCCATTAAAACTTATTCTGCAATACCCAGCTCAGGAACTGCTTGTCCGTGGTGTTTGTCCTGACCTCATTGACTTCCTCACTTTTCCCGTAATCAGAATGCCTCCTCCTTAGTGAAAATTCCAGGCTTCGGGTTACGCCTTGATTGGCCCTGATTAATTTTTCTAGCATCCTGCTGAGATGTAGACAAGTTCATTCCCCCAATTCGATCCTGAGATCCTTGAAGTCTGGATGTTGCTTGCTAATATTTATTCTCCTCACCCTTCACCCTGCCCAGCCTCTAGAACTGGGCTGGCACTTAGTAGGCACTCAATGATTAACTGGGATTGCAGATGAATTTTGGGAATTCTATCTTAAAACCCCAGTGTTTTCTATACAGAGGTTGCTCAATACACTGTTGTTGGATATTGAGTCCTTACCAGGACGGTGCTGCTCAGAGCAGTAGCTCCACCCTTTAGAAGACAGGACTTTGCAGCATGGGATCAGGGTATGTTCTGAACAAGAACGACTGGCAGAAAAAGAGTGACAGAAAGCAGCACAGGATGGGGACTGAGCCACAGTGTGGCTACTGAAACAGGACTGTTGAGATGTTGGCCCCAGAGCAACCATTACCATGGCAACTAGAACTAGGGCTGCGTAGACATCTACCCAGCTTCCTAGATGGTCATCCTGGGTAGGTTGGGGTCAGGGAAATTGGTACCCCCTGGGAACCTGCTGTGCTAAATACATCACATTTCACTCCTCGTCCCCAGGGGAGCTGTTGGTGTCACACATTCCATCAGGCATTTCAGCAACCCCCAAATCACTGCTTTACAAAAGCATCTTTTGATTGACTCATCAACTACCAAACAGCAAAGACACGCCTGTCACTGCGTGGGGAGCAGCACTTAGCCATGGGAAGCGTGCAGAGGCTGGGGGTTTGAGCTGTGGCGTGGGGGGTACAGCCAAGAAGAGCACTTGGTCCAGACACCCCAAACATCCTGCCCGTGACCTGGCTCACAGACAGGAATGAAACAGAGTGTGAGAGCAGTCTGTTAGAATAGGAACATTAATACCCTAATAAACAGATACTTACTGAGCACTTATCAGTGTTAAGTGTTGTACATACACATTAAATTAAATTAACTGTAATTTAACCCTTAAAAAAGCCCTATGGAGAGGGAATGCTATTTCCATTTTACAGATGACAACATGGACGTTCAGACACGTTAAGCCTCTTGCCCAAAGTCAAACAGCAAAAAGGAGGTGAAGCAAAGACGTGGAGCCCGGTCTTCCTGACCCTGGTACGCCAGCATCTGAACATTTCGGTTTGCTTTGTTGGGGAGCAGCCTCAGTCCAGGACCTGGTTGTACTCAGAGGACTCGAGCTTGAGAATAGATGAAAACGTACCCAGGGAATCCCTGCTTTCAAAGGGCTACCTTGTCCCTTTTTCCTCACAGATGAAGTACCTGCTCCTTTTCTCTACAGTTCAGCATGCAAATCACCATCTGCATAATATTCTGTTTCAAACTGTTAGGCGCTAGGTAATTACAGTTTACCCACTGGCCATATTTAATTTTTCCAATGTGTTTTCATTCATTCTCCCCCTTCTGGGACCTTTTGTATTTTTTTTTTCCAAAAGAGGAAAATTCTTAGTCATTAATCTAGCACTAAAGTATTTAATTATTATTATAGATATTATCTTTTAACCGGGAAGACTATTTAGAAGCATTAAAGAAGATTTTGGATAAAAATAAACAGAGCAAATATTCAACCACTCTAATATAATTCCATTTATTTCCTGCGTTTTATCTTGGACAATTGGACCAAAGAGCTACATTGTCACATAGGCATTATATACATAAACTTGTTTTATATCTTTCATAAATTTATGTCATTTTATTTTTTTAATGTTAATAAAAGGATTCCATTGCTTTGATTCCATTTCCCAAATGGTGCTCCACTTCCTTGATGTTTAGGTTGCGTCTCCTTTTCAGATATTGTAGCTAACACAGCGACTACTGTCTTACACAAACATTTCTCTTCGATTTCCTAAAGCGATAATTTATGTTCCCAGGAGACTTTGCTGTGTCCTTCCCACCTGATTTTTAAGAGTTAGCAGAGGACCCTTGAATTTGCTAAGAAACGATTTTATACCACTTTTTGGGTCTTTTTACTAAGCCAAACACCATTGGGCACCAAGATGGCACGGTCCTCAAGTCACCGTTGCTCTCTGATGACGAGCTGCAGCATCCAGGGGTCCCCCCTGGGCACTTCATGAACCCAGCTTGCCTGTGAGAGGGTCTCCGGTGCATGGGTTAACGGTGGTTAGTGCCACGTACTCTATATGCCAGACACCGTGCCAAGTGGTTTGCACTCAGCACAGTGCTCTACACATAGTAGGCCCACAGGCAATATTCGTTGGGTGATTGTGTGATCTCCTTTCTTTCTCAGAATACCTTCGACGTCATTCTAATGATTAGTCCCATTTCAAAGATGAGAACACCAAGGCTTTGGGGTAACTTGCTAGAGACACACGATTAGTAAATGATGATGCTAATCTGGATCCTGTTTGGCTTGACTCCAGAGATTGTCCTCCCTCTCATAAAAAATGAAAGACCTCAGCCTGCTTTCGCCATGTTCTGTGTTGCTCATGGGTGGGAGTGCATCTGTATATTTTCTTCTTTTTATTTTTTTAATTTCATCTCATTTCTGGAAATCTTTATGAGATTCCAAAATAACCCCAAATTCAAGGTTTTATTCTGTTTTTGTTGCAAGTCTTTAAAAAGTGACCGAGGGACCAGGAGAACAGGAGTATTAAATTGCCTAGTGTGTCTCACCGACAACTCTGAGGTAAGCCTGGCATCAATGTACCCACTGGACAAATACATTAGAAGCTCTCATCTGTACCAGGTACAGGGCTAGGCATGAGGAATACAGACAGATGAAAGATCTCTTATCAAGATCTCCAATGAAGGCAGAGCAGAATAAGGAGAATGATAAGTGAACAATAGTTACTTAGCATGAAGGGTACTCATCACCTCCACCAATGCCCTTTATAGAGGCAGAGAGCAGCTGGGTATCTGTATGGAAGCATTAGCCTCAAATCCAACCCATCACTTTCTTATTTTGCCTCATCTTAGATAATTCTTCAAGTCCTGCATGGCATCTTTCCATACTAATGCTTGCTTCCTCCCCTCCCCCCTTCCATTAATAATTATCTACGTAATGCATATGCCATGTGATACAGTTATCAGAAAGTGATGTTACCTGAATATACACATACAAAACAATATGAGAAGCTACTTTTCTAAAAGAACAGATAACCTTAAACATTAATAAGTGGAAAATCTGTGAAATCAAAGCATTTTTTTCTTTTTATATAATAGCCTTTCATTCTTTTTATGATTTTGTCTTTGAAAGCTGTTTCTGCAGATGACAGATGATATTGTTCTTCCATCCTGCTTCAGACAGAATTAAGGGAGGAAGGGGGAAAAACTATTGTAGAACCACTCCGCTCTGCAACATGATTTTTATAATTAATATATACAACTGAGCAGAGAAAGGTACGTTATAATGAAATGCAATTAAGAGGTGTTTGTTCTTTCCCACACATGATGACTATAATTTTCTTGGCTGTTTAGAAGTCAACCATTATCATTACATTTTGCACATATCTTTCCTTTTTTTTTTTTGCTCCTGGATTTGTTTATTTTCAGTAAAAAACAAACATGGATTTAAAGCATTTGATATTCAGATAACATCATCTTTTAATTATGGTCTTCGGTGATCATTAAATCTAACACCTTCTATGGCATTTCTTGCATTGGCATGGCTTCCAATTTTTAATTAATGGACCTTTAAAAATAGCTTGAAATAAAACTATAATTTCAATTTATAAAAAAGCTTGGGTTGGATGACAATATTATGTTTTTCTCCCATGTGGAAAGGATCCAATCTGATTTTATAGGTATCTGTCATCTTTGACTTTAATTATAACTCTCCTGTACAACCTGACATTTAGTCATGCACTCTGGGCTGCCCTCTCTTCATGCTCCCCGTTTTCTTTCTCTTTTGTCCCGATCCTCCCCAACTTGAATGGAAAAATAAGGGTTGGGAGTATGCAACAGTCACTGGTGGGGGGAGGTGATGCGTGATGGGGTGAAACTGGGCACCTATTTGGACCCCACTCCCAATTTTCCCTGGCAGTTTTCAGGGCTGAAAGTGTTTGGCCAGTCAGCTCCAGCCGGAAGCACAAAACACGTTTAGAATTGCTGAGCTTGAATGCTGAGAAGCTCACCTTTCGCAGTAGAGACTCCCCATGTGGGAACCCAGAGCCACCATCTCACACAATAGATGCTTAATAAAAATGTGGGGCTTAAAGGAAGCCAGGAGCTTCACTGGGATGAGCGCGAATCAACACAGTTAGAGAGCAGGGTCTCTGACACTAAATGTTAGGGCATGATTTTTACTCAACATCTTTTAAGTCTCCAGGGACCTAAAATTAAGAGTCTCATGCTCTACCAACTGAGCTATCCGGGTACCCAGGGACCTAAAATTAAAGGTGGTGGTGGCATCTACTCCTATTTTCTGTATTTCTTTTTTTGGGATTGTTTAAAGGATGTTCGGCAAAGAATGGCTATTGCCTCTACAGAGCCATGATTAATATTCTAGAAGCTCCTAACAGGGAAACGGTATTGTTGTTTAGCTCAGGAATATGGTTTTTCTCTAGGACAATCAGGAGATGTAGGGAGAGCATATAATGCAGGAAAGCTTTCTTTCTTTTTACTCTTTATAGGGTTAATGTTTTATTAAAATAATAGTCACAGTCACTAAAAATCTCAGCTAGCTCTTGTTAGCCTAGAAGTAGAAATCAAAATATATGGAGGGCAAGATTTAAAGGATCTGGTTAGTTAGATCCCAGGTAACCCCCTCCTCACCCAACTGCTGCCAGTTCAACTAAGGGAAACTTCTATGTGCCAGGTAACTCACAAAAGCACACAAAAACAATAATTCCTGCCTTTGTGAAACTCTTTGACAGAACTATCCAAAGCCAATAAAAGCCCCAGCAAGACAGTGGGAAAGATTTTACATCTCTGGTGGGGCTGAGACCCCGGGCTCACAGGCCAGCCTGCTCCTTGCTCGCCCCTGCAAGCCTCCTTCCAGCTTCTGTGTTAAAACGGGGTTGACTTTCGCTTGGTTCTTAGGGATTATTAATAAAATAGTTCCTTCCAAGTCTAAAGAAAAAGAAAGAGGGAAAATGTCAAACACATAGAAACAGAGTAGAAAAGTGGTGTCAGGGAAGTAGGGAGAGGTCGGCATATGGGCACAGACTTTCAGCTAGGAGATGAGCAAGGTCGGGGAGCTAATGTGTACCATGGCGACTATAATTGATATCATTGTATTGTGGGGTTGAAATTTGCTAAGAGAGTAGAATTTCAATATTTTCACCAAAACAAAGTAGACATGTGAGGTGATGGATGTGTTAATTAACTCAACGTGGGGAATCCTTTCATAGTACATATGTACGTATATCACATCACCACATTGTACACATTAAATACCTTACAATTTTATTTGTTAATTATACCTCAATAAAGCTATATATATATATATATGTGTGTGTGTGTGTGTGTGTGTGTGTGTGTGTGTGTGTGTGTATATATATATATTTATATAACCCTAACATATATATCCCAAACAGTTCCTTTCATAAAAGAGCTGCGTATGAATCCTGGTGGTGGGGAGGTCTCAGACTTTTTCCTTATATCCCTATTCCCTGCTCTTTCCAACCAATGTAGGAAAGCTGTAAAAATGACCCATACCACGTTCTCCTGCTCTGAGCCACTCATGCTTCCAACCCAGCATAACTTCCTTCCAACGAGAAGCAAAGTTTTCGCAGCAACTAAGCTATGCCTTAATTAACTTTCCCTCTCTGCTTCTTATAAAAGTTAGCATGAAACCACTTCTCTGCTCAGCTCTCAGATTTTACAACCTGTTGGACAATTTCTTTGTTTTAACTCGGGCTATTGCAAACACTAGTTGAACCTAAAAGGTTTTACAGGTATTTGTGTGGTGGTCTCTTCCCGTAGGCTTTGCAATTTGTTTCTCTTGGTCTGTCTGCCTGGCTGTACTCCTGCCCTGCCAGAGGGTGTGGGTCATGTGACATCCTAGGTCCCTGCCAGCTCTGGGTCCTCAGACTCTGGCTGTAGGAACACTCAAGGGCATTTGGGGGCCATGCCCTTTTATCTCCCTTCTGTTGACTTGCAGAGCCATGAGTTGGGGATAAGTTCGGGTTTTGACTCGCCCACGAATTGCCAAGTGACGACCAGAGTGGCTCTCTCCCTTGATTGTCAAGTGGGACAATATAGTTGCCATAGAAAATGAGACAGTGCTTCCCAAAGAAGGGAGCGTGGCCTCATGGGTAAGAATCCAGCTCACAGCTCAGAATTCAGGCTCTGCTCACTTGGTGGCTGTAGGTGTTTGAGACAGATAGGCAACGCCAGGAAACCACTGCTCCTTCATCTTTCAAACAGGGCTGCTGCTGCTGCCTTCTTTAAAGGGTTGTTATGAAGGTCAGATGAAAGCTTTTAGCACCAAACCTACAACATATTATAGTTACCAACTCACTATGGCCATGTTGGCAAGGTTCGTTTTGTGTGTTTCTTTGTGTGTGTGTGCATGTGTGTGAAATATACAACTTGACTAGGGTCAGATCATTTCTGACTGAAATGTCATGTATTGAATATTAAGCCTTGAAGGCAACAACTTTTGGAGCCATGTCCATTGGGCGTAAAGGCCCAAACCCTTAGCCCGCTCCCCTCAGCAGATTCTTTTCTTCTTTTAATCAACATATTGTTATTTAAAAGGCCCTCTTGATTTTGTCTTGCCACTTATTCCGGTAACATCTGAACATCTCCCTGTGGTTTGAACCAGGCCCCTGTCTCCTAATTCTCTTCGTCGCCATGGCTGCTAGGTGGGACTTGCTCTCCCATCAGAGCGGGCTTCGTGGGGAGGTGGCCCGGCTGTTGCCCTCTTGAAATTCTTAATCAGTTTTGAACTGGGGCTTCTACCCTTTCGTTTTGCACCGGACCCTGCACGTTCCGCAGCCAGCCTGCCTCTGGGCCGCGTAAACCGAGCTTTGGCTTCTGGTGGCTGTGGGTCTCTTGGGGGGAGTGTTCCATTAGGACAGTCAGCTTGCTCTCCGGGCCTCCGTAAATCTCATGCCTGCAGCAGGTTGTTTGGTTTTCAATCAAGTTAAACTTAGAAAATTGACGATTGCTAATCTCTTTTTCCGACTTTATGGCAAATGCTTTCCTCTTTTACGCCTATGAAAAAGGCCCACCATCTATTTAAACCAATGTCACATAACACACTTCACTGCGGTCAACTTTTGTTTGCTGTCTGATATCTAGACCCACTCATGACAAGGATGCCTGTAACATTGTGGGTGATTTGATTAATGCTACTTCCCATGGTCCTATGCGCTGTGGGGACCTGATGCCCTCTCAGACACTTGGGATGGATCACTTGCCCTACGGTTAGAACATCAACCCTCGAGACAATTGCCCTGGAGCTCCCAGAAAGCATAGTCCCTGCCCCATGGTGAGATGGTGGCCTGGCCCCTTGGGACTCAGACATCCCTTCTTCCAGCCCCTCTGCACTGCCAGAATGCCTCTCTCCAATTCCGCAGAGTTGCTCTGCATCACTTTGCTTTCTCTCTTATTTCCCCTTGTAATGTGAGGCTGTGCCCAGTGATTGAGGATTCTAATTACTCCTCAGAGAGCCTCATATTAATAACAGCCATTGATCTAACTCAGATGATTCAAGCATTTTTATTTCCTAACCTCAAATGTGAGACTTCAGCTCCTCCAAGTTTGAATTCTGCAGCTTGCGAGAGAGAACTAAGACCAGGTTTCAAAATAATAGGTAACCTCTCTCTCCACATCAACCCAAATGCAAAGCCCCGTCTCCTCAATAGATTTTTTTCCTCTTCTTGATCAACATATTATTTTAAAAAATCCATTTTGACTTTCCTTGCCAGCAAAGGCTCTCCGTGCTCTCTGCTGCACAGCAGGAAGCTCTTTTAGACTCGCTCAGATTGGTGGGTGGAGGAGACCACAATTATACCCCATTTCAATGACATGTCTGGGTTGCAGTGACTCCAGACAAAGAAGCTGAAATATATGAAAGTTTCTGTGTCTTCAAGACAGAACCTAAAAATACCTGCCTGAGATGCAGGTTGGGAGCTATTTCCAACAACAGGGCTCCAAGGTTTTCCTGCTGGGAGCTTGAGAGCCTCTGAATTCCTTTTCAGCCGGCTGTCTAGGGTACCTGGTGATCAGGGGAGTGATGCACAAAGACCAATGTGGAGGGTTAGAAGGCTCCCCATGAGGCACCTTAACTCCCTTTTCCCACCCTGCTGTGCCAGGCGGCAGGCTTCCATGGGTCTGCTCCAAGCTAGTCCAGATAGCCAAGGACACAGCCTACGCGAAAGCAGCTTCTCTGGGGACAAGCATTACTGCCACTAGTCCTATGTCAGGGACTTTGCTCTGTCGCGGGGAGATTAAAGAAGCCGGAAATGTGACTGAGCGGAAATGTGACTGAGCAGGAGAGGATCTTAGAGATTTTCCAGGTTCCTCTTCTGATGCTTCCATTATTTCTAAAACAGTGCCACACTCGATGGTTGTACAGCCTTCATTTTCATACTTCCTTTGACGGTGTGCCTACTGCCTCCAGAGGCACCACACCATCCATCTTTGGCAACTTCCCTTAAAAACCACTCATCTTTGTTCTCGAGTCAAAATCAACCAGTCTCTCACATCCAAGTATCAGGGCCACAGAGAATTCATCTAGTTTGTATTCTATACTTTAGTATTATAGATACTTGGTGACCATGCTGATGAGTTCCACAGAGCTTATTTTCTTTAGGTCAATGTCTCTGTTTCCTTTGGCCTTTTCTCAGGGGAACTTGAGTCTAACCCCACCTGGTCTCACTCCTCTGGAAAATCTGTCCAAGGCCTTCTTAACTGTGGCGTTGAAGTCATGCCTTCCTATGTAAGCTTCCGAGAGAACATTCTGGAAACATGTTAACAATGTGAGGATGGGGTTTTCTCATGGGAGTCAGTGATGAGCTCTGTCAGCCTGAATCTTTTTAGTCATCCAGATATCAGTCTAGCTAACTTACTCTGGTTTGGAAATGCTGGATTTGAACCCCATGCCTGGGTCACGCTTAGGAGCGTCTCTTAGCTCTTTACAATGTGCAGTGTCACCCTCTGCTTCCAGAAAACCTCTCCGTCTGGTCACGGTTGTGCTCTTCAGAGGGACAAGGAAGAGTCTCCGATTTGCCGAACTGCTCGAGAAAAGACAGACACTTATTAAAGAGGGAGAGCAGAGAGAATCATACCACTTCAGGCCATTTTTTAATTTCTTAAAAAGGAATTATTTTAAAACACCTGATAAACTACAGTGTAGAGAAGGGAGATCAATATACCAGAAACCCCGGCCAAATACACTATACTGTTTGCTTGAGGATTAGTTCCTCTTTTTTTCCCTCTTCCTTCCTTCCTTCCTTCCTTCCTTCCTTCCTTCCTTCCTTCCTTCCTTCCTTCCTTCCTTTCCTTCCTTCCTTCCTTCCCTCCCTCCCTCCCTCCCTCCCGCCTTCCCTTCCTTCCTTTTTCTTTGGTGAAATTTTCCTTTAAGGACTTATTTTTTTAATTCAGAAGCTTTCAAACTCACAGGAAAGTTGAAAACTTTGGTCATTCAGTACAAAGAATGACCATATATTTTTATCTAGATTCACCAACTGTTGCTATAGTTTGCTTCTCTCTCCTTCTCTCTCTCTCTCTTCAGTCTAGACATCCAGCTCTCTCTAGATATTGACATAGATAAGATATATATATATATATATATATATATATATATATATTAGATAAGATAGAACTTTAAAACATATAGTACATATATTAAGTTTAATATATATATTTTAACGTTCTCTGGCCAAACATATTTGGGATAATTGTATTAAACACTGTTGAATAGGGGCTAGCTGAGTGGCTCAGTTGGTTAAGAGCTGGCTCAAGAGTTTGAACTCCGAGCAACAGCGGTTCGAGTCCAGCCCGAGCTGAGCAGCCGCTGAGCTGCCCACAGGTGGCAGGATGGCTCAGCTAAAAAAAAACCCAAAATGTTCTTAAACACAGTTGAATAATTTTGGCTTTGTGCGTCTCTGAGAAAATATTCCCATTGTGGGACCTCCCCACTTACCGGATCGGGAGCCCTTTCTTCCTGGAAGAGCTGGTGGACCAGCTTTGCTCCAGGTCTGCTTGTGAAACTTCACTCGCATTGGAAGTTGTACTTGTGGAGGATCCAGTAACAAGCTCCAGCTGCAAAAAAGCATGTTTTCGTGTCTTGTGCCAAACGGTTGATTCCTGAAGCTAAAAGAACAATTAGCAGGAGGGTGAATTGTCTTTTATTTAGAGTTCAAAGCAGCCTCGGGGAGTGTTTACCCAATAGGTTCTTCCCTGCTTCCAAGCCATTAGTAAAGAAAACTGTGCTTCATGAGCATGTTTCTATTCTAGGAGCTTTCCCCAAAAAGCCAGGCGAGCACTCTGTTGTTCTAGCAAAGATATGGCAAAATCCCACTGTTTCATCCCCGGAACCACCATTTCTTCGTGGGCGATATTTGCATGAGCGCCGCTAAGCCAAGTCCTCTGGAGGCCACAAAGGGACACAAGGCTCGTTCTCATCCCGCAAGAGAAGAGCTTAGGTCTCAATGTTATAACTGAAGTATAAATAGAAACATAACTCGGGAATCACTACTTGGCCTTTCTCATCGGTCAACGTTCTTTGAGCTTGCCACCACGATTATTCTAAAAGCGCTAAATCCTTCTGCTCAAGCCCCAGCCTGACAATACCCGGCAGCATTTTAGGAAATGCAGTGGTACTCAAATAGTGTGTAGGATTCCATCTCCAGGAAAACATGGAGGCAGTGGCTGGGGTATCACTTGCACACAGTCCAAACATCCCCTGCGGTCTTAATGAACCACATTTGCTTTCCTCTTGGCTTCAGGCTGAGTCAGACCAGCCATAAACGAAGTCAGTTACAGTCCTGTTTGATCACGTGATGTGTGACTACATCTTGGCCTGTGATAAATGATCGTGTCTCTGGACCCGTGTGAGTTTGTAACATTTTTTTTAGTGTGTGTCGAGTCAAACCAGAGTAAATGAATGTTTACTGCCATTGTTATGAGAGAAAGAGAGAGAGGAAGGAAGAGAGGAAGGAAGGAAGGAAGGAAGGAAGGAAGGAAGGAAGGAAGGAAGGAAGGAAGAAAGGAAGGGAAGGGAAGGTCATCTGCTCCATGTGATCTTCCTCGTCCTCCAGGCAGGACTGAGGGAGGTCTGTGTGGGTGCCATGTTGAATCAGTCACTATGGTAAGGTGGTGAGAGCATGCCTGGGTTTAAAGCATGCTTCAGTCCTAATCGATTAGCTTTGTGAGTCTGGACAAGCTGTTTAAGCTTTATAAGGCTCCTTTTGCTGAGTCCTTACTTTGTGCAGGCTTGTCCCTAGTCACTCTACACATATTAACTCATTGGCACCTTCCAGCAAGTTTACAGGGAGGCAATTCGTTAAGCCCATTTTACAACCAGGGCCAAGTAACTTGCCCAGGGTTAACATGTCTAAATCCTTATGAAGGTGAAATGAGATAATCAACCTAAAGCCCTTAGCAGAATGCTTGATGCGAAGTACGCACACCACATTGTAATTTTCATTTATTGTTTTTTAAAGGTAAAGTCTATATAGTACTGTTATGTGCCAGACATTATTTTGAATGCTTTATACTTACCAACTCATTCAATGGTATGAAATAGGTACAATTTTCACACCCATTTAATAGATGAGGAAAACGAGGCACAGAGAGACTAAGAGATCTGCCCGCTGTCATGTGACTATTTAGTGATGGAGGCTGGCTGTGAACCAGTCTGGCTCAGAGACCACACTCAGTCTTTACGCAAAACCGTCACTATTAGTGTTGTGTGTTTAAACCCCTATTGGCACCCATCTGCCTATGAGTTTCTCTAGGACAAGGACTGTTTCATATACTGTCGGGAGTCCCTGCAAGGTATCACCTCTCCCACCATCGCTATAACCACGGCCCAGGACTCGGAGGTTCTGGGTGAATTTGTTGTTGAATAAATGTTCACGCTAACAGGTTACATGTGATTCGATGAAGAAATTATTAGAAAAAGTGAAGGGCTGGCACATGGCTACACTTGAAATGAGAAAGCGAGACAAGGAAGTGTTGCTAAACATGGTTTGCACGAAATGGAGACATTGCTAACTCTGTTTTGAAGATGTCCTGATGCCAGGGTTCCTGGGCAAGAAAGTCACATTCTCATGCTCAGTCTTGGAGAGGGTGTTTTCCTCTGCAGTGAGCGGAAGCTACCGTTATCACTTGACCTGCTTGTGTGTATCAACAACGAACACTGGTTGAGCTCTTTCCATTAGCAAGATCGAACGCTGAGCCTTTTAGAAGCATCGTCTAATTTAATCCTTTTAATGACCACAGGAAGGAGGGCCTACCGGTATTCCCATTTTACAGATTGATAAACTGAGTGTTGGGGTCAATAGGCTCAAGGTCACATGCGAGTTAAGATTTGAATCCACATCTTCAGAACTAGAGTTGTCTTGAGGGAAATGGCCCTGTTTCCACAGGAGACCTCCCGAGCATCGGTAAAGTGGGGGTCTGGATTATGATGGCTTTGGTGGGCCCTCGGGCTCCTGCCTGTCCTCCCCTTTTGGCACCAGGCCTCTGGTCTGCAGAGTGCAGGCAACAAAAGCAGTTTACCTCCTGTTTGGCACGATATCATTTGTTTCTGACAGCTGTTCCTAACTGCAGTACCTATTGAACGTGCAAAACACCTTACTGACGTCGACTGAGAAAATAGGGTACTTAGTTTGTTTTCAGTGCCCAAAGTTGCCGTATGACGTTATTCTAAAATCCTGCATATTATAGTTTTTTGGGAGTTCTCCTTAACTTTTGATGCTGAAATATTTACCATCGTGTTGAGATAGTGGTGCAGGCCATGCCATAAAACTTGTCTTTGATGCCAACGGCGGACAAATATTGCTGTGTTTTTTTTTA
The DNA here is from genome assembly GCF_001890085.2 of Hipposideros armiger. NCBI lineage: Eukaryota > Metazoa > Chordata > Mammalia > Chiroptera > Hipposideridae > Hipposideros > Hipposideros armiger. Next base: position 6,209,770 of record NW_017731354.1, read on the forward strand.
TTGGAGAGGGAGGGAAAATTGGCATCAGCTAGGAAGTCACTGCATGTTCAGTGTCAATGACTTAAGTTCCCTCTGGTTGGCTCCTTCACAAATCCCCAAGCTCCATGAAACAGCATCAGAGACAATAAAAGAAAAGAAAGAAAGAAAGCACAGAACAATAAAAAGGCATCCAGAAAGATTTTCATAAATGCAACAGGACTTTTAAAAAAAGCAATTTCATGTCTACTCCAGGTAGACACATAAAATCTTATGAACAAGTTCAAAGTCTCATTCACGAGACTTTCATGAAGATTCTTTTAAAAATTTAAAAAAGAAAGGAGTTGGATGGGAGGAAAAGGAGAGAAATCGAGGATTTGGGCCTTGGGCGTTGGGAAATCGGGGGAGGAATTTCTTCCACTCTCCCTTGTTGCAAGTGTCATGAGTCTCCCGACGTTAGTGGAGTCTAGCCTTGTCACAGAGCTCATTAGTATTCATCATTAATTCATATTTTCAAAGCAACAAAGGAGAAAACAGTAGTAGGAAGAATAAGAAAATGTCAAATCCTGGGAGTAACATTTCAGTGCAGTGTTGCGACGGAGGTTAGCGGAGGTTGTGCATTCGTAAAAACCGATCCAAACACAGGGAAGGGAAGAAAGCACACTCTTTCCCCTACCGAACGCCAGATTCACTCTGCCAGGTCCCAGCCTGTGGCTTCTTACCTGTAAAGTTCCTTTCGGCGGCTGCAGCAACCTAGCCTTTAAGTCCCCCCTTGAGAAGCTTCCTTTGATAATAACGATGCGCGCATTTTGTGCCAGGTGCTGGGGTCGGGCGTTTACCAGGATTATCTCATTTCACTTGGCAGCCACCCTATAGGGTCATGCCCATGTTATCCCCACTTTATAGACAAGGTAACTGAGGACAAACAGAGTTGTGACTTGCCCAGGGTTACCCAGCTGGTCAGTTTTGTGGCTGCAGTCCAGACCTAGAGTTTGCACCTTAATGGGGGGTACCCGGCACCAACAGGAACCCTGTTCTCTCGGCCGTGCTGGGTGCCCTGCTCAGGACTCCCTCACACCCATGATCCTCCCAGCCTCGAGAGGAGGTGGCGTGGATCTCCGGCAACCCAAGTAGAGGCTGGTAAAAGACCATACACTTACATCAGGTTTCACAAAGCCGCCTATCCCCACTGTGGGGGCGGAGAATAAATAAGCCCAGTGAGGGTTTTTTTTCTACAAAAATCATAATTCTATGCTTTCCCTTGGTGACTGGCTGTAGGTAAGGCTCATGTCTAAGAAGCTGTATTTTCAGCTGCCTTTTTACATCTATAATATAGATGTACTCATAGGATACTGTGTTCTCTGCGTTTTGACCACTGTAAACCTTTCCCCTTTTCTTCACCTTCCCCATGCACTCCTTTTTCATTTAGCAAGTCACTCAGCAAACCTTGCCTCGTGTCCACCCCACGTCAGCCTCCGGGCTAAGTTCTGAGAGTACAAGGATGAATAGAGTAAGGTGCCTGTACTCGGTGGGGGTCCCAGGTATGGAGGTTGAACATGATGACAGAAAATAATAGCTAACGTTTTTCAACACTGTTTGCCATTCTCAGCTCATCACATGTGCTTCTGCTCTTAACCTTCAGTTGCTACTATCCCCATTTTATAGGTGGGAAAACCAAGGTGCAGAGCAGTTAATTGACTTGCTTACAGACTCACAGCCAGCAAGTGGAGTTCACTCATACCCACTCTGCTTCACAGCGCGATTTATCCTTCCGGGAGGGAGCAGTGCGCCCAGCCTGTGTGGGTCGGGCACATACAAGGCTGGCATCCGAACTGGGGCCTGAGGGATAAATGGAAGTAAACAAGGCAGAGAAGACGCCATATGCCAGGCAGGGAATACAGTCTATGCAAGGGCACCGGGGCTGAGGAAACAACGCAGGCAAATAGTTTACAGAGGTCAAGTAATAGGGTAGAGGAGGGCGTGGAGGCACGAGACTGCATGAGACCAAGGTTGACAAAACAGTGTTTTTCACAGAAAAGTGCCCGGGCCCTGTGCAGGACTGGGTACTCATTCAGTAAAGCGTTTTGTTCATGGTCCAAAAGGCAAATGAAATCAAAGGATGTGACGCCTTTCAGAGAATTCTTCTGGTTTTAGTTTTTAATTTCTCTCTCTCTCTCTCTCTCTCTCTCTCTCTCTCTCTCTCTCTTTCGGAAATGTCTGAGTCTACTGGAAGTGATGTATAGTGAGAAAAACAAATGTGGTTTAGGTTGTCAGTCTAAACAACACTTTGCACCGTGGAAGGGTAACGTGCAGACGGAGTAAGAGATGGAGTAATTCAGTGATATATACTTGCTTTTCCCCCCTTTTTTTCCTTGTAGCCCTTTCCCCTAAAGATAGAGGACAGCTGAGAGAAAAACAAACCTGCTTAATCGAAGGAGTTGATCACTTAGGATGCGGTTAATTGAGGCCACACTGGACAGACTGATAGTGGAGTTTTTTATTTGATCTGTCAGTTTCAGCTAACAGATTTCGTCTGTTGAGCCAATTCTGATTGATGGTCTGTGTGCTGAGGCCTCTGAGGCTGTGCTGAGGTCAGTGAGAGCAATGTTATCCACAAGCGATGTCCGCCAAGGTCACAGACAGGGCTGTGGTAGTACATTTGATTTGCTGAGTAATTTCTAAGTTTCTGATCAAGTGGAACTCGGATGCAAAGCAACAGATATTTGAATCCTACTTTAACAGTATACCTCAAGCTGATGGAGAGTGGAAATTATGGAGGTTAGTTATGTGGATGGTTCCCTAACCCAGCCCCATACAGGGAACCGAACCAAAGTCCATGTGCAAACCACAATAGCACAGAATGGCCACGCTCAGATAACGACACACCAGGCACCAGTGCTGTGAGTTAAGACATACACATGACACGACTCCTTGTGTGTGAAGGGACGTGGGTAAAGCAATTCTGGCCAGTCAGTGCAGTTTGCTGAACTAGATTTTTTTGAAACATAATTTTAAGCAGGCCTGTGATATAGTCTATTTGTGCTATATACCTTTAAAGTCTTAAGCATTGTTTGCATCTAAAACAGGTGAAATTGCCTTATGGCGATTACATATCCAGGTTTCTACTGTCAAAAGGCAGCAGAGATGGCCCCTGCGGAGCTGAGTTGAAACTAAACATTTTGTTATTGTGACTGCACACTTATAACAAAGGTAGACAGGCTACAGTTGGGTGTTATGGGGAAAACGGATTTTTTTTTTCCTAGTTTATTTTGTGATTCCTGAGGTCGCTCTGAGCTTTAGGTCTAGGTGAAGGCAGAACAAATTCTCAAAACATCACAATTGCATGTATTGTTGTGGGAGTTATTTTTTTTTCATGCTATAATTTTTCTTCCTGAGAGGTCGTAATTTGCACATCTAACTGAATTGTACGTAATACGATTACTGCTATCTCTTTTGTTTTGGATTTCATATTGGGGTGATGATAATGAAATCAAACCTACAAACAGAATACCTTTGCCTTCTGAGAGATTTCAGGCAGGGGCAGTGGAGGGGAGAGACTGAGCGGGGAAAAATGGACCTAGCAAAATACCTATTAAAACAAAAGAATCTAGTAGGCAAATGTATCAATTAACACTCACTTTGAGCTTAATTATTTAGGTTTGTAAAAATCCTGCCTATGGTAAAAGAAGGAAGGAAGGAGGGAGGGAGGAAAGGAGAAAAAGAGAGAGAATGAAAGCAAGATACTAAGTCCAAAGAAGAAATATTAGGTTAAAAGTAATTACGTTATCAGTAATATTTGACCAATTTCGACATACCAAAAAAGTTTCATATGATTCACCCTAACAGCCCTCAGTGGCTGTGAAGGGCATAGATCCATATATATTTTTTTAATTTGTCAGTTACAGTTGACATTCTGTATTATTTTGTATTAGTTTCAGGTATACAGCAATACTGTTGGACCCATCAGTCTTAACTAGCACCAAGTCCAAAATCTTCACAGCACCAATACATCCATAATTGTGTAAAGATTATTGTCCTGTGCACCTTTGGAAGCAGCTCCAGCCGCCCAGGGGGCATCCTTGGTGCCTGTGACCTGAAGAGAAAAAAATGAAAGTCACAGGCAGAAAAGTAGCTGCTGAAGCACCCTTTGATTTCCCCTGTCATTTAGTAAACGCATTAAATTAAGCTGCAGATGTTTTCCTGTCAACACAACGCTGTATTATGGTGTGTTATTTTCCTGATAGAAACATTTTATATACTGTAAATAAACACAGTTTTGTTAATTAGTTAATGAATTATTTTTTAATGCTCCATTAGGCTTTAGAAAAAAAATAGCACAGACTATTGAAAGTTCTCATTTTTAATAAACAGACCTTGGAGTAAATATGGAATGCCTCAAATCTGCTGAAATGGTGGTTCTTGCCGGAGTAATTATGGCTCCAGCGCTCTGTTTTAAGTTATTATGTGCTGCTTAGGGTATTTTAGGCTTGGTTATTAAGGCTTATTAGAAGTACCCAGGATTTGGGATAGGGTATCTGAACATAACATCTTGAAGTAAGGGAGAGAGATGAGGAATTTGCTCATTTATTTTATATCTCCCCC
>NW_017731354.1:6214372-6261018 GCF_001890085.2 Hipposideros armiger
CCCCCCCCGCCCTGCAGTAGGGAGGTGCTTTAAACAAGTAGCAAAGAAATAGAGAATTCTGCACTTAAGGTCCAAGTTAACCTGCGACATGCCAGAACTTTAGCAACAAAATAAACGCGTAAGCGTTCTTCATTCTTGAGTCATGCCATTTTCCCACCAAACAAGGACGGAGGCTCTTTGCTTGTGGAGTATCTCAGTCCAGCAGTCGATTGGAAAAAGGTCCAAGCAGGGGACGCGAGTTCTCTCCCGGATGAGTTCATTTCAATAGTCACTGTGTTTCATCGGATGCAGCTGGTTACATTTTTAATAGGCAGATGGCTAATTTTACAGTTCCAAGCCAGTCTCTCATTGGACAGCATCCAAAAAGCCCATGGTAGGGTAATGCCCGGCAGAAAGTTCAACAGGACACTTGGGGGGAACATATGCTAATGTCAGCCTTTTTACTTAAACATCTTTAAAAAGAATATTCGGTGCTAAGCTGAGGGATTTTCACAGACTCAAGCCTAACACCAGATGGGTGGCCGGCTCTGAAATCTTTAGGGCCTAAGCAAATGCTTTTAATCAGGCTTGGATGGTCAGAGAATCAAATAGCATCAAACCAGTAGTCACCCAGTGATTTTTAAAAATGACAAAGGTGTATGCATATGCAGAAATGACCTGGCTACCTAGACAAGCGTTTCCTCTTCTCAGAGGCCCATAGCCTTGTTAATCTCTGTAGTCCTGTGGTTACCTCTGCGTCTCATCTCTGTTCGGGGTACCCCACCCCGTCTGACTTTTAGGGAGTTCCTAATGTCCATTTACTTCCCCAGGTGACAGCTGCCCGCCCCCACCATGTCCCCATGGTCGGGGAGAGGTCAGGTGGGGTATTTGTTGCAGTTTTAAATACATCCTCGTTTTTCAACTGTTTGGAAATCTCCCTCTCTCTAAAGCAATGGCTATTTAGATATCTTCATTAAAAGGGAATTTGGGAATATCTCCCATTTTGTAGTGCACGTAACCAAGCATTTCTTATTTTCCACAAAAGGACTTGGGTCCAGTCTTCACAAAAGACTTTGAAAGGTCTAAAACAATCCCCCGCATCCCGGAGTGGGGGTAGGGGTGAGAGGGAGTAAAAAAAAAAAAAAAAAAACCAAAACAAAAAACCAAGGCAAAAAACAACAAACATTTCCTGGGAGGTGATAAACGTCTTGGATGCAGAGTATCCCTTATTTTCTCCGTGTGATGAATTGCCATAGGGTGACTGGGAAAATATAAGAACCACAATGCCAAATGCCTTTGTTTAAAAGAGGCAAATGTTGTTTACCTCTAAGCAAAATAAAAGAGGATCAGAAGAAAGAGGGGATCAAAAGAGCTTTCTCCAAACAGATTTATAAAAGAGAATGATTTTTAAATGATTTCAACTCCGACTTTATAAAAATATTTTATGAGGCACTTTTCTGAAAATAACATGCTTCTGAAGCGTTTTCCTCCCCAAATCGCTTCCTGAAAATGGTGACATTACTTTTATCCAGCTCAATTGGCGGCACAAGACTGTATTTAAAACAATGCAAAGAAATCCAACAAAGCCAGTAACTCTGCACAAGGAGACCAGCCTTCCCCCCCCCCCCCCCCCTTTTGGCCACAAAACTAACCTTCAAACCTCAAATTGAATCTATAAATGCTTCTATCAAATTTTTCTTTTAGGAACCTGGAAAGCAGTTCATTTTGTTTTACAGAACAGGTTTCAAAAGAGTTTTCTTGCAGAGTTTTTGTTTCATAATCAAAATAATTCAAGGGAGGTGACACGACTTTTCTTTTGAGATTTTTTTTTTCTGGACAAAGTCTAGTGGAGGGAGAGGGAGAAAAAAAAAATCTAACCAATTCCAAGACTAGCAGACAAAAGTTACACACAATGGGAAAAACCTCAAAGATAGTTATAAATTATTCTGTCACTAAATTAAAGTATCCAGAGAAGAAAAGTCTTAAAAATGTGAACTGAGCGCCAGCGAACTACCTTCACAGTTGATGGAATTATGGAAACTTCTCTGGTCTGACTATCCCCCCAAATACATTTTAGCCTTTTATTGTTTTTAATGTAGTTTAAAGAAACTTTATGCCATTTCAAAATAAATAAATAACTTTGAAAGGGAAAAAAAAAGCCAAAAGAAAAGCAGAAATTGGGGCAGTTTTTAAACTGCAAGCCAACTGTTTGCTCTACTTTGCTTTATTTATTAGTTCTTAAGGTATTTAAAACTTGAGCATTAAAACTGCAGAATAATTTGCAAATGAATGCAGTTGGAGTTGTGAAAATATAACTCACAGCTGAATGTGGGTTATTCAGACAAATGGCTGCTTTGTTCGAGGAGGGGAAGTAAAGTTCTGTGTTAATTTATTACAAACTGCAGCATTTCATCCCTGATGTCCAGGCAACAATGTTTTTTATTTCAAGTAATTTATAAGCACTTCCCAGAGCACTTAGCAGTGATGTCCTTGGCTATTTTGCTCCCAGAAGCGGAGTGTATATGTATTTACTGTGGGAATTTGTTTTTAATAAAACTGTTGTAAGGCATTTTTATTCCTTTGCTTTGTTACATTAAAAACATTCGCTGCATAAGTAATGTATTTTATTCCAAGTTGAAAGGCAGCAGATCACAGCCAACAACTGTATTGGTTGGTTGAGAATACTGACGAGAGAAGCAGTGTTTAAAGCGAACCAGATCATTTTTCTAGCTGCCCTAGGTGTCTCCTCTGCCTAGGTGTCAGGGAGGCAGCTGTTAGGTGACCGAGGGCCCCGCCAGTGCTCAGGAGGTCCCAGGATGCAAGCACTGGAGACCAAAACTCACACAACAGATCTTAATAGAAAAAGGGAGACTAATGGGTAGTAATTGTGTGTGTGAGTGCTGCTGTGTGTGTAGGAATGAACACACACACACACACACACACACACACACACACACACACACAATTAATGTTAGGGATCCTTAAAAGTTTTCATCAGCTCTCTTATTTCCTAGAATCAATTCACAGCCCTAGAGAATCCGAAATTGGCCTTTAGTTCAGTGTTTAAAGAAAGCCCACGGATATTCAGGTTCCTATGTACACATAGACATCTACAATTTTAAAAAATCAGAATTACTTGGATGCTATTTGGTAGGTTGAATTTGGGGCAAGGTGCCTCAACACCACATTTGGTTCCCGGTTTTCAGCTTTGGGGAGAGAATTGTGGAGAAAGCTATGTCACTATAGTCTTGCCCCAAAGGATAGAAGAACTAGCTGTTTTGCTGATGCCAAGAGTCCTGTGAAGATTCCAGTTTTCCAGGGCCTTTAACCATCTCACTCTTCCAAGAAGGGATGAGTTAGTTGAAGTCATAGCCTATCTATCTATCTATCTATCTATCTATCTATCTATCTATCTATCTATCTATCTATCATCTATCTATCTATCATGCAGTTTTATCATCCTTGCAGCTTCGACTGGGAGAAAACCAGCTGATGTTATAGGACACTGATAGATAATTTCCATATGTATGTAACCCCAGAATCGCTATACAGGCAGACCTCATTTTATTGCTTTTGGATTTATTGCCCTTCACAGATGTTGCAATTTCTACACATTGAAGGCAAGACCCTCCACCAGCAAAAAGGTGAGGTACAACTTGCTTTATTGTGATACTCATTTTATTGCCGTGGTTGGGAACCGACCCCTCAGCGTCTCCGAGGTCTGCCTGTATGGTTAACAGGTATCACGTGGTGCTTTACATGTGAACACTGCTGATGCAATCTTGAGCTCCCGAGGCAAAGGTTATACCAGGCCCTGCAGCCTACTGAGGTACGGGAGCTGTGTAAAATGCAGCCTCATAATTATCTAGACACATTTGAGAAGTTCTTTATAATTTGAAAATTGCTTTGACTTTTAAGAATAAATTTGATGAGCAATTACTCCATAATAATAGATTTTTAAGCTTATTATTAAAAAAGTGTAACAAGAGACATGTTTGAACAAATTACCTTTAAGAGAATCTAGCTTTTTTTTCGCCTGGCCACTCACTTTTCCAGAAGTGAGGAATAAATGGAAATATAGATAGCTATATGAATTAGCCATAGAAATCATATTTATTATTTGTAAAGGACCCGTGGAAACAAGCACTGGACTGTAGGCCAGGAAATTGAAAGAAAGTAGGAAGTAGGTCTAATAAGAATCTAACCTATGCACTTGGTGCAAACAATAGTTCTCTTCTCATCCATTCACTATCCCAAATGGAGAAGAATTGATCAACACTTTCTCCTATTCCTTCTGTTTGTTTATTAAAAAAATCAACCTAATTTTTAAAGACCAGCTCTAAAAAGCTTTTCTGACCTTAACTTATATTCATCTTTTCATCTTGTAACTCCTAGACTGGGAAGTGTGTATGTGCTTGTGTGTCTGTATATAGGTGTGTATTTACATTTTCAGGGCTGGAAGGCCCTTGGGAACCACGGGGCAATCAGCCCTCGGGCCGTGGTCATCGCACCTGGAAAGCGAGCAGGTTGACTGAGGAGGAAGGAGGAATGGTACTGAGTTCCTGTAGAACAGGGTGTGGACCAGGGCTTGGCTCAGCAGGCTGGATGTCCATCTTGACATCGTCAAGTTCCTGTGGAGTCCAGCCCCAAACTCTTCCCTCGGGGATTTCTAACACCTTGAGTCCCTTGGAGATAAAGAGGAAGTCACGTTATTTTCCTTAGTGAAGAAATCAACTCAAGAGCTGGTCATAATAAAATAATGTTCATGATTTTTTTAAAGAAATGAGAGAGAAAGAAAGCAGAAAAAGATAGCACATCGATTCGTGACGTGACAACGACAGCTGAGAGTATTTAGCTAAGATTGGAAACAGTTATCTATCATTCAAGTAATCCTCAACTTAAAATTTGTCCAAACAAATATTTACCATGGATGATGAATCTCTGTGCTTCTGGAGGGGATTTTAGTGTCCTAAACAAACAGATCTCAACTATTACTTCGTGCTGAGTTGATTTGTTAAACCCCATTTTAAGCGTGTCATTAACAAGAGAATCCTTGGGCGGGAAAACCTTCTCTAGTCCCTAGAAGTTGACACCCAGAGTGCTGAGAGACCTGCCTCTCATGTGAGTGGTTATTTCATAGCCCTGTTCTGCGTGCTAAAGACTAGTTAGCAGGAAAGAAAAAGTAATGCAATGAAAGGGGCGTGCGTTCTGAGGATGGAAGCCCCGCCTGAATCGCGACCATGTGGGTCCTCTGCTGCTATAGAAACGTCTTGTGCAGAGTGGCAGGCTCTGGAGGCCAACCACCTCAGATCCCAGCCCTAGCCCTGCCACTTGCCATCTGTGCGATACTGGGCTGGTGACTTTATCATCTTTGTGCCTCAGTTTCCTCATTTGTAAAGTCGAGATGATAATAATAGCATCTACCTCCTAAGGATGTTGTGGGTATTAAATTCATCACATGATATTTTCTATGTATCAACTAAGCTTGGCGTATAGGAAATGCCTTAGGATTAGGAATCACTATCGTTTCTCGGCACAGTCCAAGTTCATATGTCCATTGAATGGAGTGGTACCCATATTGACCTTCAACTTGCAGCTTTGCTCGGGAGTAGGATGCTTTCTCTGCTCTCATTGTCTCTTTTCTAATGTGTTTTCTTATTGAACAAGGTAGACCAGCAAGCCCTTTCTTCCCCTGCGCCTCCCCGGATCTCTTGCATTCTCTCTTTCTTCTGTCTCTTCCTGAGCCCGGATCTGTCCCCTTGAGTTCTCTAGACATCCTTGTTACAGCTCTATCTGCCTCATTTATATTCATTCATTAGCATATGTTTTACATGCCCCTCCCTTAACAAGTCTTAGAAAGCAGGCCACATGGTGCTAGGGAGGTCACTGGGGCAGGAGGTGGGAGGTATTGAAGGGGGTAGTCTTCTCCAAGTCACTCTGGACAAAACAGAGACTTTCAAGGTTCAGAGCACAAAAGTGGGCCCTGTTAGCTTCTCAAGTTCAGGGAACTCACCATAATCCAAAGGGACAGAAGAACAACACTTGTCAAGGGGCTGCTACTTCTACCCACCATCACACCCTGGGGTGGCAGGTGCTGGGGTGGAGAATACTTGTGGCTCAGGATCACATCGGTGGGCCCCTAGATGTCTGAGGTTTGCTCTTTTGGGGTCTCTCAGTTTCTCTGGCTCTTATTACAGTTTCCTTTTATCTCCACCATTATTTATACTTGTGAAATTCATTCACACTCTGGTGAAAAGAGCTAATACAGTTTAATGCAATATCTCCCTGGGGAATGTGGGTTTTAAGAAGCTGCAAAAGGTTACCTCTAGATTGTAGGACAGGGGATACACACGGCTATGTTTGGCCTTTAGAAGTCTTTGATTCAGTCCACAGTGTGATGCCAAAAAACAAACTGATGATGAAAATTAGTACAATTCCGATGATGAAAATTAGTACAATTCCCATAAACGTCTGGATGTCTGGCCTCGCGGGAAGGTTCTAGGCCTGCCTGCCTTTGTCTTCTCTCTCACTGCATCTGTGTGACCCTCTCGCTTGGCAAGTGTTCACTCTCAAGTGTCTGCCATCCCAGCTCAGAGGATCTGAGGCCCTCCACCATCCTAGATGCTGGGGATCTCTAATAAGAGGCAAGCTGGCCCCAAATTAGGGGATGGTGAAAATATGTTTGGGCTTTTTACCTTCTAGTTTTATGTTTATTATGAAATGTGCATTTGTGTATATAGTTTAATGTAACTATGTATAAGTAAACACACCTATCTTGGGATGCATGTTCAGATATTTTTGACTGATGGTGTATATGATCAAACACGGAGACCTTTGTTGCTACACTATGGTGTACTTTGGAACAGTTGCTAGAAGGTGAATGTGTGCAAAACACATGTTAATTCGTGAATAACAAATGAGCCAGATGGAGCTGTATCAAGGATGCCAGGAGAGAGATAGCTCAAGGAAACAGAGAGAGAGAGAGAGAGCACAGAGAAAGAAAGAAAAAACAACATGGAGGCTGGTAAATATGACCCTTAAGAACCCTGAAGCTCTAACCAGTTCTCCTAGCTATGGCAGATGCACCACACAGGAGATAGCAAACTTTCTTCTTAGGACACAGGCAGAATTCCCGATGCGTCAATACAGAGCTTAGAAGACATCTATTCCTGTAGGTCATTTTATGTAGTGGGAATTTGCCTTGAAGGCTGAAGCAATTTGCCTGGGGTCATCAGCAAGTCTCCTCTGCTGCTGAGCATGGTCATTTGGGTTTCTGGGAGGTGACCAGTTATCAGTGCAGCTAGAACAAGAGGGCGCAGCTCTTAAAGCCACCAGTAAGAAATGTATCCTTTACTGGGAATCCGTTCTTACCATGTCTATGAAAATTAAACCCGTTTCTTTGCTGTTCTGCATGGTGAATCCAGGCCCTCTCCTATCCGGTCAGTTGTCTCCAGGAAAGAAATATTGAACAAGGTGACATTCAAGGAAGGGCTTGTAGCACAATAGATAAGGATAAGAGCTTTGGGAGCAAATGAACCTGGGTCAAGTTCTAGGTTGGCCTGTTACTCAGGGTGTGAGGTCTGTATTCGCACTTGTAAAATGGAGTTAATTATAGTACTGACCTCACCAGGCTCTTGGCAAGATTCAACTGGGTGTCCTGTGGGGCATGGTATGCTCTCAGCTCTGGCCAGGGCAGCTAGCCCTTGCTTTATGTGATGTGAACTTAATTTTTGGCAAGGAATTTACTTGAGTTTTGGTGGAGAAAGATCTCTTGCCGGCTCCTGCCCCTCCCTCGTCCTTCCCCCTCCGCATCTTCCTCCACCTTCTTTTTACCTGTCCTGTCTTTTCCCCAGTTCCTCTTCCCTCTGTCCCCCAGGCAGTTTGCTAGGACAGGCTAAGGACTCCAGTGTGGCCTTGAAGCCCAGAAAAGGAGGGGGGAATCCAGGCCATTTCAGAAACGTCAGCCCACCTTCTGCTTTTGAAGCTCCTGCTTCCGGCGGCCTCTGCTGTGGGTGCCGCTCTCCCCCTGTAGGGGGCAGGTTGGAAACATCCGCTTCCGACAATGGTGCGTCCTCCTGCCTCAAGTCCAGAGACTCTGAACCAGCCTTATCTGCCCTTCACATGAGCGACCAGCAAGAGGTTTCAAACGCTGGTTCCTTGAGCCTGGCTTTCCCTGTACGTGTTCTGTGCAAAGATCAAAGGTGCCGGAGGGCACTTTATCTCCCAGATCAAATACCCACACAGGGCAGGGGTCAGTACTGGGGTACTGACGGAGGTGGCACCCAGCTCAGGAAGGCAACGCTGGGCCCGATGTGCTTGTGCAACCTGGTGGCACCCCGTGTTTTCCCAGACCTTGGGTTTCCTTCCGATGCCATTCCGGGAAGGGTGCTGGGCTCTTTTCTTAGCATGGCTCCCTGTATCAGTCCAGAATAGGAATTCCTAAAACCCCATTAACTAGCAATCAGTCAGGGCCAGAGAGGGCGCCTCCACCACCCCGGGAATATCCAATTAGCAAATCATGATCCAGCCCTCCAGTGAAAGAAGTCAGACCCATTATCTGTGACGTCCCCAATTAGAGTGTTTATTCATGAAAGACTGCGCTGAGCGCCAGCGTCTCTGCTCCCCCCTTCCCAAAGCGGGGCCAGAGTAAGCATCTCTTCCCACCTCCCCCACAGTCTGCCCAAATCACGGGCACTTCTGCTAGCGGCAGTATGGAAGAGTGAAATTCTTCAGGTTTGGTCATGCCTGACTTGAGTTCCATGGTTTGCGTTCCTTTGGGGTGGGGGGTGGGTGGGGGGGTGGAAAAATAAATGAGTTGAGCCCCGAGTGTGGCTGTGATTTAGTTAGTATTTATCAATCTCACTTTAGCTGTAAAGCTGGCATTTATCAGACCCTGAGAATGCCCCCAGGTGCTGGAGTCTCACTCCCTCCCCTTCCTGCGTTCTCTCCTCACTTGCAATCAGTTATGTTTTAACTGCATAAAAACGCGGAGCCAACGTGCATCTGCTTTTCCAGCTAAAATGGCCCTTCAGTGCCTCGGTGGGGGCAGCACCCCTTCCGTTCTGTTTTCCAAAGGAGGAAACATAATATTACTGGGTTTGGCTGTTTTATAAACCTCTCCGTTTTTTTGTTTTTTGTTTTTATATAGCCAAGAAGATAACCCCACTTTAAACATGCTCAAATAAAGATAGTGATCATGAAGTAAGTAAATAAGTAAATAATAAAACAACCCAACATGATTGGCCAGGAAGATAATCTTAGCAAGGGCTCCTCATTCTGGAAGACTGAATAAAAGGGAATATTCGAATGCATTCAGAACAGCGGCCACATTCTGCTTGCTAGGAGATAAAATCCTGGCTCCGAGAGCATTCTGAGGAAGGCCATTTTAGCATTTGACATGGTCTGAATTTTCTTGCAATAGCAGGCCTCAGAAGTCAAACCTTCTCTCCACTAGAAGGGAAATTCTATTCCTTTCTAGCTTTCCCGCTCAGACAAGTTGCTTGGGGGAATAAGGGAGCATTGCTTTGACCAAAACTTGTGTAGGCTGCTGCAAAAACACAATCTGTCTGTTTATATTTCTAGAGCCAAACACGGTGTTTTCTGTAATTCTGATTAGCATCACTTGGCCCCTTCCTTGAAGTATCCTCGGTGGAAATGTTCCAGATAGAAATCTGCGAGCTCCCACCGTCAGTGGTGTGCTGGAGCCGGCCCCTACCAGCTCCAGAGCTGATGTCAAAACGGCAGGAATTCGGCAAACTGGTTTTTAAAGACAACCGTTATTCAAATTTAAATGATACAAACTCACAATTAAGTGAATCGTATGAAAAATAACGGTAATCCTACTCAAACTTATCACTTCTTAACCATTTTACTACTTTTTACTGGTTGCACACACAGTTACATCTTAAAGTTATTTACATCTATTGTGTGTGTAGGGAGGGAACACTGGAGAATGGTGTGCTATGCTATTGAGCATCTCTTGTCTTGAAATCAGCCATTGGGGGGAATACTTTCTCCAGGAAAATGACAAACGTGACAAGTCAGGGTCCCCTTCTGCCCCTCCCCCAGAGCCAGCATATCACGTACCCGAACATCACTGGACACAATATTGTGTGTCTAGCTGAGTCTGCAGCTTTCGGGAGAGTTCCCGCAGTGACCCCTCTCTCACCTGGCATCGCTGGGCAAATTTCTGGTCTGAATAAGCGAATTTTATCCACAGCTGAGCGCCGCCCATTCTGCATCTGGTCCTTTATTGCACTCTGGCCTACTTTTGGTGGACCTTTTTCTAAGTTACATCACATAATCTGCTGTCTTTCAAATAGCAATTCTGACAATATTTCAATATTTCCTTGAGATCGAAGCGTGCGTACCACCGTTGCTTCGAGTTCTGTTGTAACAACATCCTCAGGGGCCCTGAAGGTGTGTGTTCATTTTCCCTGTACTAAATGACCTTGACAGCTATGAGATTTTAGATGTTCTGGCTGATTTGATGGCTTGTTAAAAGTCTTCTGGATTAGTGAAAAGATGTCAGCTGTCATGTTTTTAATTACATAAATAGTACACGAATTCACGTTCACAGTAAGTGGTTGAAACAATACATTAATTAAGAAAGAGCGTGTCCCCCTCAAACCATTTTCTATTCCCGGTCCAGAAATAACCCGTCGCATTTTGACGTGTGCCCTCCATGATCTTGTAGTGTACATCTACCCAGGTATACATGTTATTTTATGTGATAATAAATTAATATATACACATGGCTTTTACATAAATGGGAATCACAATCACATAATATTCTGTGGCAAGATTTTGTTACTTACATCATCAGTGTTGTCCATGTGAGTATATTGTGAACTCTGTCTTTTTTTATAACTGCGAGATCCCACAGCTTTTCCCTGTTGATGGGCATTAAGGTGTTTCCATCTAAAAAAAAATATTTGTTGCAAATGAAGCAATATTTAATATCCTTATCATGTATCTCTGTGCACATGCAGATGTATTTATGTAAGGTGACGTTCACAACGTCAGAATCACGAAGTGACAGGGTAATTGTCATTTCCTGTTCCTTTCGTGTCTCATAATCTCCTGCATCAATGAGGTTTATGAATATGGTGCTTGTGAGTAAACTCCGGCTGTGGGGAAAGCTCTGATATGAATACACAGTCACTGTTAATGGGAGGGCAGAAGGTCTGCAGTGGATATTGGAAGCTGCTCAGCAACGGTCCTCTGGACGAGCAAGCTGGTATAGGACGTTTCTGTTTAAAGAAGGTGAGAAGAAAGCACAGTGGTTAGTGAGGCAGGCACTGCCAGTGCTTGTCCCCATCCTCAGGCTCTTACTCTTCCAGGACATTCCAGCTCTCTTCCAACCGTCCTTCTCTGCTTATGCAGGCCTGGGGGCTTCCTTCAACGCCTCATGAAGCCATTTTGCCCAGAAGGTAGGCCCAAAGTGCTAGGGAGCTAACAGCCCCCAGAAGCAGCTCTCAAACAGCCCTCCAGTTGGTGTTTAAATACCCCAGCTCCGTCCCGGCTAAGATGGGACCGTTCTGAGGCCTGCGCTTTATACCATTTCCAGAGCGTCCCTTCACTGCCCACCATGGCAGCCGGCTGGGCGAGACACCCTTTCTCAGCCACCTTCCCTTCCCTAGCTCACTGCCCCCTTCTGTCTAGGATTTTCTGCACCCCAGATAAATTGAACCCTGGACGCTGGGTTGTTCCTGGGGGAAGCCCAAACCAGGACAGCTGTCTTCTCATTATGGTGGTCATGGCAGCTTCAACCCCAGAAATGAGATGTCGCTAAGCAAAGATAATGTTCCACCTCGCTCATTGCGAAGGACAAGTACCCTCTGTTTTCTTGTGTTTTTTTTTTAATTCTTTATTAAATTTATTGGTTAGTAAAATTACACAGGTTTCAGGTGTACAGTTCTATAATACATCATCTATTTATTGCATTGTGTGTTCACCACCCAGAGTCAGTTCTCCTTTCACCGTATATTTGACCCCCTTTTCCCTCTTCCACCACCCCCTCCCCCCTTACTCTCTGGTAACCACTGAACTGTTGTCTGTGCCTATAAGCTTTTGTTTCTTTGTTTGTTTGTCTTATTCCTTTGCTGCTTTCTGTTTTATATCCTACGTATCAGTGAAGTCATATGGTTCTTGACTTCTTCGGTCTGACATTTCACTCAGCATGATAATCTCAGGATTCATCCATGTTGTCGCAAATGGCACTATTTCATCTTATGGCAGAGTAGTATTCCGTGTACATATACATTATGTACCACTTCTTTATCCAGTCATCTATCGAAGGACACTTTGGTTGTTTCCATGTCTTAGCCACCGTGAATAATGGTGCAGTGAACATCAGGGTACACATATCTTTACAAATAAATGTTTTCAGATATTTTGGGTAGATACACAGAAGGGAAGCACCCTCTTTATAAATGAATCAGGTTACATCTGGCTGCTCTTGTACAGAACTTTTGGACCCATGACTTCACTGGCAGGGTATGCTGACTGGGATAAAATTGTGTTGCATCATAACAGACATTCTCCCACGGAGAAAATACGAATAGCCTCACATGTCTTCCTGCCCCATACACTTGACATGCACTTGACAAAGAAAGCCCACATCTGCTTGAGAGCACCTACAGTCGGAGGCTGGGGGACTCAGGTGAAGCTGAATCAGCTCCGAGAGGAATGTGAAGCTTTGGGGCTTCATTGACCAGGAACCCCAAGCCCAGGCAGCGCAGGCTTCCTCATAAGGCAATGTTCCCCCTCCTGAGGCTGAGGCCTGGCACAGAGAGGCCCATCACATCATCCCGGGGCCAAGGTCAAAATGCCCCAGAGCTGTTCACTGGGCGTTCAAGGGAGAGCTTGAGAGCTGTTTCAGAATCATTAGAGAAGTTTGTAGCTTCTCTGAGCCAACATAGCCTGTGGCGAAAGCTCTCCCTTTTCCTCTCCTGAGCTGGAGCCAACTGGTGGTGACTGTCAACTGCTCTGTCATCGAACACGAAACTCTTTATTCTTATGAACATCCACTTATTTCTCTTGCTTTAAATAGTACTTAGAAGTTCCTGAGTAATGGACCTCAACTTAATAATAACAGTAATAGCAACCTTTTAAAACACAGTACCAGGCATCACGTTTTGTGATTCCCATACGTTATCCCATTGAGTTGTCAAAATAGCACTCAGATAAGAAGGATAAAATGATGATTATCTGCACCCATAGGAGGAAACTGAGGCACAGTGAGGTTTAGCAACTGGCCCAAGGTCATCCAACTAGTGAGCAGCATAGCTGGGATTTTTGTCCCAGGACGTCTCACTTCAGAGCTCATGGTCTTAACCTCTCCAAGTGCATGAACTTGGGGACGAGGCCATCCTTGTTTTCAAGGCTTATTTAGCTATGTGACCTCGAGCCAGTCATTTAAAGTCTCTGAACTTGAATTTCTCCATTGAGCGTGAGGATACTTACCTCACAGGGGTTGTAAGAACTGTGAGGTAGTAAAAGTCCTGTCATAGCAGACAGCAGAACAGGCGCCCTCTGAGATGTAGTGCTGCTGCTGCTGCTGATGATGATTTTCACTCTCTCCTTTCCACCTGCCCGCATGTGATTTCATCTAACGGGGGAGTTAATGGCCTAGGGTCTAAAGACAAACCATTCAGCTTCAAGGAGCAACTTTCCTTCTTCATAGACATGTTATGAAACAAGTTTCTCTCTGTGTCAAATGAGAGAAATTACGGTATCCATCTCATAGGATCCTTGTGAGACTTAAATGAGAATAAGTATGTAAAAAGTTTAGCATGGGGCCAGGAACATAGTAAGTGCTCATTAATCTTATATTATTTTAGCATCATGGACATATCTGTTGTATCATTTCACACTTAGTATTATGATTATGATTGTTATAAAGTGGGTCTTTAATCCCCACTGGACCACAAAGTTCTTTAAGGTAGGAATAGTTTTTACTCCATATTTTGTTTTTTGTGCCCACTCTAATGCCTGGTGTATAGTAATCGATTTGATGCTGGGTGGATAGTTGGCTGAGTGGGTGGATGGGTAGGTGGTTAAATGGGTGGTTGGATAATTGATGTTTGGCTAGGTGGATGGACCCAGGGGCTGGGTCATTTCAGCTAGCTGAGATACGCTGATTGTCACATCAGGAGGATGAAAACATGAAGGGTCAAGAAGCAGTCTTCCAGACTCTTCAGTTTGAACCAGAGATGACAGTGAGAGAGAAAATGAAACCCAAACCCAAGAAGACTAGTGGTCCATTTTTATCTACACTGGGTGAAGAGTTGCCATCAGTTGCCCTCAAGACCTCTTTTACTTCCAAACATTTGCCTCTACTTTTCCCATCTCCAGTGTTAACGATTCCAGGTGTCATTCAGAGACCCACTTGCCCACACTGAGCAACCTGACTGGTCACCTGAGCATCAGGGATATCTCAGACAAGTCTGGCCGTCCTGAGGCCTGTGAGGGAAAAGACACAGTGGGACCTGGGCTTGAACTCTCTTCCCGATTCTTCTTAGTAGGAAGACTCCAGGTTGAGAATCCAACAGTTCTTCAAACAAGATGAAAGCTTGCTTTGGTGTGAGGGCACTTGATCTGTAGGGGTCTTAACTCTCGATCTTTATCCTAGAGAGTTCTGCATGATTTCTCGTCGTCAAACTCTGCCCATCAGGCCATGTCTAAGCTCTCAGTGGGTCCTGGATCCTTGGTACTTAGAATCAATGGGGTGAACTCTTCAGAATTTACTCAGGTGCAACCTCATGTATACCCTATGCCATTAATGATCCTGTCCCCCTTTACCAGCAATGAAGAACAAGGCAGGGGACCCACACTCACAGACGTGCCCTGCATGTGACCTGCCACACCCAAATATACCATGTCCCCACCAGCAAATGCTCTTACCTTTTTCTAGGTCAATTAACCAAGCATGTATTTAGTCCCAACTGGGCTGATTTATTGAGCCTCAGCACTTTGATGGGATGATTAGAAGTGGGGTCACACTTTGTGCTGACCCAAAATATGCAGTCAGTTAACCCTTATAAGGAAAAGAAAGAAGAAGGGAGAGCAGGAGGAAGAGGAAGGGAAGGAGTGGGAAGACAGAAGACTTGTTCTCTAAGATCATACAATCTAACCAGGTTGGCAAGACCAGTGCCCATGGATTGGTCAAAGAATTGGAGATCGTTCGTAATGGGCTACTCTGTCAGGTGGCTCAGAGGAGAGGTCTATGTGAGCACTAAAAAAAAAAGAAGGAGCAAAAAAATGAGGTACCAGAATTGGCTAGCCAGGCTCGGAGAGGCTCCTTGAGAAGGAGAACATCATCCTTTCTCAAATCTCTTGTTTTATGGTGAAGAGACATGGCGATGTCTTCCAAATTGCCTCAGGTCATTTGACCATTCAGCCCTTGGAGAAGAGCAGTGACTAGAACACCAGTGCAGCTCTGATTAGCCCAGTGCACCTTTCACAAGGCATCCGCCACCTCCTCTCCCGTTCCTTCTTTCCTTCCATTAGTTGTGAAACAAAATTCTGTTTAGCAGAGTTGCCACGTCCTCTCTGTATAAACGAAGATGTGAAGGAGGCGATGTCGACTGTGCTTGGTGGTAAGAGCTCTGGCTTTGGAAAGCGCTAGGCTTCCGTTCCAATCATTGCTCTACCAGGAATTATCGGTGTGTCCGGGCTTCGTTATTTAACCCTATTCTCCTGAAGGCTCCTCCTCCATACTGTGGGGTAATCAAAGCACCCACCTTGGAAGGTTTTGTGACGATCAGCACAAGGCAGTTTGTGTAAAGCACATAAAAGAGGCTGGTGTACTGTGAGCTCTCAGCAAATACGCACTGCGACTTTTAGTTTTATTGTCATACAATTGCCCAGTGAAACAGAACGGGCTAAACATACCCTTTTACCATTTGTATTTCAGAGCACACACTGGGATCATCCTGACAAACTTCAGTTATCAGGGTTTTCGTTTTTAAAAACTTCTTGTTTGTAAGAAGTTTGGAGGGACCAGGAGATGAACGTTTCTGCCTTAAAACAAAACAGAACAACACTGAGTATCAAGCTTTCCTTTCTGTAGAACCCAGTAGGAGAGAAGGAAAGAAAAGCAAGGGCTGGGCTGGCTGGCTTACAGGCTGAGTGCCCGGCAGAGCCCAGGCTGATTTCCATGGTCGGGATGGTGGGGGCACCTTGCACTCTCTGGGAGGCCAAGGTTTCAGGAGTGGTGCTTTGGGTGGGAGCCCCCGTCTGAGACCTGAGATGAGGCTTCTCCACGTGAGGCTCTCAGGACCAGGCTCCCATCTGTCATCTTGTCAGCTGCTGGTGAGATAAAGGGACCGTGGAGTCCAAGTCTTGAGGATTTCCTCTTAAGCATCTCTCTGGAAGGCCTAGCACCCTTATCTGCTCTAGAAAGTCACTCTATATAATCTCTAAATTGAGGAGAACCTAAGCTACTCTGAGACTTCAGACTTTTTCTGCTCCAACAACCTCCAGTCTTATTTTAAAACTTGAGGAGAAGTGGCACTTGCTGGCACTTGCTTCATTGTTTTGGACCTTCTTGCCCCTCTAACTGGCGTCTTCTCTCCCCCATGCAGACGCAGCTGATCTTGCCTTGCACATTGGGAAAGACCAGGCAGCTTCTTTGTTTGGTCCTTGGGGCAAAGAGCACCCTGCCCATCCACCTGGGCTCTGCCTGTCACCCCTGAGGTCTCAAAGTGTGACGTCCATACCCTTTGCCTTTGGGAACAAAACACACACTTTATTGAAACGTCATATGTCAGCCCATGTCCTTCAATTCTATTAAAACCCCTTCTTTTTCCTTTCTTTTTTTTTTTCCTAAAAAAATAAAAAACGTTATGAAAAAAAAGGAGAGAAAAGGATTGGGGAGAGCAGTCCACAAAAACCCAGCAAACCCAAGCCCACTTTGGGGAGTGAAAACATCTGCACTTTCTCAGCAGTTTGAAAGGAAACAAAAAATTGCCAAGTGGTATAAAATTTGAAGAAAAATTACCCAAAGGGGGAATGGACGTTAACCACGCTTCAATTCCCCACTATGGGTTGACATTTGAAGTACTTTCTTCTCTCTTCTTTCTTTCTGATTCACAGTGTGTCTAAAGAGGTGAATTGGGCGCACAAAACCCAACCTCCTCTTCTCTTGCCAGGGTGGGTATGAAATATGAAGGCTAGACGATTGTCTGGGCTCAGTGCATTGGAATAACATTGGTTAAATTATGGATAGTTTTTGAATAGTGTCACTTTTTTTTTTTCTCTGCAGATGGTTGTTCACACAAGGAGCCGGGTCTGCATAATTGTATCACTAATCAGCAGTAAGGCAATTAGTTGTGTAAGTGTGCTATAATCATTCTAACAGAAGAGATGACGAAAAGACAAAAAAAAGGAGGGGGGGACCAAAATGTCTTTTCTGAATCCATCAACTGACAGCCATAATTAGATATATATAATTGAAAATTCCACAGTAGGGGGGCCAGCTTCTACAAATGAATTTTCTCTGCTGCCCTTACACATTTTTGTCTTTGGCTGAGCATCATCCGCTTAGGAAAAAGCAGAAAACTCGTCATTCCGAGAGTGCATACTGTACTGGGTATTCTTTCAGGCCAATGATGTCAGAATAACAATTTTTTTTTTTTTGGTGTGTGTGGGGCACAGGCTGGGGGACTGGGAGGTGAGTGTGCTGTAAAGACAAGTGCTTAGCGTAGGCTGATATGAATTGCGTGGCCGTGAATTGTGTCATCGTCACTGTTATTTTGAACCTGTTCTTAGTTGGCCCCCTGATGCCCCTCTTTTGGTTCAGAATGGGACATTCCAGGCAGGACTGACTTACCCATGATGCACAGCACCTGGGGCCCACCATAGTTTTAGGGACCCACACGAATGTCTTAATTTTAATTTCTTTTTAAATTAAAAAAATATAAAATTAATGTAATAAGAAAGAGCCTATAAAAATGAATCCAGCCTGCATTAAAATTATCTTCATACCAATGCAATTGTAAAATATAATTTTAAATATGTTTTTATGGAGGAAGGAGACCACAAAGGCCAAAGTGCCCAGAGCCCACCAAAGTCATAATGTGGCACTGATTTGGGGCTAGGTGGAGTCCTCTACGGAAGTGAAAAAAAGTGGGCTTTTAGGGTGCTTCCTTACAGCAGCATAGTCCATCCCAGTTTTTATAATAAAGAGGGGACTTTATTTAACCCAGGCAGGATTATCAAAACCTATAATTACATTTGGGTTAAAAATTCTTAAGCATGTATGAGTTTGTGGAAACTGAAGAAAAAGCTTAGCACCGAAATAATCAGAGTATTGGTCTCCCATCAGACTAAAAACTTTCTTTTTAAATTGGAAGCGTGTTCTCCCAACCTCTCTCTCTCCCTTTGAATCCATCAACTCTCCTATAATTTAATTGGACAAATCTTAACTGTGATTTTTTTTCCCCTCCCAAAGAGGGGGCACATTGCAGCCAAAGCTTGTTAATTAAGTTCTTTAAATGCCCCCAGCTGTGCAATAAGTTTTCAAAGCAACACAACTGCAATTTTTTTTTTTAACATTTGGTGGCTAGTTTTCAATCATGCATTATTCCCTCCGCCTTGTTTTGAGGATGGGAAACACAGGAATACTCTCTGGGAGAATTCCCATGCATTGTGGAATCTTGGACAGACAGTCAAATTGGAGGTGCCATTAAGTGGCGTCTAATTGGAGCCTGTTTAAGGCAGGGAGTCACAAGGGACGATTCTTTGGGCTCATAGGCAGCTCGGGCACACACATGCTTGTGTAGAAATAACTCTATGAAAGGTACCCAGGAAAGCAAACCTCCTGAACAGGGCCCGAAGGTGGACTATTGGCAGATGGGACTGTAGGGAAAGTGGGCGGAGCCAGGCCAGCAGAGAGGCCGTGTGCACAGGACAGATGGTCCGCCCCGTGTGTTTGGTTTCCCCTGCCCCTAACTGCAGCAGCCCATAGTTTTTACCTTCTCTGCCAAACTGGCAGAGGTGGGCTTAAAGTGGTAGGAAAGACGAAAAAGGGCCTTTGCGGCTATTTTAATTCTCTGCCAAGTACCTACACTTGAAAGTAACGTCTTATTTAGGAACCAGTGGCATCCAGCTTAAAAGGGAGGGGGCCTTTGTTACCAAGAATTTCATTTTTTCATATTCTGGTTTTTCCACATTTTAGTTTTTAGGCGTCTTTTCATCTGCTTGCACGTGGGCGTGGCCGCACTTTTTTTTTTTTTTTGCTTTGGTCAGTGGTGTGTACGTGGTGATGCTGCTTGTCAAGTGGCAGCTGTAAGAGCCAATGCATAATGTGCCACCTGATCCTCTGCAGTAGTGACTGTGTTGAGATGGGGACTCCTTCATCCTGAGTCCCTGGGTTTCCATGATGTGCAGCGCCCCCCAGCAGACTGCTCCCCCACCGTGCCCCAACGTGCTCCACCTCCCCATGTCGGACATGTAGCTTGGAGAAGAAAGAAGCTTCTCTGTGTTAGACCAGTGAGACTTGTAGAATTGTAGCCAGCTGGTTCAATTACTTAGAGGACGTAGCTGAATGGTGGCCTGGGGACCAGGTCAGGTCTTCAGAAATGTTTCGTTTGGTCATGTTTTCTAAAAAAAACTAGTTGCCAACATTAAATATCAGGGAAGCACACATAAAAACCTGGCAGCACCAGACTTGCACCCCTCCTGTGTAGGCCCAGTCACCTGGGATAGCAGCCCCCAGCACTCCCCATGGGCAGGCGCAGGAGGCTGTTGACGTCACCTGCTGTACCCTGTAGGCCAAGATCTTCCCAGACCTGGAGGACAGGAAGTGTCTTGGGGTCGCCCTTCCTCGCTGTGCCTCCGTATTCCACCGAAAGGGCAGCGACTGGGCTTGTTTAGGCTTCATTCTCCAAGGGGTGCCACAGTGAAGGGCCTGATCGTGGGCCTGAGCGAGTAGGGGCTGCAGGCCTGGGATCTGGGTTTCTTGCACATTGTCTGCACACCTGTGGCCCATGGTATGGCGGTGGCCACTGGATGGGACACACCTTGGAAGGACTCAGGTTGACTCAGTGGAACAGTCACCTGTCAACTTTGCCACTGTCACACTCAGCCAGGCAAAAAAGAGGAGACGCTACTGCCACTGGGAGTGCGGGGACCCCTCCGGCCCCTCCTCGTTTCTTCTCTCCCTCCTTTAAATACCGTTTGAACCCCATTTGCCTTGTCTTCTCCCCATGCATGTAAAATAGCCAGCAGCCCTTTAAAGTGCGCCTTGTCCCTCACCTCTCGGCTCCTCGGTACTTTTTCCTCACAAGTCTCATGGCTTCACAGAGAGGCTTCCTTGCCATTCCCCAAGGCTCAAATGGGACCGTAAGAGAGAAACCACAGACTTCTACCAAAACGTGGGGTAAAAAGACGTCCCTAAGACAGAGCCTGCTCACCCGTGGGATGTGAAGAGAGAAGGTGTGAAGCAAGCGGCCGCACGCCCCGTGTCTTACTACTGACGCCCTCCCAGCCTTTGCTTCATCAGATGGGCAGATGTTGTTCCTTTCCTGAATGCTGTCGGTATGATGGTTCCTCTGCTCCCAGCATCCTCCTCTCTCTCTGGCCCTGACCTCCCTCATCCCACTCCGGTGCTCTGAAGCCCTCCTTCCTTCTTCGTCCCTTCCCCCACCCTGCTGACAGGGAAGCCCCTTCTCAGTCCAGTGCTGATTCTCTGCCTCTTCCTTTTGGTATCATCCTTTCCAGCCATCTTAACTGCGCCCCCCACCCCCCACACACACTTAGAAATTCCAGGACTGTCACCCTAAGAGGGACTGCCTGAGGACTGACTGACAGTGCAGACTCTGGGAGCAAAGTGCAGGGTTTTATCCAATTACTAGTTGGATGACCTAGGGCAAGGGACTTCAGCCCCAGTTGCCTCTTGTTTTTTTTGAAATGTGTAAAATGGGGAAAGTAACAGAACTGGTCTCAAAAGGGTATTATGTTGGTCTGTGTTAATTCACGTAAAGCATTTCCAGGTTACCTGGCCTGTTGGGAGAGTTCCATAAAGTTAGCTATCTGTCTCAACCCAAAGAGGTCACCTCAACCCACAGGTTCTCTGCTGCCTTCTCTTTGCTTCTCTCACGCCTTTCCTCAGGAGTCGGGTTCTCACGCGTCCCTTCGCGTTTTCCTCTGTTTCCTAGGAACCTGAGAAGCCACTGCTCTGACTGGGTTTGCCCTGAGCCACTGTCACTTTGCACTGCTTCTCCGCCATCCTTCCCACCTCTGGACCATCGACCTCCTCAGGGCGGAGACCTCTGCTTCCCTTGTCTCTGCCTCCCAGGCCTGCCTTGCAAATGACTGCTGAGGGTAACTGCTCAGCAGTGGTTCCTTTCGGCTTAACAATAGTAGCTCTATACTCTCCTGGGGCGGTAGGAGCTTTTTAATCTGTAAGTACAGGCTTTTGCCTCCGTATATTCATTTGGATAGTCTTCATTCGGTCTCCCATCCAAATGATAATAATGAGTGAGCCATAAATTGAGGTGGTCCACTTTTTCATTTAAAGGACAATCAGAATTAAGCCTCCCTCAGCCTGCTGCAGGTGGGAGCTGTCACTTCCTCCTTTTGAAATGTGTGTCCTGTCTGCCCCCAGTCTTCCAAGCTTTACTGTGTCATGCTGGCTATCTGGAAAAGTCTGGAAAAGTCCTTAGCCGTTTGCTTGTTTGGGTTTATTTTGAAATTTTTTTTTTTTAGCTTCATTAAGCCAGATGCATTCGTGGTTACGTAATCATCTGAGAGCTCTATGAGCGAGCCTCAGAACGTTCACTGACATGCTGCTTAGTATTATTAGCTTTGTAACTGATGACCAGGCCTCCACATAGTGACAGCTTGGCTGCCCCCAGCCTCTCAGTTTAACATAACTGATTCCTCAAGGAGCAAATGCACCTACTGGCTCTGTCTTTGTAAGTCAGTGGGTTGGAGGCATGAGCGGCCTGAACTGTAGGGTTGAAAGAACAACCAAGTTCTAAACACCCCACCTTGTGCCTCTTTGGCCAAAGGACAAAGGCTGGTTCCCAGAGGGCAGAATTTGGCGTGCACAAGGCTTTTATAAGAAATTAAATTTTAATACTTTTAGGCAACTCATACATTGTCTAGTTTGCCACAATCTTTACTAGTCCCTTTTGTTCTACATCTGGTCTACCTCATTCATTTATATTAATCTGCTTGGTCCCTGAAGACAACTAAAAACAGAGCATCCTCTGTAAATATGAACACTACCAATTGGGACATTGAACCGTGGAGTTCATTTATTTAATTATTTATTTATTTTTTTATTGGGGAATCGGGGGAGGGGAACAGACAAGTTGCTGTCCTTTTTGTCCTTCAGTCTAGTTGTGGACGAACTGTGGAGTTAGAGCAGAAAGGGAATTGAATGACTTTTTAGTTGGAGATCCACTTTTTCATCTGGGGACTCTGAAGTCCAAGAAAAGTGACATAAAACCATGCCCGGCCCACACGTGCCTGGTGGCAGTCTTAGCTACTTATGGCCTCAAAATGAGATACTTCTAGAAATTTCTATTTCTAGAAGAATAAGAGCTTATGGAACTATCATAATCATGGTAGCATCATTGATTAAGTATGTCAGCTCCTGAAACACAGAACCATATGTGAGCTGTCATCTGCCATAACCTCTGCGTTGGTCCTGCCTAAGCCTAAAGAACTTCTCATTCGTCTGGAAAAGTCCACTCATACCAAAGCATTAGTTAGCATTGTCTAGTTCACTGAGGATCTTAAAACTGAGACAGCATGAGGGGTTTATGTCACAGTGTACCCAGTCTTTCTCTTAAGAAGGCCCCCCAGGAATGAACGTCTGTTCCTCCCAGTGTCACTCCTCTGCCCACTGGCTACCAGCTCTCTCCTGCCCCCTCAACTGATGACAAGCATCTCCACCCGCTGAGCCCAAGCCCCTGCCCTTGAGCTCATCCGCCCTCTTTTCCTGCGCTGAGCTCCACAGACCCTAGTTTCTATCTCCTTCAACCACTTAATGCTATTTTCAAGTATGAGAAGAGAAATTTTGTTTGTGCTCACCAGATAAAAGATTCTTCAGTTCCCATGACCCACCTCCATAAATGGCAATGGGGGATTATAAATAACAACGATAAAATATTTTTGTTTCTCTAAACACATATGGTCTCTAATCCTTGCTACAGCTCTGCAATGAGATAGGTATATCTGCACCCGTAGAAAAAAAAGAGCAGAGACCAGGGAAGTCAAGTCACTTGCCCTAAGTCACACAGCTTCTAAGTGCTACAGACAGGAAGTACTCAGTCCTTAACACAAACTTCTTCTTTACCATCTAGGGGCATTGGATGGCAGGTAGTCGGACTGAGTTAACTGATCTGCTGGCATCAATTCTAGATGACTCTCCCCTTTAATCCTTGCTGGGATCTAATAACTCAAAAGATGGCAATTTTGGTTAAACATCCTCTTTTAAAATAGAATTCATCTGCAGCTTGCTTTTCCATACTTAGAAAGAAACTCCTAACAATGAGACCTCCCCAACTTTTCTTTCTCCTCCTTTTCTGAGCCTTATTATAATTCAGGCCTATGCACGCAACCAACAGTGGTCTCTTTTCTTTACCTCTTTAATTAGTACTGTCATTTTTAATCCGCTAGAAAGATGAGAGGGAGATTGACTGTCCGACAACAGCCATGTTATTCTGAAACTCCAATTGTGACAAGTTCACAAACTCATAAAAAAGATTTTTTTCTATACTATCCTATGGGCTCAGAGCAGAGAGACCTAGGAGTTAAGCGTGTTTCCCTCTTTGGGGGGCTAATGCAGAGCCATTTTTGGTTATTATTCACAAGATGTTTTTCAACTGAGTTGTCAGGTTGTTAAATGTCTTCACCAGGGAGTGTTCCAGTAATTCAATCCCTCTGGATTGCCCGGAGTGTCTTAAATGTTTTGATTGCAAATACAGGAGGGAAACTGCTGTCCCAAACAGTCTCCCCTTAAATCTTCTTATGGATTAATTTGCTGTGTGGCCTGAAATAGGTCAAAAGGTTTTGGCTCAGGAGTAGAATTCTAGAAATAATCACCCTATAGACACTCTAAATCAATCATAATTAATGCACTTGCCTGGTCCTGTCAGCTGATTGCTGCTAGAGGGCGAAATAAAGAGACCCTTTCTAATACAATTTGAAAAGAGATCAAATCTGTCATTTCATCTAATAATTGAGCCAAATGAGAAAAGAGAGGGGTCAAAGTTCACTGGGTGACCTTATGTAAACCCAATAATGCATAATTCATTTCCTTTTTATGGAATTTATAAGCTGCTGTAAACGGACAGGATAGAGCTGCCCGCCCTCGGTGGCTTCTCCCAAACTGCTCTTGCTTGCCCTGAAACGCCTGTGGAGCCGCCCAAACTTTTCCGTAGCCTCCTCTGGCTGCTAATCCCCAAGCCTGCAATACGGGCCGGCGTTTAATTCATGCTCCCAAGCGTGTGAAGTTAATAACTGAATAAATCACTGGCAGCTCCCTCTGAATGATATAAAACCTGTAATTTATTTATTGAGTGTTGCAAATACAGTTAAAACATGTTTTCACGCAAAATGCTTTCCCGCTTTTTAATATTATCGGAAAGAGAATATGGGTTGTGAGTTCTGGAAATGGAAGTTGAAAAACGGTGTGTTTGTGAATTGTCCATGTTCCCTTCCGGTGTAGCGATGTGGGGAAGCGAGGTTGTTTCCTTGCCTTGACACTGTTTGGGATGAAGCGCTGTGAGGACGCGAGAAAAGTGGGTTTCAGAAAAACTCCCAGCAGTGGCTCCATCTTCTCAAGCCACTGTGCTTAATGAAGTTTACCGCATCTGTGCACTGGACTAGAACAAAACATTTGTTGGAAATGCACACAGATCATCCTGAGTTCTTATCTCAAGGCTCCTTGGAAGCAGCCAACCAGGTAGGTGCCTGTTTCATGAGATGGCACCATCAGAGTAGCTATTCCTTTTCTTTCTGTGGGTGACTTTGGGAGGGATCGCAGGCTTCTCTGTAGTCAGGCTTTGCCGTCAGGGCTCCTAGCAGCCATTGCGTGTTCCTTTGGCAGGGGCTGCCTCCAAGTGTGGCCCTCCAGCCTGGATGGAGAAACCCGGGTAACACAGGCACTCTATGTGCTATCTGGTACTCTCCATATCCTCCAAACGTTTCCATGTGGTGTTATCAGATGCACATGTCTTCAGGGACACCCTCTGACTATTTCTGTCTGCTTTGAGGGCGTGGATCCTCTGCCCCGCTACTGGGACAGACTTTCTAAAATTAGGTCTGATCTTGTCATTTCCTGCCGTTGGACGCTGGTGTACGATTAGGGGACAAGTAGAAATTGGTCCAGTTTTTCCAGAGAATGGTTTGGCTTTATTGAAATTTTACATACACTTTAACTCTTAAAGTTTCATTTCTTGTATTTTAACTTAAATAATGAGTAATTTATCTTAAATATATATACATACATCTATATACGTGTGTGTATATATGTATATAACGTGTAATATGTATTATAACTTTAGAAACAAACTGAAGGCTCATCCATAGGACATCATTAAATATAATGTGGTCTTTCACAATAATAAGATACTCTGCAGGCATTAAACATGATGTCGTCAGCCACATGAAAAGATGTCCATGACACGTTAATTGAAAAAGCATGTCACAATACAGCCTGAGAGTATAATTCCACTTGTTTTAAAAATATGCCTTTCAATAGAGAGGAGAAAAATTAGTACTTTGGAGTTTATCACAGATTAATGTCATGACACCAAGAGAGAATGGACAATGACATACAGTAACACAGGAAGTTGGTTTATACCAGAGGTGACATCCTAATTAGTGTGTGTGAGCCATGTTGGACTCAAAACTAAATGATGTTGGGATATTTGACAATCCATGCAGAATTCATAAAGAAAAAACTGTATAAAAATTCCATATTTAAAAAATAAAAACCTTAGCGTGAAATGCATATACTCATATATTCTGTGTATATTGTACGGGTGCATATGCACATGTGTATACACATGCTCATATAGTCTGTGTATATTGTATGTGTGTGTACGCACACACATGCACACATGCACACACACAAGCACATAGAGATTTGTCAACATTGAAATGAAAATCTTCAATATGACCCAAAGCATCAAGAACAAAATTAAAAGACAAGTCATAGAGTAGGAGAATATATTTTTAATGAATAGCACCAACAAGTGACAGATAGAAAAAGACAACTCAACAGCGAAAAACAAACCCCAAAGGACATGCATTGGTAATTCACAGAAGAGGAAATTCAAAAGGCTGATAAATACACGACAAGAAGCTCATTGCCCTTAGTGACAAGGGACGTGCACGTTACAAGACATGAAGTTACCATTTCAGACCCATCAAAATGGCCCAAACTGTAAAGCCTGACAGTATCAAGTGCCAGTGAGTACATGGAAAAACAGGAACACTTACACACTGCTGATGGGAATGACTCCGCTTTAGTTAGCACATTGAAAATAGCCACTACAGTTAAAGATAAGTACTTACTACAACCCCGCAGGTCCACTTGTTGGTACATGTCTTAAAGAGGTTCATACATATGCACAAGGAGACAAAAATGAGGATAGTTGTAGTTGAGGAAAGTAAAGAAATAAAAACCAACCTAATTGTCCATCAACAGTGTACTAGATATACAGCAGTGGTGTTGGTACAATGGAGGCAGAGGCTGTGCTTCAAATTCAGGCTCGAGCGTTTCCTAACAGCACAGCCAAGGACAATTCCTTAACTGCCCTGTGTCTTACTTTTCTCATTTGACCAGCAGGAATGATAAACATATGGGGCGTATATATCTCATGAGGGCGTATATGATCTTAATGAGGATCAACAGGTTAAACACATAAAGCATTTAGGACAGTGTCTGGCACATAATATTACATAGTATTTATTATTATTAGAATAATCAGTGTAAGAATAAAAACCCTAGATCTTCAAGCATCAACATGGTTAAATCTCATAAACTTAATGCTGAGATTAAAAGGCAGTTTGTAAAGTGATATCTATTTCCTGGCACAATAGGAAATCATCCATGTCATCTTTGAAAAAGCACATAAAACAGTATAATTTCATGCTATGGTAATATTTATACAATAACATTATCAGCATATGCATAAGGAATTTCAGTGCTATGCTCAGTTCTGGAAGGAAATCGGCTAAATCAAGAAAGGGTGCTTCTTTAAGCAGAGCCGTACTGTTTCATTTCCTCTAAAAAATGAAAGATAGGTAGCAAAAAAAAATATTAAGAATAATAAAATTTGGGTAGTGCGTATACAGGAGTCTGCTATTTTTCTTTTTTTAAAAAAAAGATTTTTTTTTTTAAAGATTTTACTGGGGAATTGGGGAAGGGGAACAGACAAGTTGCTGTCCTTTTGTTCTTCAGTCTAGTTGTGAGGATGTCGCTTCACTGGCCCAAGTTGGTGTTGTGATCATTGCACTCTTGCCGGCTGAGGCAGATCGGTCGCCGGCCACTGGACAGCTGCTCACGGCAACTCACGGCAGCTCATGCCGGCTGCCGGCCGCTCACGCTGGCTGCCAGCCACTAACGGTAGCTCATGGCAGCCCAGCTCCAGGTTGAGCTGTTGTTCACCATCTTAGCTGTAGGGGGCGCAGTGTCACTGGCCCATGTGGGAGCCGAACCGGCGGCCCTGCTGCTCAGAGCTCGTGCTCCCAAGCAAACTCTTAACCAACGAACCACTCGGCCGGCCTGTTCAAACATTGTTTAGGTCAATATTTATTCAAACTTTTTTTAAAGTTAAACTTTTTATAATTTTCAGCATTCAGGTCCTGTACATATTTTGTTATATTTAAACTACAGCATTGTTTTTGAGCAATTTTAAATGGTATTGTGTTTTGAATTTTGGTGCCCATTATTAGCATATAGAAGTTTTTTTTCAATTTTTGTATATTTATGCTGTGTCCTGTGACCTTGCTGAATTCATCTATCCTAGGATTTTATTTTTTTTGGTAGATTCCTTGGAATTTTCTGAATAGCCATCTGAAAGTTGGGACAGTTTTATTTCTTCCTTTCCATTCTTTTAGTTCACTTTTCCTGATTTATTGCATTGGCTAAAACTACCAGCACTATGTCAAATAAAGATGGTGAGATCCTTGCTTGTTCCCAGTCGAGGGGAAATCTTTCAGTCTTTTACAATTAGATATGATGTCTGATGTAGGCTTTTTGCACATGTTCTTTATCAGTTGAGGAAGTTTCCCTGTATTTCTAGTTTTATGAGAGTTTTTTCTTTAAATCAGAAATAGGTGTTGAAGTTTGTCACATACTTTTTCTGCATTGACTGACACAATCATATGAATTTTATTTCTTAGTTTATTAATGTGGTAGGTTACATTGATTGATTTTCAAATATGTAGCCAGCTTTGCATCCCTGGAATGATTCCAACTAGGTCATGATATATAATTCTTTTTACATGTTGCTGAATTCTATTTGCTAATAATGTCTTAAGGATTTTTGCATTATATTTATGAGGGGTATTAGTCTGTAATTTTCTTTCTTTCTTTCTTTCTTTCTTTTTTTTTGGTACTGTCTTTGTCTGGTTTGAATATCAGGGTAATACTAGCATTATAAAATGAATTGAGCAGATTCCATCCTCTTCTATTTTTCTGGAAGAGATTGGGCAGAATTGGTTGGTGTTCTGAAATTTTCCAGTGCAACTATCTGGGACCGGAGATTTGTTTTTGGAAAGTTTTAAAATTATTAATTCAATTTCCTTAAGACCTATAAATCTAGTCAAATTATCTATTTCACATTGGATGAAATGTGATAATTTATATCTAAGTTGTCAGTTTGTGTGGGTAGAGATGTTTGTAGTATTTCCTTGTTATTCTTTTGAAGCCTTCAAAGTCTGTGAAGACTTATTTCTGATATTGGTAATTTGTGTCATCTTTTTTTATTTTGTCAGTCTTACTAGAAGGTTGTCAATTTTATTGATCTTTTCATAGAAATAGCTGTTTGTTTCAATGATTTTCTGTTTTTAATTTCATTGCTTTCTACTCTTGATTATTGCTTTTATTATGCTGCTTTGGGTTTATTTTTCTTTATTTTTTTCAGATTCTTAAAGTGGGAACTTAGATTATTTATTTGTGACTTTTCTTCTTTTCTAATATATGTGATTAGAGGTAGAGATTTCCCTCACAACTGCTTCTTTAACTGTTTCCCACAAATATATGGAATGCCTGCTGCTCAGAGCTGGCATCCCAAGCCAACGCTTAACCAGCGGGTCACTCAGCTGGCTCTGTCATATTTTCATTTTCATTCAGTTCAGTGTATTTTTAAATTTTCATTGAGACTATTCTTTCACTCCTTGAACTATTTAGAAGTGTTTCATTTGGTTTCCAGATGTTTTCAGATATTTATTTTATCTTCCTATTATTTGATTCCATTATGGTTGAAAAAGACACTATGATTTCAATTTTTAAATATTTGTTGAGATTTTTCTTTATGACCCCAAATAAGGTCCATCCTCATATGTTTTCATAGGCACTTGAAAGAATCTATATTCTGCTTTTGTGTGTGTGCGTGTGTGTGTGTGTGTGTGTGTGTGTGTGTGTGTGTGTGTGTGGACTGTTCTGTAAGCGCTCTGTTTAGATTGGGCAATTTCTGTTGTTCTATCTTCAAGTTCACTTATTCTTTCCTTAATTCCTGCTGTTTTGTTGTTGAACCCATCTATTAAGTTTATTGCATTGATTATTGTATTTTTCTATCTTAAAATTTCCATTTGGTTCTTTATGTCTTTTCTTTGCCACGATTTTTTGTTTCTTTGATTCTATTTTTATAAATATGTTTCAAGTATGTTTATAATTGTGAAAATGTTTTTATCTTGCCTTTGTGTTTTCACCTATTGATTGCCCTTTTTCATTGAGTTTGAGATCTTCCTGCTCTTTAGTATGTGAATGATTTTTTATTGAAACCTAGATATTTTGAATATTATGTTAGAAGACTCTGAACGTTATTTAATCCTGCTGCTTTAGCCAGTTTCTTCTGACACTGCTCTGGCAGGAGAAGGGAGATGCTGGTTTGTTACTGCCAGTTCGAGTAGAAATGGTTTTCCATTTGGCCTCCATTGGCCTCTGAGTGTGTGTGTTGGGGACTCCTCGTTACTGCCGGGTGAGAATGGGAATTCCAGATCCCCACTAGCCCTTCACTGATACCTCTATGGTCTCCTCTGACATCACAGTGGACCAGGCTGGCCTTGTTACTGCTGTGCAATGTGAGAGTCCTGCATCCCCATGAGGATCCCTTTGGTACCATCCCAGATGGGAGTGGGGAGAAGTGCCTGACTACTGCTGAGTAAGGGCACAAGTCCAGTCTCTGTCTGTGGCCTCCACTGCCATGGTGGTGGGGGAGCAGGGGGCTGACATTCCTGGCTCCCTTCCTGGTACCTCTGTACCCACTGGTGATGCCAGCGTGCCACCTTCTTCAGTTTCGAGTCTGGGATAGATGAAGCAACAAGAAAAGTCCAGGGAACTTGCCACCGTGTTGTTCTTTGGGTCCTGAAGTCTCTAAACATGTTGCCTTCTTCTCTCTGTTTTTTGCAGTCTCCATATGTTGATTTTACATATAATGCCTGAGGGTTTTCTTAGTTGTACTTCATCGGAGAAATAGGAAAAAGTATGTCTATTCCATGTTCTCTGAAGGAGAAAATTTCTAAACTTTACAAAAATATATTTCAACTATCTTACAATTAAAATAAGGACTTCCAAAATGGACAGGAGTTTTAGGGAATGAGGCGTGCTATTAGATGGGGGAGAGCAGCGAGTTTGGTGAAGGTAGAGAGCAGGGCCCAGTAACAGCCAGTGACAGGAAAACACGTGGAGGAGAGAACGGGTGACGAGTTTTCCAGCAATGGAAACTGATAAGGTAAGAACGGTTTACAAGCAGAGCTGGATTCGGAAGACTTTGGGAACACGTGCAGCATGTTTTCTTGAACTGATCGCCTCCGTAGCAGAAACATGGGCATCCCCGGGCCCTTCGGGGCCTGCTTTAACCTCTTCTTTCACCCTTTTGGAGTAACGAAAAATGACAGTAATAGTGGAATTCATCATGTTATTGGAGAGTGACCCTTTGACCCAGAGGTCAAGCCTTTGCTTGCCCGACTGATTAGGACATTCCATAATTTTTGAAGGAACTTATCTCTAGGCCCTTTCCATGAATTAGTCCAGCACTAGCAAGTCCTTGAAGAGGAAAAAGCAGCGCTGAGGGCTCTCAAATCCCTCTTTGGAGATTAGGAGATGAGATAAGGAAGGGAAGCTTTTAACAACATGACAGTCATCCTGCAAGCCCCAGAGAGGCGGCAGTCTGCAATTTGAGAGGAGCCAAGCCGCATGAGAAAAGCAAACAAACAAAAATGCCTCTGTGACGCTTAGATTTTACAAAGTGCTAATATCTGCTGTTTAATCTGCCCCGTCCAGGCCAGAGAGGACTGTGTTAAATGGCCTTCTAGTCTTAGGCCACCTTAACCTGTCCTTGTTAAACCATCCTGCGTGGGAGCCTTTGAAATCACATCTGGACGTTCAGAAAAGTTGTGCTGGCCCAGGTTTGGGAAACTCCGAGCCACTGGAAGGGGACGGAGGTTAAGGGAAGCCACCTCAAGTTGGGCGAGCTCGAGAGAAGCCTGCTGGCAGAAGAGTGCAGTGAGAAGACCTTTCAAAGTCTGTGGAGGTAGGAGAGGTGGCATCTCTCAGACCACTTTCCACTTTCCACAGACTCGGTGCGGGACTGTGGTGAAACTCGTGGCTTTGGGCACACTCAGCCTCTGCCATTGACCAGCAGGGTGACACTGAGGAATGACTCCTCAAGCTTCAGATTCCTCATCCATCAAACCGAAATAACAGTGGAACCTATCTCACAGTTTTGTGGTAAAGATTCTACAAGACTTAGTGCATTGCATAGGACGTGCTCTATGAACAGTAGTTGCTATTATTTTTAACACCAGTTGCTATTATTTTTAACACCATTGGTCTAGTAGAAAATTCGTAGCGAACCAGAAAGAGCCTTTTAGAATTGAGTTAATCATCTCATTTTATAGAAGCTGTAGCTGAGACTCAAAGATATTGTCTGTGACCCTTTCAAGGTCATCTGGCTGGTGAGAGGCAGCATTGCCCCAGTGACACTGATCTCCTCATCCCCGGGGTCCCCTCCTCAGTGTTTTCAGGTTCCCCATCAAATCTCAGTTATAGTTTGACCCAATGAACATGTTATCTGACTTTTCAAGTTGTTTTTTAAAAGTACATGTCTTAAGGAAGTTGTACCAAATGAAAAAAACAAAAATTAAAAAATGATAGTCCTTGAATGAAAGAGACCATCGAACCCAGAGATCCAGATACAAGTGCCCGAACAGAGGGCCATGTGCCTGGTCGTAATCACAGCGTGCATGTTATCGGAGTCTGTCCTGTCTCGCGAGGTGAGTGATCCCAAGTGCATTCTAATGCATGTTTTATTTCTCCATTGATTTTAATTAAAAGGATATTGTCAAGGTTGCTAGGCATAAATATTGACTGATTTTGACACTACAGTTGTCCCAGAGGGTCAGGCCTGCTTTTTCAAGGTTCTTGTATCTCTTTTGATGCCTCACACTTTCTTTTTGGTGTGTTGGAAACATCAAAAATAGAACTATTAGGACATGCCTAAGATACAGCACAGGTTGACAAAAAGTAAAGGTCTGACAATTTGGAGTCGTAACCCACAAATAAGATCTGGGGCCTTGACTAAACCAGAATGACTGCATCCAGGATACAATTTCCTAAATAATAACTGATTTTTTCATCAATTTGGTCAGTGTATGCACATGCTTATGTATCTCCCAAAACCCATATGAGCACTGATAATGCTTTGAATAAAACAAAGCCGTGTGCTCTTTTAAAAGATGATTTGACTCTAAGAGATTCCTGTAGCCCCTCACTCCAGCCCCCAACCGCAGGTCTGAGCTCCTTTGTGGTTTCTCAGTGATGTGAGAAATTTCTCCCAACATGAGCAGGTTGTCGGCTCAGGCACCCACTCATGCTCCTTGCCATCCAGGGGCCGGAAGCCTGGAGATGATGCTGGTACTTCAGGGTTAATTCTCGTGGAGTCCAAAGCAGCGGGGGGCCACAGAGGCCCTGCACTATATCTAGAGGCGGTGGACTGCCCGAGAATAAGTGGTGTGAAATGCATTATGAGCGTTCTCAGCGAAGAGCAATTGTCTTTTTCTTGTTGATAGTAGAAAATCAATAGGGTTGTTTTCTGTTCCGTTTTCAAGGGCACAAGTTGCTGCTACTTCAGGCTGGAGAAGTTCACAGGGTGGTTAACGAAATGTCAGCGGTGATTGAACAGTTCAAGCAAAATTGACCTCCCTCTGCTATAAGTCTCCCCTAAGTGAACTGGGAGCCATGCAGGGGAGGCCGAGCTCAGGGCCGCAGGGAGCAGCTGGGTGGAGGGTCAGGCTCCAAAGGAGTCACTGGCCCCACACAACAGGAGGAAAGGGAGACGCGCAGTTCCCCTCTTTGGTTTATGCAGCCGACACGAGGAAGGGAGAGGCACTGATGAGCACCTGACACCATAGGACTGAGCGACAGTCCCTTTTCCTGCTCCAGTCTCGCAGTGCAGGCACTGTCTGGCCTGTCTGGCCTGTCACACCAGGTATGTCCCTTCCTGCTCCCCAGATGACCGTCCTTATCCCACCATTTGCTCTCCCCTTCACTTGCCCTCTGAAGGTCATTACTCAGCATCTCATGGTGCTTAAAAGGCAGGCTCTGGCTTCACATCTAGGACTTAAATCCTGGATTGGGCATTTATTGGGAAAGCTACTTAAACCTCTCGCAACCTCAGTTTTCTCAACTGTAAAAGTGCAGGATAGCTGTCCTCACCTCCTAAGATTGCTGTGCACGTTAGTAAGGTTATGTGCTTGGAGAGGCTCATGGAAACACTTCAACCTCTTCTTTTCCTGCTAATTGTCTTCCTGGTTCTATCAACAGACCCCATCCCCAAGCACACCTCTTACCTGTAGTAATAGAAGCTGATGTGTTAACTTAGACTGAAAGGCTGATAGCACCCCCTTTCCCAAGGGCGCTTTGTAGGTCACAAGGTATTGTCAGCTCCTTATATCATTTAGGCACCCCCAGGCAGAGGGAGGACAGAGCATCTTGGTCCTCTGAGGTGTTTTCATACCAAGGGTTTCTTACTCCAAAGTGGCAACTCTAATTATGGGGCCTCAGTGGGTGTGGAAGTCAAGTTAAGAAGACGTTTGGGACACAGGGTTTCTTAGACCCCTCAAATCACATTATACAGAGTTTTCTATACTGCCTACAATGCCAGGCTAGTTTTCATTGGAAAAGACTGACGTGCCCACTCTAAGCTATCATCAATAGTTATACACGGCACTATTTTAAGCTGTAGCCAATCAAATATGGTGCTAGTCAGGACAGAGTAGTTTCTATATACCAAACTACCCTCCAATGCCTTAAGACAAAACTGTAGATATCTGGCTTATGTCACAGTCCCATGAGGGAGGGGCTGGGGGCAGGGCTCTCCTCCATGCAGTCATTCAGGGACCCCGTGTCCTTCTCTCTCATGGTTCCTCCCTCCCCTATATCCTGGGAGTGCTCTCCATTTGCTGGTGAGGGAGACAAGAACAAAAGTTTGCAGAAAGTGGTGTTAAGGACCTGGATTGGAAGTGTGGTAGATTCACTTTTGCTCACATTCCATTGTCCAGAACTCAGCCACAGGGTTGGGCTGCACCTAACTGCAAAGGAAGCTGGGAAATCAATCTGTCCGGGTGCTCGGGATAAAGGCAATAGTTTGGTGAATAGCTAGCCAGTGTCTACAGTACATACAAACGATATAATTTCTGTCTTCCGTGGGGGCGTGGGGAGGGGGAGGCTGATCCTGTCCTTTTAGGGAGGGGCTTGAGAAGGCCAGAGTCATAGTCTATGGGTGGGACTAGGTTGAACAGAGTGAGGCACCCAGGATACAAAATTTAAGGAGGCGCTCATTCTTGGGGTCCTGCAAGTGCAGGGTGGACACGTGAAAGCGAGTGCCTCCTTAAGTGTCATGCCCACGGCACCTCCCCCTTTTAGTCTTTAATGCTCCTGGTTTAGTATCATTCTCAGATGAATCTATTGGCCCGCTCAAGTATTTTTTCACATTGAGTGATGATGTTTTTCTTTTTCATTGAAAAATCCTGTTCCATTTATATGTGACATCATCCTTTTATAATTTAAAATTTTTCCAGTTATAGTTGACATTCAATATTGTTTTATATTCATTTCAGGTGTACAGCGTAGTGTTTAGACATTTATATAATTTATGCAGTGATCCCCCTGATAAGTCTAGCACCCACCTGACACCATACATCATTATTACAATATTACTGACTGTATTCCCT
The DNA here is from genome assembly GCF_001890085.2 of Hipposideros armiger. Lineage (NCBI taxonomy): Eukaryota > Metazoa > Chordata > Mammalia > Chiroptera > Hipposideridae > Hipposideros > Hipposideros armiger. Next base: position 6,249,779 of record NW_017731354.1, read on the forward strand.
ATACTGTACTTTGCATCCCCGTGACTATTGTGTAACTGCCAATTTGTACTTCTTAATCCCTTCACCTTTTCCACACTGCCCCTCAACCCCCCTCCCATTAGGTAATTTTCAGTTTGTTCTCTGTATCTACGAGTCCATTTCTATTTTTTTGTTTTGTTTGTTTAGCTTCCACACGTAAGTGAGATCATATGGTACTTGTGTCTCATTTGTATAAATTCTCACAGTTTTGCCAAAGCACATTCCCAGACTATCTTCTGACTTATGGGTTTAATCGCTTGTTTAGTTCCCCCTCCCCGCCCCCACTCTTGCTGCTGGAAGATGAAACCCGTCTCTCTCATTCTCCCTCACCTCCCCCAGCAGTTAGCACCAAACTGGCCACAGAGGAGGTGCTCACACCATAGACTTGGATTAAAAGAAGGAGGCAACAATAGTCCTTATGCCTCCAGTTGGCCCAACAGTTACATGAATCTTCCGTTCTGACTCTCTCTCCTACACACTTCTGTAGGTATTGGGTCAACAGAACTTGCCTGAGCGGATAATGAAAGCATGTCTGGGGTAAGTCTGTGATGAGCTGGAGGTCCCAACACGGGCCGATAGGAGTATTTATTTTTCCTTTCCAAGTGTGATGTCTGGCTGCTGATTAGAAGGCTTGACATTGGAACCTACAGACATGTACTCACTCAAAGATGTATTTCTACACAGAAGCACAAATAGGTTACTATACGTGTTACATAATTAAGTGATGGCCAGGATTCAAATTTGCATGGACCTCAGAGTCTCCGCATGGCACAAAATCCAACAACAAGGTGGAAGGTTTGCTGGGGCCTCACAGAAGGCCTCCAGAAATAAAATACAGTGAGAAGCAGAAGTTCAAAATCATCTGGATGTAACTGCTGCTTCCTTCCTTAAATGTTTTCCCATGTATTGGAATCTCTCCGCCGCCATCTCACCATAGCATTTTGGAAAGGAGAAATAGGCTGAAAAGGCTCGCCTGCAATAAAAACGAGGACAACCTCTTAGAAAGCCAGCTAAGCCATAACCCCATTGCTAAAGCCTTCTGGTGCCTCCTTTTCTTTTCTTTCTTTCTTTTTATTATTATTAGTTTCAGGTGTACAAAACAATGTAATAGTTAGACATTTCACCCCTCACAAAGTGATAACCCCCTCCCCCAATCTATTGCTCCTCTGACATCGTGTGTATCTATTACACTTCCGTTGATTGTATTCCCTATACCATACTCCACATCCCGCGACTGATGTCTCCTTTTCTTAACAAGATACTGTAATTTAGGAAAACCCATGAAGAGTTTTCCTAACTTTTCCGTGGCTTGGAAGCGTTTCCTTTTTTAAATTCATTAATTTATTTATTTTGTTGGATGGAAGCAATAAGAAGGCATATCTTTGTCTTTTCTGTCAACCCAATTTACCATGACTGAGAAAAGGGACATCAAAAGGCTCATTGAAATAGATAAAATGCCCCATCGAACAGCTCTAATAAAACGGTACCTTGATAGTTCTTGAGAGGATGGATCAGAAGCATATGGACTCAATTTCCCTTGGAAAATCTACTGGGAAACAGAAAGCCAAGTGGCGTGGGTAAAGTGTTTCAAGGATTTTATTCCATTTCCAGCCCTGAAATAGACCGTCAGTTAAGAAAGCCTATTTGGAGTTGATCCTAGCTCTGGGTCAAGATTAGATTTTGACTCCCGAGGAGCCCAGAAAAGTAAATTGGGGTAATCCAAAAGGGTGCTAACCTAGCTACACTTTATCTTAAAAAATAAAAGAAAGCTCACTGCATTTTTATCTCAACTCAATCTTGGGAATGAGGAGAGGGGAGAAGGGCCGTAGAAAGGACTCGGCTTCTCCTGCTTGTAACCTCTTGTTCTAGGCCTTCCATTTTCAAATGTCACCAGCTCTGAAATGATCACTGATCTTCACTATATCTCTTGCAGTTGTCAACCATTCCTTTGTTTGGTGTCAATTAGATAGGAAAGAACTTTCAATAATTCAATAGTTCTGTATTAAAGGGCAGCTCAACCGCACATAACTTATCTCTACAGATATCAATTGTTTTTAGGGAGCAGCCGAGTGAAGATCACTAGGCTAACTCATCAGTCATTCATCAGGGCTCAGCTTCATCTGAGTAAACGTCGAGTTATGATTTAATTACCAGAAGGGTGGGTTCAAATGCAAGGGAAGGAGACTGGTTTATAGAACGATGGCTTGTTTTTCTCGGTTACTAATCATGAGCTTAATTTTTAATGGAAGAGCATTGCTAGCATAATTAACACCCAATTTACATGTGCATCCATAGAACCAATTAATTAAATTTTATTGATGTCTAGTTGCTGCTTAAAATGCTTTCCAAACGCCTCCAAATTGATTTTAAACTGTTGATAGTGGAAGTCAGTTTATACTTTCCTTATGTTTATGAAATACCTCTTCATTCAGTAAAATATGCTTTATTTACTAGAAGCATTCCATAATTTGCTAAAGGATGTTTTGCACGGAGTGCACCGTGTGATTTTGATGACAATGTAAGTTTGAACAGTCTTAGAAATAAATGCTACAGTACTTGCAGAATACACTTAAGAGACCCCAGGGATCTGAAAATGAAGACAGTACAAGTAAGCATGCCCTCAGAAACCAGAGCAGAGATAGGAAAGTCAACAGAAAGAAACAAGAAAAAAAAAAAGAAGACACCTTGGCCTGCCAAGTGGCTCAGTTGGTTAAGTGCTCGCTCAAGAGTGTGAGCTCTGAGCAACAGGGTCACTGGTTCGATTCCTGGCCCGAGCTGAGCTGCCACTGAGCTGCTAACAGGTGGCAGGATGGCTCAGCTAAAAAAAACAACAAACAAAAAACCCGCCTTCCAGAACAGCAGAATGAGACTGTAACTTGAAGGGGATGATAACACATCCTGTGACTCCCGAATATTATCCAACATACTAAGGAACAGAGGGATTAAAATGAAAATAGCTTATGCTGTTGTGGAGACGTCCATGAATTTTTCAATAATATGAACAAGTTTGTATGAGTTTTCTGGTCTCACTGAGTATAAAAATGATGCTTGCTAAAAAGGCATTACTTCCCTTCCAGGATTATTTGCGATGTAGTGTAAAGCTACAGAAATATAAATAGGCTTGCTTTGGCTTAGCATTAGGTGCGGATCTGAACTTAATTCATATTTGGTGACTCATGAGTTTCATTTGAACTTAGTTTTGAGAGGTCAAAAACCAGTGAAATTTGGTAAGCTTATGGGATTTGGAGGTGGGAAGTCTCCTGAGAAATTCTGTGCCTTAGATAGTCTCCCTGGAGACCAGAGGTAAATGGTATCACTGGGAAATTCTGCTTGAAGTGAAGTAGCTGGGATGCTGAATCCAGACCCCCAGGCTCCTTGAGAGTGCCCTTGAGGAATGAGTTCAGTCGCTACGTTGATCTGATGGCCAAAGGTAGAAGAGGGTCCAGGGGGTTTGCATGACTCAGTTATAGGCATTAACTCCAAAACACAAGACAAAAGCGAAGACGTAATGGGAACGGCATGCAATTTGTAATGTGACAGGTCTGAGTTTTATTCCTGATACTTCCACTGTGATATTGGACAAGGTATTTAACTCCTGAGCGTTGGCTTGACCATTTGTAAAATAAATATGGTTACATCATCATGATAGTAGCCACTGCTAAGATTTATGGGAAAAAAGTATGGTAGACACCTAGCAGAGTGCCCGGGCCTTAATGGGCATCCAGTGAGAATAGCTACCTCTTGTTGTGCTCTTATTATGTGTTTACCTTTATATATACTCCTTACTTTCCTTAAAATGAAAACTAAATTGAAATATGAGGTGCGAATAGTAATTTGGCAAGAAAATTATGTGACTGCGTCTCATGGATAGTATAATGGCAGAGTTGAAAATTTAAACCCAGGTTTTCAAAGCCATGCCTTTTCTGCTACACCAGCTCTCTTCTTTTACCCTCCAGTTTAAAGAGCAATGTGTTCTGGGGTCTTAGCTCTGCAGCTGGTAGAATCGCCCCGGGGAGTTTCTGACTCCTTTCTAACAAGTTCCCAGGGATCACAGTTGAAGAAACTTTGCCCTAGGCTAGGATATAGCAACAAGATGGAAGGAACCTGGGTCCCTGAGTGACTGCGTGGAGTAAATCTGCCCACAATATAGAGATGGTTAGCTCTCCTCAAAACCTTTAAAACACTTTCAATAATCTATTTTATTGAACCACACATATCCAAATATTAACACTTTAACATGTGATAAATATTTTAAAACTATTAATGAGATAGTTTACATTCTTTTTCTCATACTAAACATAAAATTCAGTGTATTTTTCTACTTACAGCATCTCTCACTTAGGACACTAAATTTTCATTGGATATACTTCATGTTTTTATATTTTATAAAATAGACAGTTAAAATATTTTTATATCCAAGTTTCTCAAAATATACTTAGAAGTTGTTTGTTTTGTTGGGTTTTTTATTTTGCATTAGCCCTATTTTATTATTTAAAAAATTATTTTTTTACATACAAAAACTGTACAGAATTGATATATGCAATTTGATGAGTTTGGAGAGAAGTATACACCCATGACAACATCGCAACCACCTGGACATGCACCTCTCCAACACCTCTGATAGTTTCCTCTCACCCTTTTCTTTATTATTATTGTTATTATTTCTGTGATAAGAACATTTCACATAAGACTACCCTCAGCAAATTTTTAAGTATACAACATAGCATTGCTAACTATAGGTACTATGTAGTGCAGCCTATCTCTAGGACGTATTCATCTTACATAACTGAAACTTTGTCCTCTTTGGCTAATACCTTCCTGTTTCCTCCTCCCCCCCAGCCTCTGGAAACTACCATTCAACTCTGCTTCTATGAATTTGACTATTTTAGATTCATCGCATTAGTTGTATCATGCAGTATTTGTCCTCCTGTGTCGGGCTTATTTCACTTAGCACGATGCCCTCCAGGTTCATTCATGTTGTCACAAAAGGCAGGATGTCCTTTTTTAAGGCTGAATAATACTCCAGTGTGTGTGTGTGTGTGTGTGTGTGTGTGTGTGTGTGTGTGTGTGTGTGTTCTTTATTCATCTGTCAATGGACATTTAGGTTGCTTCATGTCTTGGTTATTGTAAATAATGCTGCAGTGCACATGGGAATGCAGAAGTCTATTTGAGATTTTGATTTCACTTTCTTTGGATAAATACCCAGAATTGAGATTGCTGGACCATCTGGTAGTTCTATTTGTAGGGTGTTTTTTGAGGAGCACCTTTATTCTTTTCCACAGTAGATACACCAAATTTACCTTCCTTCAACTGTGTACAAGGGTTCTCTTTCCTTCACATCCTCATTAACATTTCTTATCAATCATTTCTCTTTTTACTTTCTTTCTTTCTTTTTAAATTTTTCATTAAAAAAACCATCCTAACAGGTATGAGGCAATATCTTTTCTGGTTTTGATTTGCCTTGCCCTGCTGACTTCATATATCTGTTGGGCATTTGTATATCATTTTTGGAAAGATGCCTATTTAGTTCCTTTTCTTATTTTTTAATTAGTTTACTCTTTTTTTGCTCTTGAGTTATAGGAGTTCCTTATGAATTTTGGATACTAACCCTTTGTCAGATATATAGTTTGCAAATATTTTCTCCCTTTCCATAGTTTGCCTTTCCATTTTGTTGATTGCTTCCTTTGCTGAGTAGAAGCTTTTTAGTTTGATATGATTCCACTTACCTATTTTTGCTTTTGTTCCTTGTACTTATGGTGTCATATCCAAGAAATCATTGCCAGGCTAATGTCAGGAAACATTTCTCCTATGTGTTCTTCAGCAGTTTTACAGTCTCAGGTCTTACATTTAATGTTTAATCCATTTTGAGATGATTTTGTGTATAGTGTAAGGTAAAGGTCAAATGCAATCCTTTGGAGAATGGATATCCAGTTTTCCCAACACTGTTTATTGAAGAGACTATTCTTTCTCCATTGTATATTCTTGGGACCCTTGCTAAAGATAAGTTGAGCCTATATGTGTAGGTTTATTTCCAGGCTCTCTATTCTGTTTCATCACTTGTGTGTCTGTTTTTATGCCAGTGACATATTGTTTTGATTACTGTAGCTTTGTAACATATTAAATCAGGAAGCGATGCCTTTAGCTTTGGTCTTCTTGCTAAGATGCCTGTGACTATTCAGGATGTTTTGCGGTTCTGGATAAATTTTAGGATTTTTTTTTCTAGTTCTGCAAAAAATGCTGATGAGATTTTGATAAGAATTTCATTGATCTATAGATTACTGTGGGTAGAATGGAAACTTTAAAGATATTAATCATTGATTCATGAATGCGTGATGAGGTCTTTTCATTTATTTGTGTCTGCTTTAATTTCTTTCATCAGTGTAATGTTTTTGGTGTGCAGGTTTTTCACCATCTTGGTTAAGCATATTCCTAAGGAGTTTATTTATTTATTTTTTTGATGATACTGTAAGTGGAATTGTTCTGAAGACTTTTCTGTGAGACAATACATTTCTGCCTTCTTTAAGTGACTGAATTTGGGGTCTTGCTTTTTCTGTCTTTTACCCCAAATCTGGCTCAGACTAAAGATCTAGATTAAGTCCCACATTCTCCAGCTGCTTTGTTGCACTGGAATTGTCTTTGCTGAACTCCTGTTACACTTGGAGCCTATATCACAAAGCTCACCACTTTATTCTCCATCTGTTCTAAGAATGTTAATGCTATCCCTTTTCTTAAATGTACTTTTCTAGAGCCTCTACTCTGTCCAACACAATTATGAGCATATGGTAGATGCCCAGGAAATAGCTGTCAAGTAATATTTTGGTAACTGAGAATTCGCTTATACATTTTAAGTTATCAATTTTCATAATAAAAACAGAAATTCATAAAGCACACATACTAAAACTACCTTGAATCATACTGTGAGCTTCCTTTAATGATTCAGAAGGCAATTTTTAAAAAATGACCTTAGAGGTGTTTTTCCTGCATATTGTTGGATAAAACACTCCCACCTTCCCGTCTAAACTCAGATTACTTAAGATTTGTGGCTATTTGGATTCTCCCCACTTGCCTCCCAAATAGGAATTTATTGTAGTGCAAGTAAGTCTGACGGAGAAACTAAAGTTACCTTATTATTATTTTACATGGTAGCTCATTTCTTATGCATTGCATTTATAATCCATGGACTGGTGATGAGAGCTCGTCACAGAGCGTACATGTGGCATGCCAGTGTGCCTGTTCAGAAGACAAATGGGCTTGAAGTAAACAAAGGAATCCAACCTTCGTTAGTGTGGGCATATCTCCACTGATATTTACCTTCCATGGCTAAGTTCTACAACAGCCACACACAGTCTTCTGTTCAACTACACTTAACTTCAAAGCCTCACATTGTTAGAGATACAAGAAGAAATCTCAATTTGAATTGTCCCTGGTTTTAATCTACAGATCATCAGCATTAACATAATATGTTTCAGTTTGTAGTGTATCATTTCCTCCCACTGAGGGAGTTATCCTTTAATTCAGGCTTCCTTCAACACCTGAGGCTGGGACAAATCCCACATTACTTTTTAAAGTAAAAGATACAATGTAGTTCATAACAAAAAAAACTTCTTTGGTTAGTTTAACTCCTCTTAAATGTATCGCAAACTCTAAGTATTGGGAATTAAAAGCAAAAATGACAGAAATGGTTCCTATGTTACTTTATGCACATGCTAATTGAAAAAAGTTAGAATGTTTTGCTAGATCCTAAGTGAAATGAGGTAATATGTTTGGATAAGTATACAATCACATATACATAAACGCATACACGTTTCTCTATTCCTTCTGTTTGTGTAGTGTGGGTGGGTAGGGCAAAATTATATTCAACCTAGGATTTGTATCCTGAATAAATAAACAATGCCCACATATCAATAAGAAAAAGACAACTCAATAAAACATTAAATGGGTAAAAGCCCTGAGCAGGTTTTCACAGATGAGTATATAAAATAACCAATAATCATATTGGACATCAGAGAAATGCAAATTGAAAGCATAATGAGTTATCAAAACCCTGTCAATGCCATGCGTTGACATTGCTCATGGCTCATGGTAGGGAGTCACGGCAGCCAAGTTGTGATGCATGAGATTACAGACGTGAGAACTGAAAGCCATAGGCAAAAGGTGGAGCTTCAGGTGGATGGAAACGCTGGTCCTGAGATCAGTGTTGGCAGTATTGCTGAGCCTTTAAACCAACACAAATCTATCACTTGCCCAGGACCTCTTATTATGGGAAAATAGATAGGTAGATAGATAGATAAATAGATAGACAGACAGACAGACAGACAGACAGACAGACAGACAGACAGCCAACCTTCTGTTTAAACTCCCGTTGGGTCAGGTTTTCTATTAATTGCAGCTGAATACATTCCTACCTTATTTAGAAATGTTACTAATTGATAATGGGACTCTGTCCTGGAAACTTTCTGCTCTGGCTTTAGATTCCTTCCAAATGAAGCATCCTTTCTTACAATTGCCCGGACATCTGTAGCTCATCTCTGACTCTTGGACTTAACCTTTGGATGGCAAAATTAAATTGTAATGCGATTGCCCTCCTTACTCATTTACAATTATTTGTAGATTTCCTGGATAACCGTATTACCTTACACACAAAATTGTAGAAAGTGTAGAAAACAAAATTGTGACAAAGAAAAAGAAAAAGACATATTTCTATCACCCAAAGATAACAGCTATAACTTTCAGTTTTATATAAACTTTCCATAATTTCTTAAAGCATAAAAGTACATGTATAAGAATAAGCACACACACTTTGGATGTCTCATTGCTGGAACCTCAGTAAGTAACATTGTAAGATAAGCTACAGGAAGTGGTTGGGACAAGTATAGATGTGCAGCCTGACTGTCAGCGTTTAGATTTTAGCTGTGTGATATTGGACAAGTTATTTAACTTCTTTCAGCTGAAAAGTTTCCTCATCTGATACACATGATGCAGCACAATAATTGTGCCTCCCCTTGTAGGGTGCTTGTGAATAACAAATGAATAAATGCATAGAAAGCTTTTAAAATAGTGCTTGGCGTATGTAAGTATGACAGAGGAGTAAATACCAGGCAGTAAATATTTGTTGAATGAAATACTTGTTGAGCAGAAATAGGTGAACAGAAATAGAGTAAGGGAAAGAATCTTGTCTTCAGAATTTTAGTGGATGAGCAAGCTGAAACTCCTTCCCTGAGTAAAATCATAGGATTATCTACATATATTCTCTACCTTTCTCTCACTATGGTGGACGGTCCAGAGGATAGGAAGAGAGAGAGAGAGAGAGAGAGAGAGAGAGCTCTAAAAATTATTGCTGAAATACCAAAGAAAGTTATTATTTTCTCAGACACGTGATTTGATCTGGGCAATGGTCAAAGCCAGGTAATAACCAGCCGGGTTAAAATGAGGTCCGTGTGTCCTAAGTGCCTGCTGATGCAGGGTGCTGACGAGGGAGATTTGCTCCTCTGGCATCTGTCGTGTGACGTCTGTCTTGTGAACTGGCCTTTTCCTTGGGAGAACCTGATGTTTGGAGCACATGGTTGGCACAGGGAATGTATTGACCAACCAACCGCAGGGAGAATATCAAGATTTATCATCTCTTGGAGTAAAAATTGACCCCAATTTAACCTCTATTAATATTTATTTCTCAGGTCAATAAGTCTAGAATTTGTCTTAGTAGAAGTCAATATCTGTTGAATTCTTCCCATTCTTCTTAGGGGGCAAAGAAGAAAAGGGAACTGTAATTTGAATATGTTAAACACACAATAATGGAGCTACACGCACATGCCAAGTTCCCAGATAGAAAACAAACACACACAGCAACACCACTTCTGATTTTCAAACAAGTGGATATTCAATCCCGAACATAAATTGCCTTGATTCTCCAGTTAAGATCTCTAGTGGGATGGAAGATTCCCAACTAGAAGGAAAAGGAGAGGGGCCCGTGTGCCAGGACCTGGGTGAACTCCAAGCTGTCATTTCACCCCTCTGAGCCTTTTCCTAATCTGGAAAAAGAAAAGCTGTATATTTCTATCTATATTGTTTTGTTTATTATATACTCTACCCAAGAAATTCAGCTGTTATACTAGACAGTCATCTTTCGTTTGCACACACTTTGTTCACCTTACCGGAAAAAAAACTAGAATTGTATTACTATATCTTATTTTAAGGAAAACATAAGATTTGATATTAAGGGCTGACGTATGAAACTAGCACATCCTTCTCCCGTCCTCTTCATGAGGCTTTGTGCTCTTAGAATGCTTTGTGTTGCCGGGGCAGCTAGATGTCAACAACCGTGTGTTTGGGTCATTAGTTTTCAGGCCTCTTGCCCACCCACAAAATCCCTCCTACCTTTTCATCTCTTACCCGATTCTTACTATCTTGCTTTGCTCCTGGAGAGTAAATATCAGCCCCCTTCAGACCATCCTTCCTTCAGCGCTTCACAGCATCATATATTACCCATGTTTTGTTATCGAATTCCTGCTCAGCCTATTGCCAAGAAATGCTGGGAGACCCAGACGCATGCATGGGGGAGGGTGTGCTTCCCCGCCTCTTTGTAGATTAGCCTCCCCCTCCATCTCCCATTGTCCCAGCATCCCTCATCAGAGCGTTCTTTATTGCCTTCACAATGCTTATAACAGTGTTCTACTGTTTTATTCCTTTGTTTGCCTGTTGGCTGGTTGTCCTTTTCATGAGAATGCAAGCTCCGTGAGGACAAAGACCTCGTCTTCTTCCACGTTCGGCTTTTCTGTTTTCAACACATGATTTGTGCTCAGTAGATGTTTGCTGAGTGCATAAACGAATAAACAAATAAATGTAGAATACATTTTTGAAATAATAAACGTGATAGATCGAAGGAATTGCTCCAGTTCCTCACCTTCCCCTCTTGGGGAAGGCCTTTTGCTGTGTGACTTTGAAGCTCCTCCCACAAAAGGGGAGGGGCATATTTTCCACAATTGGCTCTGGGTTTGACTCTGTGACTTACTGTAGCCCATGAAATGACGTGATCGAGTGCTAGATCCAAGCCCAGACCTTAAGAGGCCACATTGTTATCATTTACTTTTTTTTTTTTTTTTTACCTCTACCAATGACATAAGAGGGATATGCCTGGCATAGCCCCTTGATCTCAGGAGAGGATGAGAGACTTGAGCAGTGGGTTATCCACAGTCCAACACCTGAAATCAGCAGACTCTCGGGTG
>NW_017731354.1:6265863-6269714 GCF_001890085.2 Hipposideros armiger
CAGTAAAATCTTAAAAAAAAAAGACTGTTTAGTAATGTTCTCTGTATTGTACCACCCTTACCACCATCTCATTCTAGAACTTTTTCTTCACCTCAAAAGGAAACCCAAACCCAGCAGTAGTCACTCCCATTCCCCCTCCCCCAGCCCCTGGCAACGTCTAATCTGCTTTCTGTCTCTATGAATTTGCCTATTCTGGACATTTTATATAAATAGAATCATACACAAAATATATGGCCTTTTGTGTCTGGCTGCTTTCACTTAACATAATGTTTTTGAGGTTCATTCATGTCGTAGCGTGTGTCAGTGCTTTATTTCTTTTTAAGGCTGAATAACATACCATTGTGTGGATAGACCACATTTTGTTTATCCATTTATCAGCTGACGGAGGACATTTGCATTTTTGCCACCTTTGGGCTCTTGTGAATAGCGTTATATGTACAAGTTTTTGTTTGAATTGTTTTCTCTTCTCTTGGGTTACATACGTAAGGGTGGGATTGCTGGATCATATGTTATTGCTATGGCTAATGTTTTGAGACACTGCCAAGTTGTTGTCCATGGTGGCTGTCCCATTTTACACTCCCACCAGCAGTTTATGAGTGTTCCAACTCCCCATCCTTGCCAACATGTCTATCTTTTCTATTATAGCCATCCTAGGGCAGGTGAAGTGGTGTCTTGTAGTGGGGCACCTGCCCTTTTTGCCCTGAAATCATTCAGCCGTTTGCTGCAGGCTGCCCTGTGTGGGGGTAGGGAGTTAATTTCCCAACTGAGGTGGCTCCTCTCAGCCAGAGGCAGTTGTCCAGGGAAGAGGGGCAGCTGTGAGCTGATAGCTGGCCACACTTACAGCAGTTGAGAAATAGGCTTCTACATCCATTCATTCAACATGCATTTATTGAAAACCTCCCCTAGAAAAGAGGAATGTGGGGCTCCAATCTGTACCAAGATTTGACCTAGGCTGGACTGTCAGAGAGGTCTTCCAGGAGGAATTAATGATTGCGGTGAGTTCTAGAGAATAATTGTGAGGGACCCAGATAACTAAAGAAATAACGACACAGCTAACTGCAGCATTCCAGGCTGAAGGAGCAGTGCAGCCAAGGGCCTGTGGTGCGAGGGACATAGTGTGTTCTGGAATCTGAAAGATGTGGCCGGATTGGAGAGATGGGAGGGTCAGGTGTTCTGGGGTAAGCCTGGCAAGATGGGTGGGGTCACACCTGCAGGGTAACCTAAGGAATGCATGTTTATCCAAGAGCGACTGGAAGCCATTGCAGGGAATTAATTAAGCAGGGGTGATGGTGGGAGGACCTGATGTGTGGTTTTTATACTATCACTCTGTGTGTGGTGTGGAGGATGGACTGGGATCATAGGAAAACATGACTCTTCAGATTGAAGGGGCACATAGCCCATCCCGAGCTCTTTCCATTGTCTCTGATATCAGGGACTGAATTGTCCCATTTGTGGGCCATGCTGACTCTGCCTTGTAGTTTGTTTCCCCATCAGTTTGTAGTTTTTATTGCAAAGTCACCTCCAGCAGGGGTTATTATCCATGAGAGCCCTGAATGCCTTGGACTGTGGAAGCGTTCCTACAAGTCTGAATTTGTAAGCTTGAGGTCTCTGCATCGTATGGATAGGAATTTGAGGGGACACGATAAACCACGACCCTCTTCCCTGCCTGAGTTCAGAACCAACGGGCGCAAATCAATACTTATTGTGGATAAAGTTGAGATTGGACCGCATGGCTTAGATGTGTGGATGTAAGAGGCTTCCTCTGAAACCTGAAGATTAGACTCAACTACCTAGTCACAGACAATGGAGAAAAAACGCTGACCTTACTCCCAGGTACTGTCCATGCCTTTATGATACGCTGACTGCAAGGCCGCAGCACACAGGTTATGCTCTGTACTAGAAGANTCCAAGAACATCATTTTCTAAATGTGTATGTGTGTTTTTTTAATCACCTAAAATGTTTATCTGCCCTAAGGCTTTAAGACCAAAGACTCAGCACTCGAAAGCATCATACAGAAAACCGTAATAAATTCACTATTAATTGGAGAGACAAAGGAAAGTAGGTTATAGAAAAATACTCAGTTTTTAAGTCAACCTTGTAAATTATATCTACTTATATTTCTTATTAGTCTACATCCAATATTTATTTTTCAAACACTAAGAATATCAGCACTTATGCATTTAATTTACTTTCTGGAGTCTCCTTTTTGTTTTGTTCTTAGTGAATTTAAAAAAAAATATTTCTGGCTTCTATTTAAACTTGTGACATTTTAAAATATTAGAACATTTTAAGTTAACTAACGTTGCTATGAGGATGCTGATAGTTTTTGAAATGTTTTTCTGATTTTTTGAGTTCAAGAGGCGACACTTTAGGAATAAAGCCACTCAGCGATTCGGAGGTTAGAGCAAAATTCAGATTGGTGGTGCCAGTGGAAGCTTCTCTCAGAAAGTGATGTTTATGTAGATGAAGAATTCGGAAAGGCCTTGGAAAATTGGGCATAACGTGGCAGAAGAAAGGCCTCTTTGGAGCTCGTGTGTGATAAAAATAGTGGCCAAACTTGCACATGCTATGCATGTGCCTAACATTTTTTTGGTTTTCTTACTGAGAGCTCTACCAAAAGTGCAGGGCTTGGCTTTTATTGGCTTGTCTTAGGTCACATGACCACCCCTGACTATCCAACAGGATGACTTCCTCTGATTGGCCAACCTGAAGTTTCGTGCTCTTTCCTAGAGGCAGGGAGCAATCAGGCCTTTCTGAATTATAAAGAGAAAGGGGAGGGACAGTTCCCTACAGAGAAATAGCTATTATTACTAGAACTGGGCAGGCAAAAAAATCCTACTGATGTTTTTGTTTTTTGTTTGTTTGTTTGTTTCTATTTTCTGAGTCTGCAGAAAAAAAAACTAGAACTATTTGGGTAATTCAGGCCCTCTGTGATAGATTTAATTATTGGTCCTACTTCCTATTCCTTCGAAATAGATTAGTATAGCTACAGTTTTGCTTTGTCCTCATGTTGGGCAGAGTACTCCTGCCCCTTGACCTTAGGCTTGGTCATGGGATTTACTTTTGGCCAACGGGACAGTGACAGATGAGATGCATGCATAGGTTTGAAATGTGCTAATGGATTTGGGTTTTCTCTCTTGCACTCCTGCCACTGCTGAGAGAAGAATGTGCCTGGGGTGGCTGCTGGCTCCAGGAGAGTAATAAACATGGAGAGCATACCTGACTTACCTCCTAAAGCCGAGCCTAGCTAGGTTTAGACAAGAGGGGCTGAACGCCAGTTGAACCACAGATGCATGAGTGAGAAGTCAAGCTTATTGTTACGTGCTATTGAGATTTTTGTGGCTATTTGTTACACAGCAGTAGGTGACAAGGACACCTTCTTTCTCCAATCTAGCCATGAGCAAGAATGAGGAAGGAGAATATGCCTGATTGTTTCCACCTACCAGTCACACTTACTGGGAACTCATTTGTCAGTCTGAACACCATCCACGACGTAAGTAAAAATGATTTCTTATTTGGTCGACTAAGTTCTCACTATAATTCCCCTGTATTAGATTTTACTTCTACTGTTCTATTTCTATAAACGCCCCCAGACTCTTAAGAGTTTATAATTTGTGTCCTCAGATGTTTAACATTGAACGTGATGCTATAAACGTGCTTTGAGCATGCTCAATATAAATTATGATACCATTATTATGACTACATCCAGGCATTTACAAATTTGCCTTTAAATTGGGATTTGTTGGGGGTTTCAACTGCTCAGTGATGGGACAATACCAATGTCTTCACAAGCACCAGTGAGTTAATGCACTCTTTCTATATCCTTAGACTCTTTGGCGATGTCAGCTTG
>NW_017731354.1:6274819-6294368 GCF_001890085.2 Hipposideros armiger
TTTGTGCTGAAACCACATTTAGGGACTCAAAGAAAGAGCGACTTTTAACTTCTGCTGTTTTCCACTCTTAGTAATGACCTCCTAGCTCTGGCCTCTTTCAGGAATTAATGTGTTCAGATAATTGTCTCAGGTAGGAGTGTGCCACAGGAGACCAGGTGTATGGTCTCGGCACTTGGCACAGGCCTGGTTTGTTTATTTGTCATTTATTCACTCACACATTCATTCAACAAACATTCACTGAGTATCTGTTACCTATTAGACAGTGGTTGCAATGCCACCTGCAGGCCGGTGATGGAGGCTGGAGACTTTTATGGATCAGGAGCAAGAAGGTGCAAGAGACGAGGGAGCATTAGAGCTGAGTGTGAGCACCAGGTAAGCAGACAGGAGTGGAGGGCCGGGAATACCAGAGACCAGGGCACAACAAGAGACCTGTAATCTAACCCAACGGAAGACGAGAACTAGAAAGGCAGGCCATAAATGCTCAGCACACATCCCAGATCAAAGAAGGGGCGGTCAGGTATGAGGAGTCCAGCTTTCAGACATTAGTGACAGGGACGAACCCTGAATGGCAGCAAAGGACTGCCTTGGCGCACCTTGAACGTGGCTCCTCTGAAAGCAGAAACCCCCAGCATGATGCATCTGTGCTCGGCTGCTGGCGTCGCTGAGAGGGGCCATGGGCTTGGCCAGGATGCCGGGCTTGGAGTCCCTGTAGAAGCTAAGTGACTTCCTATGAGTTACTTAACTTCCCGAGGCCATAGCTTCCAGATCCATAAAATGGTGATGACCTATCAGTGCTTAGCGCATAGGGTCATAATGAGCCGTAAGTAAGCTAACACGTAGAAAATGCTTAGAATAGAGTCTGGCTCAAAGCAAGTCCTTATATACGAGTTATTAAATAAAATTAAAGCATAGTGAAGGAACACATTTCCTGACAAGCACTCAGTTCTTTTTAGTATCCGTAACCATCACCATGTGTTGAAATTTAGAAATCCTAATGATACCTTGGTCTTTTTCTCTTCCTAATGATCTATATGTAGTAACGGTGGCTTCCTTGTCCCATCACGGTGACCACGGTCCCCTGTCCTTCTTCCCCTAAGCCAATCCGAAGCGTCTCCTAGAGGCTGGGGGCCAGGCACTCAACTCGCATACACCTCGGAGCCTGACTTGTTTGCTTGCCCTCTTCTGGAGACCTAACACTGAACGACACCCTCAGCTCCTCTGACACCGCTAGCCCCCTAAGCTGTTAGATACCAGCGAGTGCTCTGGACCTGCCTCCCACTTGGAAAGCCATGTCTTACTCCAGTCTGACAACAGGTCGATGTTTTGAGCCCCCTTGTGGCTCAGGGAGGGGGCTTATGCCGTCCCTGCCCAGAGATCACCATGCATTCTTAGTTGGACAGGAAGTGTTTCTTTGAAAGAGCAATGCGGATACCCTGACTCCCAGGCCTCTTCCCAGGTCCCAAGTCTGGGGACACTGCAAGTGCGCCCCAGCTCCGTGGCTGAAGGCCTAACTCTGGCGATGGGACCACCACTTCATGTTAATAATGAACAGAAAGATGGTGGGCGTGCCTCCTGCATAGGGGGGCTGCTGCTGAGGCCCCAGAGCAGGGATTTGGTGAGGACTAAGGAAGAGGGGGCACACAGTCTTCTTTCCTTCCTCTTCTTTTTCTGTAATAGAAACACTCTTTGTTTTTGTCATTCTGTGCAAGAGCTAAGCAGACTCCAGGAAAGAGAAACGGGGCAGGCCCAGGTACTAGGAGCTAGGAGAGCATCTGCATTCCAGCAGTGGAATGCATCAGAAAGCTCTTCCTCCTGAATGGAAGGTGCAGGTCAGTTTGGGAGCTGTTTAAACAGGGCCATGCCGTTTCCCTGAAATTCTAGCTGGGGGAGGCTCCCGTGGTGACCCAGGGAACTCTGGAAGGACAGGGCAGCAGTGTTGTGTCCCATGTCCCCACTGGACCTGGAAGGTTGAAAGTCACTTACGCTACTTCCATTCTTTAGTCTGCACGTGTATTGAAAAAAGAAGAAATGCCATAAGATGATTGCAAAAAACAACCAAACCTGGCTATGTTAAATGCTGACTTGACAACATAACACATTTAACACACACACACACACACACACACGTACTCTACAAGGACTGTATGTGTGACTTCATTTGTGGATAATGTCAAAGTTTGTATTTGAGGAACAGGATGAAAATGAGGCCCCTGCCAGATGGTTCCCGTGCCCTCCCCCCACCTCCAGATGGTTCCGTCCACCATGTTTCACAGAAAGAGAGCGCCCCCCCTCCGCCACGACACCAACACCCCCCTCCATGGAAGACCTCATCCCTGGCTTGCTCACCTCCCCAACAAGCATTATACATCAACTCCAACTCCTCCTATTTTTTAACTTCTCCTTTTAAAAACCATAGACCTCCAAGAGAGACTTCACCTAAAAGCAAAGTATTGTTTGTTGCTTTAGAATCAACCTGAAAGTCGAAGCCCTTCTCTCTTGGCCTCCTTCACGCCCCCGCCCCCCGCGCCCCCCCCCCACACGATCTGAAACCCAGCTCCAGTCCTCTGTCTGCCTCGTCCCCTTTCAGCCCCTTCCACACAGACTTATTTCATAAAAATGTCAGCTATTAAGTTAACGTTATTTAAGGGGCTTTGGGTTTTAGTTCCTGAATGCAACCTAAGCTGGATCGGTGGAGGCCTGACACGAAGGCCCGGCTGTGTAAAACATGACCCACAGAGGTACTAAATAAATAGCCTGGCTGTGGGCTCCCAGCGCCTCTCTATTTATCACGGCAGTAATGATAAAGATCTGATTTAGAGTGAACCCTACTGAGGGTCGAACCCAGCACAAGCTGTAATATGATCTTCAGGGGAGGGCTGATAACCTGAAACAATGTGAAGAAACCCTGTCAGATAAATAAAACAAACTGTTTGTCCATTAAATAGTGCCGTCAGGAAGAGGACAGAGAAGCCAAACAGAGCTAAATCCAATTCTTTTATGGAGGCACAAAGCCAGGAACACCTGAACTGAGCTGGGGAAATAACCTCACTCAGAAGTAGGTGGGGGGTGTTGGGGAAAGGGGATAGCTGTCTGATTTATTGAGGTCACTGTGCTTTTTGATCTCAGGCAAAGCCTTTACCCGCCCTGAGCTTTGGTCTCTCCATCTGTGAAATGGGACCCATCCGCCCGGTCCTGCCTGCCTCACTGGGCTGTTGAGGTGATCCCACGAAAGAATTACATCAAAGGGATTCTGAAGAAGAAGGAACTGACTACATGAAGCTCAGAAATGCAAATGCCCAAAAGGCCATGGTTGGCTACACAAGTGCTTGAACCAAAGGATGAAGGGGTCATCTCAAGTCGCAATCGTGACCCAGTGTCACCAACATGGCTGCACAGAAATACAGCCCACTGTTGCCAAGTCTTTGACTTTCAAAAGCAGCACAAAATATGGATTTTAATGTGAAATCTCAAGAAGTCTAAGTGTTGGCAGCTAATGTAAGACTTTTTTTTTTTTTTTTAGAATTCTCTGTTGTTTCATTTAAAAACTAAATATATTTAGTTGAAAAATGGTGGGTTAGATGCAGGCTATAGCTTGCAACCTCTGGACTAAAACAAAACCTGGCGGAGTGGTTTTGTGATTTGCCATCATTGTTCCCATGTATGTGCCGTTCGTGCCCAGTCAGAACATGGGCACGCAGGAAGCGGACACGGCGTGCCCTTTCTCAGATCTACTGGTAGGCCATACATTCGCACTTTCGACTTCCTCATACATCTTTACTGGATCTGTACTGCATCTCACTGACAACTTCACAGAAGCCTCAGATAACAAAGTTTCTCTTCAATCGCGTATAACTGTCCTCTGAGCTTTTCATTCCTGGATGGATAGAGTACACCGGCCCTGCCCCCGCTAGTATTTCTCAGTGGGAACACTCTTGGAATATTGCACAGCACTAAATGTCCATCGTTCCCACCCCCTTCACCCCACTCTGTGAGGCCTACGATAATAAAAAATGCCCCTTCCCTTTAAAAATGAAGCCCCCAAACCAACCTTTTGCTGCTTCACTTTGTGGAAACCAGAGAATCTACTTCTGTGTTCTTGAAGAAAACCAAGGAGAGCCTTATTTTGGAGCCATTAATTTGGCCCCTCGGATGGTGAACATGACCAGCCCAAACCCCTGTGATTGACTTCCTGAGGCAGCTCAGAGTGTGTTTACTCTGTGAGGTCTCAGCTTCTTAGAACAATGAAGGCCAAGCCAGCAAACAGGAACAGAGGGTACTCTGGATGGTCGTCTGTAGCTTTGGGTCCCTCCCCAGACTCTGAGTCACCAATGTTACTCCTTGTACAGGCAGACTCCTGGACCTCACCCTGGACCTCATCCAGGGTCTGGCCCAGGGACATTTATTTTTATAGACAGCTTTACTGGTGAATCTAGATGTTTTGAGAACCACTGCTTTAATAAAAGCATTAATGCTTCCTCTCTCAAATTTGCTTGTTTTTCAGACTCACCTGGAAAGCTTTGCAAATATGACTGCAGTCTAGGAACCAGTCTAGGAGACAGATTTGATTTAGATATTGGATCAAATGCTTATATAACTATTGTGGACATGGAGGTAGTTAGGGAGCTCTTGTATCTTTGCTATGTTTTGAGGGAAGTAGGTCTGCTTATCCCCACATTACAGATGGCAAAGCCAAGACCCAGAAATGGAAAATGACTGTTAAGGTCTTGCACCCAATACTAGAATAAGATTCAAATGTTTTGTCTTTTTCCTAAGTATCACCATCACCTTTTTTTTCCCCCTGCAGAATCTGCAGCCAACTTGTTGCATTCAAGCTGTTCATTGCTGGGCTAACATTAATTTTCTGGGGCATTGACAGTCGGATGTTTCTTTGAATTGAATTATGTTTGTGCTATTACTTTGTGTTTGTTGTTGAATAATTCTCTCCCTTACTCAGGCACAAAGCAGGTTCTGTGCTTCCTTGTCTTGAGGTGGTTTACGGCAGAGATCTCTAGCTTTTAATTCCAAAATCTCAAACTCATTGAGGAGCCTATGTTACAAGGATCAAGGTATTGCGTCTGGACTAAAAGGCAGTTCTCAGAGATGACGGGAGGAGGAGATAGAGGCTCAGAATAAAAATTAAAATGATTGAAAATACAGACACATGAAATATTTGCTTAACTAAGTTTTAGATCAAAAGTCAGATGGACAGTCTTCAGTTTGTTATAAATGAACTGTTGGCCTTTTCAAGTTGAACCATCTCAAAGAATGTTAGTCTTGTACTAAGGAGATAAAATTATACACGTGGGAAAAATTTATTTTAAGAGATTTCTTAAGTAAAAAAAAAAAAATCCACTTAAATTCTTTCAAGTGAATAAAAACACCACCTAAACAAGGTTAAGTAAGAACAAGGAAATAAAAAAGGAATGTATCTGTTCATATGAGTGGAAAATTCAGGGGACCAAATGACTTTAGGCACAACCAAATCCAGCTTCCAGTAACATTATCAGGAGTCTTTCTCGGTCTCCATGCTGCATTGGCTTTACTCCTCAGACAAGTCCCAATGTGGTGCCCTCAGGCTCCTGGCCTGCATCCGTCCAGCTTAGCAACTTAGCGCAACCAGCACTTCCTCTCATTGGCCTCCCTTGAGACATGTGTCCATTCCGGATCCCTCACAATGAGCGAGGCATAGAACATGCTGATTGGACAGCGTTGGGTCATATGTGCATCCTGGATCCAAGAAGGTGGGGTCAATCTAACTAAAATACATGGACACACAGGGGAGATATGGTGACTCCCAAAAGAAAACTCCCTCTCTCTCTCTCTCTCTCTCTCTCTCTCTCTCTCTCTCTCTCTCTCTCTCTCTGTCTCTCCAGGACTGTTCAAGAAAAAGGGGGAATTGATCCTGGTCAAGAATGAACAACAGATGTTTTTGACAAAGGGAGACAAGATGGATGGAGGGAAAGAAACCAAGTCCATTTGCTTCTTTTCTGTCTCACATTAGCATTCATTAAATAAAAGCAGGAAGTCAAAACAGTGGAACAAACACCAATTGAGAATAAAATCAAAGGAAGGGCCCTTCTCTCCTAGTGAAAATTTCTGACTTGATATTGTTTTCAAGAAAGCTTTTTCTTTTAAGAACCTACAGTAACTCAGTTTGGCTAATAAAGTGTTTGCCTAGTACATTATGGAAGTCTTTGGGGAGACTATTGAATCAATTAGAATGATTTGTAATTAGCACACCAACCTAATGACAGGGTGTCTCGAAACTGCTTGAAAATAATTTGCTCTGTTAAGGGTCCTGTACACCCCTCTTATGAACTTATTTAGTAATATGCTCACTAGCCTTTTAACATTTTTTCAAGAAAATAAGTTTTGCTTAGATTCTGTATAAAATACCACAAATTCTGAATTAAGTGGTTTTGAATAATTAGAAAGTTACTACATTAATTAGAAAGATTCTTCTTCCCTCCCCCAACCCCATAGAAAATTATTCACATAAGCCTGTGGAATAGACTATCACAAATGAACATTTTTGAAAATCTTGATTGACGTTAAGAAGTCCTGTCAGACCCTGAAGCAATTCGAACAGAATAGAAGCTAATAACAATAAAACTGTTAATACAAGGTATCTACCTATAATCCTAAGGATATTCACAAATACAAAATAGGATTTAAAGAATGCCGTGTGCTCTTCGTAAAAGTTTGAAAGATAAGCTTGGAAATTAGCTGACCTGTTCCCCAGTCTCAAATGGCCAGATACCCATTCATGGGGCACAATTTCAGTTTTTCACGTTTCTAGAGCCCAATTTGAGAGCCATGTCAACCCACAGGTGTATGGCATTTTTGTCCACAGCATAGGTTCCGAGATCAGGCAAACCTGGATTCATATCTTTCCTTCCTTCCTTCCTTACTATAGCTGTGGGATCTCAGGCAACTTACTTCCCCTGTCTCAGTTTTTACTTTGTCAGGAAAATGGAGATGATGGTAATAGCACATTTGGCGAGTTGAATAAAATGTCTGTATCTTGTCCATAGTAAGCCCATATTGGTTGCAGGAAGACCCTGGGCTAACAGGGCCTTGACCCTGGGGAATCAACCCATTAGATCCTATTGTAGTGAATAACCTGGAAGATCCGGAAGAGACTCCACTGCAGGCTAGAGCTCAGCTGGAAGAGTATGGAGTGTTCAACAGAAGACGTGTGCTTTCAGTCAAGTCATGTTTCCGGCACCTCTTAAGAGTCAGCAGTTTCCATTTGTTCATTTACCCCATAGAAACCGATGCCTACAGTTGTTAAGTGAGCCTCTACTGTGTGTGTGTGTGTGTGTGTGTGTGTCGGGTGTTGGGCTAAACATTGGGAATGCAGCGACTATCACATCCAATAAGGTAGCTGTAAACTTTCAGCAAGTTAACACCTTTGGTTAATTTCAACTTGTCATCACTTCTCCTGAGCAGTAAAGCTTGTGATGTTTTGTCATGCCCATCCAGCCAAGAACAACAGAGAACAAAAGAGCTTCCCACCTCACGACTGCTGTTCAAAGAGCTAAAACATGCATGTGCTTAACACCAGGCTTCCTTCATGATATAAGAAACAGCTCTGTACAAATAATGGTTTCACCTGTTACTATAACACAATGATCATTTGGTGATTTTCTTTTAAAGCAGTGTGATGTTGTTGAGAAAATTACACAGAGCTGGGTTCAGATCTGGGTCTGCCTTATACCAGCTGATGATTGTGGGCAAATCACATAACCGAAGCTTCAGTTTCCTGATCTATAAAATGGGTTGTTTTCAGTGCCTGTGTCATAGGGTAAGTGAGGTATCACCTAGAAAGGGCACACATGGAACCCGGGAGGTAGCACATGCTCACTGGTTGCCATAATTATCAGAATATCTAAAATTGGTGTTGCCACGTAAAGTTGACATAGGACTTTCACATAGGACAGTCTCATTTAATGTTCAGAATAGACTGTGAGAGAAGGGGCATTGACATTATTGTCACCATTATCGTCACTGGACATATTTATCAAATGGGGAGGAGTTCAGTGAGTTGCCCAAGACCATAGAGCAGGTAGGGGGCCAGGTTGGTCCTTTGTCCCACAAGGCATCACACGGTTGAGGGGTGATTTGGAAAGCAACCCTTTAGGCTGGAGAGACGCCTCTCCTTAGGCAGCTGTAAAAGGGAGTCAGCAGTGTCTGCATAGGTCTGAGCTGGCTCTTTTGGGTGCACGGTTTGGTGGGGAGCATAACTTAACAAATTGGGGACTATGCAAATGAAGAGCCCACGCCTCCCTCTGTAGGCGGAGCCTCTGCTCGGAGAGCCACTTGCTGTCCCTTTGCTTCCGCCTCGGTCACAACAGAGATATCACCATTTGACTGAGACGCAACGATTCTTTCAGTCTTGCTTCTGGCATCATTTAAATCAGAGCCATGCTAACATATTTTCGTTTTAAAAAAAAATGTCAAAAAGCTGCCACTTTTGGAGACTACCCCCTGAAACGGCTGGTGAGACTATCATCGCCTTCGCCCATTCTTCTGGCCAAACTTCTGGGGGATGTGAGTCTGGCATTAGTAGATCTCCTGATTTTCAAAAAGAGCTGGTCATCTAGATTTTTATATGAAATAGCTACTTCCAAAAATATAGACTCAATGAAGATGAAAACAAAACAGCGCTAGTGACTGATGAGGCCTTGGCCTTGGCACTGGCAAGCTCAGCTGTAAGTAGGGTCCTGATTCTTTTCAGAGGTTGGGGACGATGCCGTGAGCCAGTGGCTTTTAGAAGAAGAGCGAGTAGGCATCTGTTAAGAGAAGGTCAGGGAGCAGCTTCTTGTGGTTGGTGTACGGACTCTACACTGTAGACCGTGGGACAGGGGACAGCAGTTAAGGCTGGGGTGGCCAGCAGGGGCTAGCTCAAGCCTGCACCATGGGCCATGCGATGGACAGTGGGGATGGTGGTGTGGTTGATCCAATGGGCACATTAAAAACATGGCACAGTGATGGGCATTGACTGGAAGGGACCAAAGGGATCTGGGCAGCGATTCAAACATGGACTTCCTATTGTCATCTCCTCGGTACCAAGCCGTGTAAATTTTCTCCGGCGTTTTCCTAGATTGAAGATGACTACCTTTCAACTTGACCTTCCCTGAGGACGTAAAGGAAGATCTCCGGCTGCTGTCACAGCCTCTGACACCTCTCACTTACTCTGGTCCCTTTTCGTTTGAATTTACTCTCTAATTCTTTTCCCTTTGTATTTTCTTTTTACACCTAAATGCCCAATTTTCAACTGTCATTGAATAAGAATTAGGAACACGCTGCATAAAAAAAAAAAATAGCTTACCTGTAAATCAAACCTTCTGGCAAACATTAGGGTTTAGGTACCTAGTGTCATTTTCTTTTATATCTACCTCAGGAAACACTTGTTCCCCTCCTTGCCGCTGACATCTTTTTTGAGAAATGCAGCCCTCAGCTTGTTGTTCTGCTCTCTTTGAAGTCACTGTGAATTGAATAAATTTGATGTTTGATGGCAAACTGCCATGAGAATTTAAACAACTTGTGAGAGGGGATATTATTATTTTTTTCTGTCATTTCAACTTCCCCAAGACCGTCCCATGGAATGGTGGGAACAGGTACTGGGTGACGGCGACTGTCCCATCCCCGAATCTCAGTGTAAATTTCTTGGGAGCTAAGGCGCTTCTCCCCACCACCCTGCCCCCGCCCCCCGTCAACACTTCAAGGTCATCATATCGACTTGATGCTTTGAAAATTAAGAGGGTTGGGATAAATTAAGAGAAGTGCTGAAGAAACTGTCTTTAATCAATTTCAGCAAAGCAACGCTTTTATTATAATGCACAGTGTGCCATATTTAGAGGGGTTATTCAGAGGGCATTAGAGGCTTTGCTGTGAAGTTCTTTATTTCTTTTTCTTTTTTAAATGCCCTTAATTTTCTTTCCCCCTTTCTTTGCCATGACTTCCTACTTTGGAAACATGAACTTATATCCACCTTGAATGAGGCTAAATGCCCAAACTTCTCTGCCCTTGGATCATGGCCAGGGACTGGCGCTTGGATCAGGCACTTTGTGGCGCTCTGGGTGATGTCCGTCTGCTCGGGGCAGGATGCATTTTGCTGGGGGATCAGGGCTCGCATCTGGTCCCTTTGCCATGCACTGACTTCTGTGGGTTTTTTTTTTTTTTAAGATAGCAAATAAATCATTTCTTTCAGATTGGATAAAAAATGGGCTCTGCTCTGTGGAAGCAGGAGTCGTCCAGATAATTCTATGTTTGCACTATAAACTATATCAGTCAATTGCCCATTCAGGTTTAGATGTGGGCCAGATTTATGCCCCTGAGAAAATCCTATTTTTGCATGATTTAGACAAAAAAATGTGTCTGAACAGCGTTACCCAGCCTAATTTATATGAAACTGGGATTCTGCCACCTGGGGTTTCGGGTCTGCTCTGTGAGACGTGTCTGGTATGTGACTAAAAGACCGAGCGAGGCGGAGGCGGCCGAGGGGGACCAGAGCCCACTTGAAAGGGAGGCGGCCATCCCCGCCACATGAATGGGGCGTGCACAGCCAGCTGGGGACTGAGGCCTCCGCATTGTGCTTTCATTATTGGCTCTTGTGTACAACCAGAAAGGCGCCCCCTCCTCCCAGACGGGCTTGGTTGCTATGATCTGTTCCTGGGGACTTGCGTGCATCCCACATGTCACCCCCTCCTCCCAGATGGGCTTGGGTTGCTCAATTACGAAAGCCTCCAGCATGCTGACCCCCATGTCCTCCCGAGTCCCACCTGCATCCAAGAGTGTGTGAGAAAGAGGGCAAGACCTAGGAACTGAGCCTGTGGCCAGACTTGGGGAATCGCTATAGGATGACTCACTCCCCGCTGAACGGATATTTCTCGTCCCTTACCTAACAAGAGAGGGCCGAGGCGTGTTAGTTTTGCCTTGTTTCTAACTGTCAAAGTTCTCTTCTAAGGTTCCGGGGTGGGGGGTGGGGGTGATGGTGACGGTCTTTGCTTGCTGTTCTCAGGGGCCAGGGTTACGGATCTCTTTGTGAGATGGAGGCTGACCCTACTTGATGTGCACTTTTCACAGCCATTGGGTCCCCTATGAAAGTGTGACCTATTTTTTGAGCCCTTTCTTCATGCCAAGCACAGTCCTGGGGATATACAGCTGGGGATGGGGTACGGGGATAAATAAGTCCCACATGGTCCTTATTCCAAGGGGGGGCTCACAGCCTAGTGCAAAAGGAAACCATGCATCCAATAATCACAAAATAAATATGTAACTCAGGTGAAAAGTGCAGTCTGTAATGGGGTCTGATTTAGTGGGAGGCCACAGTGGGGGAAAAGACGCGTTTCCTCGGGAGGGGCTATTTGACCTGAGAACTGAGGGACTAATGGAAGCCTGAAACATCAGTCCTGGAGGAAGCCAAGGATGTCCCCTAGCTCGGGAGGGGAACCTCATGACCAGGTAGGGTCACCGACTTGCCCAAGGGCACTCTGCAAACTGGACGCAGGGTCACAGCGGGCCCTCCACGCATGTAAGGGAATGCTCTCACACAAGGGCTCTGTAGTTAGCACAAGCCTTCCCACTTCATAGCTCATTTCCTGGGTCTTCATTTCCTCACCTGTGGAGTGAGGATTATAATAGCTGCTTCCATAGAGGGATGTTTTGAGACATAGGTAGGAAAAGTACGTAATGCGTTTGAACATAATAAATGGTAGCTCAAATTACTAATATATATATATTCTTATTTGGCCTTTCAAAGCAACTCTATAGGATTGAAGGATGAAGAAATACCCGCCCCCCCATACCCACCCACACACATTTTATTTTAAACAAAGAACCACAAGAGTTGCCCAATCATGCATGCATAAATTCATTCAAAATATTGATTTATCGAGTTCTTTCTATGGTGAGGGCATTATTCAAAGTGGTAGGAAAGAGAAAAGCGACTGTGAAATAGGGCCCCCGCCCTCAAGGTTGGGTTACCTGTTTGAGGAGCACCCAGGCTTCAGAGAATCAGAGGTGAGGCCTAGAGGCACCTCTGGGGACACGGAGACACTGTCTTTATTTCCTCTCATTTCAGAGGCGGAGAAACCGACGCCCGGGTCCAGAGGTTGGGGGCTGCTCTCGGCATCCAGTCCCATCCATGTCCTTTCCCCAATGTGTTCTTCCTATAATTGCCGGCCGCAGTCCCTTTGGACTGACAATCTGCTTCGTGTCAGTCTCCCCTGAGCTGCTTTAGGACAGCCCAGAGATACTTGCTGAGAGTTGGACAAAGCTTCCCACCCCTGTCTTTGGCCCAAGGACATTGGGCCACTTCTGGGAAAGAGAGGAAGAAGCCATGCTCTTTCTGAATCCTGTGAAAGTGCTTCAGTTCATATGAGATCATGACTCCATGGGCAGCCGGCAGGCCTGTGGAGGTGTTTCTTCATTGACGTTGCTGAGTGCTTCCCCAACTCCATGTAACTCCACGTCCACTTGCCAGCCTCCCCAGAATGTGGGGGCGCTTCTGGGTGTCATTGTCCCAAGCTGTACTTGCGGGATAGTTACAATGCATGTCTTCACCTCTTAAAAGGGGCATGGTGCAAAGACAAAGCTGCTTTCGGTACCTCTGGTGAACTCCACTCCTTCAGGTAAAATTTTGGGGTGCCAACCCTGCTTTCCCACAGCCAACCTGGACCTAGTCGATGGCATAGGGGAGCTTCTTGTCTTCCCATGGGCTAGTATCATGAACTTACTAACAACATAGCAAATATTTTATTCCTAATTTTTATACAAATGGATTTTCAGGGGCCGATGTGAAGGGGAGACACCCTGAACCGAGGTGGTGGGGAGACTGGGTCAGCCCACAAGGGGACAGGACCCAGGCCTGAGGTTCCTCCAAAGGACCCGCTTGGGGAGCCATCCAGCCCCTGCCTCTTGGGATGGTGTGTGGGGACAGTATTCAAACCCCAGAGAGCTGACTTCGGAGCCTGAGATGCCTGGTCCTGCTCCTAGCGTTGTTTATCTGCAATTACCCCGGGAGGCCCTTCCTGTAATTAACCCGAGCCTCCCTGATACCGCTGTTTGCACATCAGCCCCTCCTAACACTGCCTCTTCCTCATTCTAAGCTGGGAAGATGAGTCACGGAAGGAGATGGCTTATCTCAACTCAGGTTTTAACTAGCCTTTGTCTCCCAGAGATATTTGTTCATGATACAACATTTCAAACCAGGCGTTCCCCAGCCCGCTTTCTTCAACTTCTTTTTTTAAATAACATTTTCTTCCTTGTCTGTTTTTCTATTTCTTCCTCTCCCTCCCATAGCCTTTCATGCATTCAGGATGTAGGAGAGCCAGCATCAAAGCCCGGAGCCCTTGCGCGTCCTCCTCCCCTATGGTAAGCGTGCCCTTTCCCTGTCTGATCATTGACTCATAACCACAGAACGACCCAGGCACAGGATGGGGGAGGGGGGGCTGAATAAGCCGGGACCACGGTCTGCAGCCCCGGAGGAGACAAAAGTGGAGGATTTGTTCAACAGGGCTTTTTTTCCCCCTTCCCTTTGGGGATAATTGTTTAGGACAATCAGCTGACCCAGTCCAGGGATGGTGGGGAGAGTGGGGGGAGGAGAGAAGGGGGAGCCAGCACCCCCACCCCCACCCCATCCACTGGCAACTCCAACCAAGTGAAACTCATCTGGTCAGGCTCCAAATCCATGGCCAGGACAGCCCTAAACCCACTCCCTGGGGACCACCAAGACATTTGATTGCATTATGTGACTTTAATTCAATGGAACATTCATGTATTGCGCGCCTACTATGTGCTGGAGTTTGAGTTGCCAGGTGCAGCCACAGGCTTGAACCCTGTGGAAGTTAACGCCCCCGTTCTTCAAGACAGCATGTGCAGGCCAGCGGTGGCCGAGCTCCCCACCCCCGTTCTTTCCTCCCTGTCTCCATTAGGCATGAATGGGTGTCACATCTGTTTCTTTTCTTGCTGGGAAGTAAGAGGCAAAGACCCTAAAATGGGGACAGACCAGCACACACCTGGGTGGTCTTTAAATTAGAAAAAGTTTTTGCCAGAGTTCTTCCTTTGGGCCTGCAGCCTCAGTACCACCCGTGGTGGTGGGGAGCGGTGGGGAGAGGTGGGGTGGGGGCAGCAGGACCTGGCGGGCACAGCAGGGGCCATCCAGTGCCCTGGTCTAAGGCTCACACCCTCTTTCCAGCACTGGCTTCCTCACTGGGCAGACCAAGCATGGTCCGAGACACTCACAAAGCAGGGGCAGCGGCAGGGATGGGCGAGGAGGCAGTCCGTTCAGTGTTAGCCTGGGTGTACTGTTCAGGTCCTTCTGAAAATTAAATTGTTTATGTTATGGTTTGGATTCATTTTATTGGAAGCATAGGATCTGAAGCCAGCCTGTCTGGGTCAAATCTCTGTTCTGCAACTATGTGGGTCTCAGTTTCCTGATCTGTAAAATGGGCGTAATAAAAGTTCTACTTTATTGGGTTGTGAGGAATAGTAAATAGTATGTTAGACAAGATGCTGGCTCTGGTTAGTCGCTGGTGACAGCCCCCCGTGTCTGCATTTGCCCTCCTGTCCTGCGTGGAGACACTTCCCTCTGAGTGGTTTTGTGTCCCTGAGAAACCTGGACATCGGCGGTCTCACTCAGTGCCCCTTTCTCATTTATAATCACAAAGGAAGCAGTCTCAGCTGCCCGGGATCAGTCACTGTCCCAGAGGCACTAGCCTCCAGGCCTCTTCGTGGTCTAGATTTTTGTCTCCCTCAGAAACATATCTGGTCTCAGGCTTTGTTGGAGTAGTGTTGCCAGATAAGTACATCTCAGATATTGCCTGGGGACATATTTATGATAAAAAATTATTCATTTATTTTCTGAAATTCAAATTTCACCAGAGAGCCTGTATTTTCATGCGCGGAATCTGACAGCCCTGCCTGGGGTTTGTCCCCACTGGTGTCTGGTCAGCCGTCCGGTGGACAGAGGTCTGCTGGGCTTCTGGGGCTGGTCCTCCTCAGGTCTATTCAAAAGCTCTAGGTGGATGGAAGGAGAGAGGGAGAGTCACAAGGACAGGCGGTTCTCAGAGTAGATGTCATGACTGGCTGAGGACAGAAGACTATGCCTTCTGGAGGTTTTGTGATTTTTCCAGACTCCAATGTAGTATTTACGGTGTGTGTGTGTGTGTGTGTGTGTGTGTGTGTGTGTGTAGAACAGGGGCACGGGAGGGATACAGTTAGTGGCTTCTGTACATCTGGGCTGTGTTGATGAGTCCTATGAACTATGTGATATATAACATATATGCCTTTCATTTTTGTATAAACACATAGAATGTTTAGCCAAATGGCTAAACTGTCTGGTACAATTGCCTGAAACTTTCCAAGTGCTTTTTGCTCTGCTGACTTTTTCCGAGTTACTGCAAGTCCTAGTTTATTCATGAATGGGTGACATTAAGTAGAGAGGGACTGACTGGACCACGGGGCACAGCAGTGTGTTTCCGTTTTGGAATTTACCACGGGAACTGCCAAGTGAGCCTGGCTAGGTTTTTGTGATTGTTATGTGAGGGTCAACTGATAAAAATAATTAGTATTACTTATAATCATGAATAAAAAGTAAAACCACTGCCTTAGAGGAGGTTTATTAAGAGTATTTGTTTTATGGAAGATGCTTCCCACTGAGCCAATCATCATCCATTGGGCTTGTATTGTCGGGGAGCAGTGTTGCTGGAGTGAGAACGCTGTCTGGAAAATGTACGTGCGTGCATGCATGTGTGTATTTCTTTTTCTTTTTTTTCTCCAAAGAGAGTGAAGAGAGAATATGTAGTCTGTAGCCACAACAGTGATGTGATTCAGACCCAGTATTTATAGAGGCAAATTAGTTGATGCACCAGAAGCTAATATGGCCGATGCCAGCCTGGCTGGGGGGTGGAGGGCTGGGTGG
The DNA here is from genome assembly GCF_001890085.2 of Hipposideros armiger. Taxonomy (NCBI): domain Eukaryota; kingdom Metazoa; phylum Chordata; class Mammalia; order Chiroptera; family Hipposideridae; genus Hipposideros; species Hipposideros armiger. The sequence continues at coordinate 6,290,748 of NW_017731354.1, forward strand.
GAGAGGGTGTGCGGTATTTCTCCAGGAGATGGTTAATGGAGACCCAAGTAAGGGTCCTCAAGGTAGAGAAACCCCTCAGTTACTAATCTAAAAGGAGGCTTGTTGGGTTCTTAGCATCTTTCAAAACTTTTTCTCTATTTGCAAAGCGTGAAGAAATACAGTTTTCTGTTTGTTATATCAATAGGTTCTCATCCAAGTCCCTGCAATAAGTAAGTCAATAAATAAATGAGGTCATAATTTCTCAATTAGATCCTAGAGGCGATGGCTAGGAAACATTTTTACAGAATTAAAATCCTAGCCTATGTTTAGAGTTGCTAGATGATACTCAGCTGCTCGGAGCCTGATCCTTTCTAAAGCAAGCATGAGTTCTTTTGCCTATTAATTCTATAGCTTCCCTTTAAGAGCAAGCGACTAAGTTGCAGTCATAGTTCTTGGTATGGCAGGAAGTCAGCAACAAATTCTAGGAGATTAAAGGAGCTGGGACATAAGAGTAAAAATATAATGGAAGCCACTTTTCCACAGAAATGGTTTCCAACAGATGTGCAGAAATCCTGGGCCAACAATAATATAATTTACATTTACCCACTTTACCTGCAAGAAAAGTTACTTTGTTTCCATTAGATTGACAATGTGTACTATTATAAATTATAAATAGTTTGACCTAAAAATATTATATATGTATATACTATTATATATTATAAATTATAAATATATTTGACCCCTTCCCTTACATCTTACTTTACATAGTATTTTTGGTCTAACTTTTGGAAGTAAGTCACTCCGGAAACCTGCGACACTGGTTGCCTCCATCCCATTTTAAGATTCTTTTTTTTAACTTAATTATAAGGAGATGGCATCTCCTTCTGTTCACAAGTCTTGCTTACCTAGGAAAGCCCATCCTTTTTCTTCTCAAATCCTATTTAATTTTCGCATTTCCTGATTTTTATCTTGGGAAAACACAAGCCAGCTGCAGCCAGTTAAGGAAACAGCTGAAGGATGCTGGCAGGTAGAGGTCTTGTGGGTTTTTAGTCTCAAATTGTGAGAACTGAAATGTAACGTGTCAGGTTGCAGTGACTTCTGCACCTCCCAGCTCCCCCTCTACACACACACACACACACACACACACACACACACACACACACACACACACACANACACACACACACACACACACACACACACACACACACACACACACACACACAGGCGCACGCACGCACACGCACGTCCCCTTTCCTCGAGTCTGGCCCAGTGTCCCCCTCACTTTCTGCAGCTGTATTTCTAATCAGCAAAAGATACATCTTGCTTGGAGCCAACACCCCTTCTCTCTGCATTCTTAACCTCCTATCTTATGCATGGATCACTGGTTAGCTTAGAAATGCGCAGACACAAAGGAGAAGCTGACATTCGAGGTTTGACCGCCATAATGGCTGTTTATAAGCCTAATCCATCACGTTTAGTGGACACCTCCATTTTTGTCCCTCTGAAAAGGTATAAATAATAAAATGGGATGGCTCCAGCTCAGAGGTGCCTTGGTAAATATTTTAACTATTTACAAGATCGAACCAATAACAAAAGAAGCATCTGTACCGTCCACACAGCACCCCCCGCCCCCAGTCATTAAAAGGGACCCAGATGGTTCCTACCATTCAACCAACAATAACATTTCTTGATGGCAGCTTTTGTAACATGACTTACTCTTTTTTTTTTTTCATATCACATTGTGATATTCTGAACTTGTCCTCCTCTGTCTCTGCCGCCCCCAGCAACCTTGCTGAAGAAAATCCCCCTAAATAGCCCTTCCTCCTATGGGAAGAGTGGGGCCTTGTAGGCAAATGTAGGTTTCAAAGCCCAATTCAGAGACAAGTCTGAACAGTGATAACCCGGGCCTCCTCCAAATGCAAATATTGACAGGGGCCCACTCATTCTGTGGGTAAACACCCCAGCTGAGCGCAGAATGTGCCCTGCCATCTCAGACTGTGTGCCTGACTTCGCCTCATTTGGTTTGAATTTACCCTTTCCTGCCAGGCATAAAGAAAGGACCTCGGGGGTCCCAAGGAACCCCGAGGATAACTTCTGGAGTTGAAGGCATTTCTTCTCTGCGGACCACCCTGAGCCTGACTATGGGGCCAGATCAGCGGTAAGGACATTATGTGGCTTTTGAAATCTTTCAGCAAGTCGATTCCTCTTTGGTTCTGAGCATGAACAAAACAGGGGAATCTGCAGCCATAGCCGCTTCTTAGTAACCTGTTGGACACTTGAGTGCTCTCTGAATCACCAGGAAAGTCAACTTTTTAGTTACAGAAAAGATAGCAGAGAGAGAGAGAGAGAGAGAGAGAGAGAGAGAGAGAGAGAGAGAGAGCAGGCGAGTGGGGTGGTTCGGGGGCCCAGGTAGATCTGATGTTCAGCATCAGCTCTGGGGCCCAAGGTGGAACCCATCTCCATTCTGAGCGTCAGTCAGTTTCCAGTCTATAATGTAAAATGCAGGGGCAGTAATCTTAGAAACTTCCGAGAGTGACTGTGTGCATGACAGGAGACGGGATATTTAAAGCAGGCGGCTAAGCGCTCCATGATGCTACCATGAATACTAACAAACCTATCACAGAGAGAGCAAACCTTTTGAAACTAGCAGATAAGGCAGACAGCAATTTTGCTGCTTCACGGGCATTTGAAGCTTCCTCCTGGGGAGAAAACAAACAAACAAACAAAAAGCGAAAGACCATGTGACCCATCTCCAGGTCTTTGGGAAACCTCAGCGTTCATTTCTTTTTCTGAAGGCTCTATTTAATTTTGGAGCTCCCACTTTCCAAATTTGGTCAATAAAATTAACAGCCTCCTTTTGAGTGGAACATCACACCTCCAAATGAGCTCAAGCTGGCCGGCAGGCCGGCGATTGTCCCTCGGAATGTGAGATTTACATTTCACAGCTCCTCGCCAAGTAATGAATGGATCAGACCTCGTAAACAGACGATCCTCACTTCCCTTGTTCCACGGCCCCCAACGTGGGGTGTGTGCTGCAAAGAAAAATATTTATCCTGTTTGTGTGGCGCTGGGTCCCTGAATGGCCCCCCAATAAAACAACATCATAAAGGGCATTTCACAGCTGAGCTCGCAATTTAATAAACAGATGCAAACAGGAGGCCTTGGAGGTCAACAATTAAAAATAAACCAGCCCGAGGTTCTCCTTGGAATTCCCCTTGTCTATAAAGTGGAGCGGACCAGGCCCCCACAGCTGTGGCAGGGGCGGGTGAGGGTGGGGAAGGTTTCCAGGCCCAAATGAGCTCTGGGGGGCTGTACCTGTTCTGAACGATTATTCCAGCAACTGCTTTCCTAGCAAGAAAGGGCAACTTTGAAAGCAGACAAGAAAGAACTCATGGGTCCAAAGTGGGCTGGAAAGTGGTAACTTTGGTTGACAGCAAATGCTGCCTGTCAGTTTCTCTGTTTTCTGTACCCAGGACAGTAAATATTGGAGCAAATTATTGGAAACAGTGGTGAGTCAATGACTCACTACCGTATGGTTGGTTTTGGAATGGGTTTTCTACTTGAGTTGGAAGTGTGTCAGTGTGTGTGTGTGTGTGTGTGTGTGTGTGTGTGTGTGTGTGTGTGTGTGTGTGTGTGTGT
>NW_017731354.1:6299444-6307494 GCF_001890085.2 Hipposideros armiger
AATGAAAATAATTTTATGGTTGGGGGTCACCACAACATGAGGAACTGTATTAAGGGGTCGCGGCATTAGGAAGGTTGAGAACCGCTGCGTGTAAGACATGAAACCTGGGCAACCTTGGTGACCAGGCTCCCTTCCACATCAAAGACAGCAGGCTGCAGATAGTGACAAGAGATTCTGAATAGCATTCAAGCCTCTATTTTTTATCAGTATGGCTGCTATTCCTAAAATTAGTCTCCATCCTTGAATTCCCCCAGCTTGGATGGTTAATCTTCCTGGAATCCATGAGCCAATATAGTCCCTTCTGTGGCAAACCTAGCTTGAATTGCACTTCTGTCACTTCCAATACAGTCCTGATGGATATAGAAGTAGGACATGGACACAGATAGGAAGAGGACACTCTGTGTATTTATTTAAACCCAGAAATCATGATGCTTAAGAGTTAAAAATAAAATAAGACACTCTGTCAATGAACTCACAATAATTATAATTTCTTATTTACCTCTGTATACTTAGCACCTGGTCCAATGACTGGCATATGGTAAGATTTCATAAATGTCTTGTAATAAAAAAAAAAAATAGATGTACTACTCAGATTTGTGGAATGCCAGCAAGGTGCAATGGGGGCATAGAAGAAGAAACTAAAAATTCTCCTAGAATGGGGAGTTGTAGATGGTTGAGGGAAGCTGTCACAAAGGGGGACATGTATTTGAGAGGAGCCCTGGAGGATGTGTAGGTGTTTGCTGGGTAGACAGGGAAGGCGAGGTGGGAGTCCAGACAGAGACAAATGCATATGTGAAGGTGGGAGGCACAGAAGTGCATGGCGAGTTGCGGAGACCGGGGTAGTTCTGTGAGGTGGGATGATGGCATTAGAGAAGGCTGGGAGAAGAGGCTGGTGAGGTAGGCTGGGCTGAGTAATGCAAATAGAGAAGATTAAATATTTACATAAGCTCATTAGTGACACTGTGTGCAAGTGACAAGTATGATTTAGTTTAAACCCCCAAGGTTTAAATACCCTAAGTGCAACTGTATCTTTTTGAAATTGATTACATGACATTAATAGGCTCTTTCTCAGCTTCAGTGGTGATCATATTCATGATTTATCTCCACCTCTTATCCCTGGGGTCAGGAACAGTCCATCCTGACCTCCATCCTTCCTCTCACACCTTCCTTGGGAAGTAAACATTAGCTGCAAGAGACGTCCTGGTTTTTGTCTTGTATAAAGGTAAGCGGTTTTTATTCCCAAGTTTTAGCAGGCAAAATGATCCTGTTATGAGGATCATTGAAAAAAGGGAGCCTGTGTCACAAAGCTATTGTCTCCATTGTCTGCATCTCCCGTTAAATATGATTCAACAGGAATTCGCAGAGAACTTGTAAGGTGCCCTATAATAGGGTAGGCACACTCTAGGAATATCTAAGACCTCAGAATATTCAAGGAAAGAATCCTTTCCCCTAAAGACCTCACAGCCTGGTTAATGAGGTGAGATCGATATCATTAAGTTTGCCAACATCACTTGCTTTTATGAAATGTTTACAGATTACAAGTCACCTTTGTCTATGTTCTTACATTTGACCTTGTCTGTGCAGTGGGTCATATTAATGATTGCTGTTTTATATTAGGGAGGGTCTAAGGGCTCTGCAGAAAGGCAACACTGCATCCAACCCCTCGATCTGATACTTATTAGCTACGTATCAGTTAAGATCGGTTAAGTTTTGCTGCAGTAACGAAGAACCCCAAGATCTCAATGACTTAACTCAGCAAAAGTTTATTTCTCACCTATGTAAGCCTAGGTCCACTGAGGGGTGATTGGAGGCTCGGCTTCTCACATCTACACTCCAGGACTCAGAATGACAGAGCAACCGCCTTCTCATGTGTTGCTTTAACAGAGGGAAGGAGAGCTCTGGAGGGTCTCAAACCAGCAATCAAATGCTTAGGCTCAGAGGTAGCATGCTTCCCCTCATAACTCATTGGCCAGAACCAGGCTCAGGTCCCAATTCAACTACTACTAGGTGGACCACTTTCTAAAGTCAAGATATAATTTTTACTCCTAGGTTTCTAGCGGTTACTACCAAGAGGTTTATATGCATTATGATATCTGCATGACTTTTGGTGTCTATCAAATTTGAAAATAAAGTTCCATTGCTCATGATAAGTACAACTACTCCTGGGGTTAAAAGCAGGAGAAACTGTATTATTTTAATAATTTTCTCATAGAGGAGATGCCATGGGATGAAGTAAACAACGTTTTCAGTAACATTCTTAGAGCAAACATATGGGCTTCATGGGGGTTCTTTGAATACGGTCCTCAAACATTGTCTGATGGTAAAATACTGAAGAGCAATTCATGAAAGCAAATTTGCAGGAGTCTAGGACATAGAGGTCCCAGCATGCAGCACTCTGGGAGGCTGGCCTAAAAGGGATGGATTTTAGAGCCTATAATAGAAAAGCTGCAGAATGGCAGTTCTCTCTTCAAATCCATCCTGCTGAAGTGTTTTGTTGGGCTCTATGTGTTGAAAACTTTTTTTAGTTAGTTGCCAGTAGTTTAAGTCAAGAGATGTCACATAAAAACCTAAATTTTCAACTTTTCTGGAAAAAAATTAGAGTACCTGGCAACCTTGGACCAGCTCTGGGCAGCACCTGCCTTCTATAAACGAGGCATAAAATGTCCGAGCCACCACAGTCCCCTGGGGTTCTCGTCACTCAGGAGTGGCACCCGCCCTGTCCCGGGTGGTACTTATGTCTGTAGCTTCTGGTCTGGAAGAACGGATACAGTGTATTCTCTTTATTTTTTTTATTATTATTTTTTAAAATTTTATTGAGGAATCGGGGAAGGGACACATACAAGTTGCTGTCCTTTTTGTTCTTCAGTCTAGCTGTGGAGGATGTTGCTTCACTGGCCCATGTTGGTGTTATCATTGCGCTCTTGCCGGGTGAGACAGTCTCTTGCTGCCCACTGGACGGCTGCTCACGGTGGCTCACGGCAGCTCACGAAAGCTCATGCCAGCTGCCAGCAACCCCACTGCAGCCTACACCATCACCAGTGACTCACGGCAGCCCAGCTCCAGGTCAAGCTGTTGTTCACCATCTTAGCTGTAGAGGGCAGTGTCACTGGCCCTCATGTGGGATCCGAACCAGNGAAATAAGTGGAAGTCTGATGGAGCAAGGTCAGGCCAGTATGGTGGGTGTGGCAACACATCCCATCCAAGCTCCAATCATTTTTGATGGGTGATCAAACTTGTGTGTGATCTTGCGTTGTGATAGAACACAACTCCTTTATGATTAACAAGCTCTGGACGTTTCTGGATGATGGATTCGTTCAACTGTCCAATTGCTGACAGTCACATTCAAATTGATTGTTTGGTTCCTTGGTAGGAGCTCGAAAAACACACCACCTTTAAAACCCCACCACACTGAGAGCATAACCTTCCTCTGATGAATGTCTGTTTTCGATGTCGTTTGAGGCGAATCATCACGTCGGGACCCAGACCGTCAATCCACTTCTCATCACCAGTTATCAGTCGCTTCAAAAAAGGATTGCTTTCCTCATGTTTAATGAGCATATTGCAGATGTTTATATGCGCCATCAAATGAACTTCTTTGAGTTCATGCGAAACCCAAATATCGAGCTTGCTTACGTATCCCAGCTTCTTCAGGTGGTCATGAACGCTTGAATGATGGATGGTCAATGTTTCTGCAATCTCTCGTGTTGTGTAACGTAGGTTTGACTCGATCAATGCCTTTATTTTGTCATCATCAACCTTGGTGGGCCTCCCTGACCGAGGAGCGTTGTTGAGATCAAAATCACCAGCACGGAATTTCGTGAACCATCATTGGCACTGACGTTCTTGTAGAGCATTGTCACCATAAACTTTATGCAACTTTTCACAAGCTTGACATGCATTCTTCCTTTTATGGAAGTGAAACAGTAAAATGTGGCAGAAATGTACAGTTTGGTCTTCCATCTTCAACTTGTAAAATCTCCAAAAGTCAACCAAATTGCTCAATTGTTTTTTTAGAATGAAGCTAGAACTGTCAGCTGTCAAATGACATAGTAATAACATAGATGCAAATGACTCTAGTACTTCCAAAAATGAACCAGTGCCATCTATCGCAAACATGCGTCATGACTTTTCCGACAACTCAATACAACCCAGATCGAGACAGAGGGATCTTTGTCTCCTTTTGTTCCTTTCTGACCAGGGCACCCAGAATAGGCAGAGCCACTATTTTTATTTTTTTCATTTTTTTTTCTTGATTTTATGGTTTTACCACCTATATGAGTGTCCATAAATAATATCAAGTTTGCCTCTTTTTGAACTTGATAGGAATAGAGGAATATTGTATTTAATCATTTGCGTTTTCCTCTTTTTCTTCAATATTAGGTTTGTAAGACTTATCCATATTGCTGAGTAAAACTGTTTGCATTCATCTTTTTTTTAATTGCTCTAATGTACTCCATTTGGGGACTGTCCCCTGATTTATTTGTTCATTCTAAGTTGGTTGGCCTCTGAGCTGTTTCTGGTTTGAGTGTGTGGGGTAGACAGCAAAAGTTTTTTAAGCCTCTCTACCTCCGTGCCCTCTGCCAAATGACTCACTTTGGCCACTGGACAGGTGATGGTGTGCCAGGTGTGAGCCACAACTTCATGGGGACTTGCATATTTCTACCAACCTTCTTGCACCTCTGTCGTTGCCACGAGGCCATGGGCATGTGAGGCTGCTCATGTCAAGAGGAGGGTGAGAGACGCGTGGAACAGAGCAAACTCGTGGAAGCATGAGTGAGGCCAGCCCACATCAATGGAAGTCCATGAGCGTGCACAATAAATGCTTATCGCTGTATGATGCTACTATTTTGTCATTGTTTGTTATGCAGTATTATTTAGCAATAAGTAATTGATACAAGCTGCTATAGTAACACTTAAAAGCTTATTAATGTTGTTGTCAGAATTAGTCATTTTAACTCAGATTTCTCAAATTCCAAAGCCTGAGTTCTTTCCATTGTACTGAGCCCCTATCTTTTTTTTTTTTTTAATTAGCATTAGTAAAAAATGTCAGCTGAAATTTGCACTCAGACTCCTAGCTTATGGGTTCGAACGTGAAAAATACATCTATGGCTATTATGAGCTCTCTTTATATCTCTTTTGTTTGTTTGTTTGTTTGTTTGTTTGTTTATTTATTTATTTATTTTACATTTGCAAACTTCGGCTTCTAAAATCTCTTCTTGAGTGTACTGGGAATATTTCTTGTATATGGCATTCTTTCTTTCTGTTTTCATTTCCGAGTCCTTTAGCAGAACTGTGGAATGACCATAGAGTATCCAGATAGTTACATCAATACTTACCCTGGATAACCTGGCGTCCAAGGGTCTCAAACTGATGGCTCTCGGGACAAAGTTAGTTCACCAATCTATTTTATTGGTTCATCATGAAACAAACAGGACTTCTCATAAAAATCTAGATTTTAAGCTTCTCCTGAACTGTGAGAATATCTGCTTACACTGGGCCTGCACTCCTGCACGTTAAACATGTAATGAAACTGAGAAGTAAGTGGTTGTCCCCTTCTAAGGGATACATAGTCTCTAATTTGCCACAGTCCCCACTATTCCCTATTGTCCCTGATACTGGAGCTGAGTGTTGCTTGCCATTTGCCCTTATGATAGTTCTCCAATGTTGGAGAAATATTTTTCTGCATCCATGTCTCAATAAAGGGAACAATAAAAGTGACTAAAAGAGAGTTCCAATTATTATTATTATTATTATTATTATTATTATTATTATTAGCAATTGAGGTTTTAATCAAAGTCTTTATCCAGTGGCAAATGTGCAAATAGGTCTTGCCACATATTCCCCAGCTCCAGAACCCATTATCTACTGAATAAAGTTCAAATCCCTTAGCTTGGCATGGAATTTTGTCACCGTCTCAACCTAAATGTTCTCTACAGCCCCTCCTACCAGGTGATCAGATAGGAATTGCATATTGTTATTTCTTTTCCCCAGCTCATCCTAACACAATGCTTTAAACATGATAAGTATACAGGGAATGTTGAGTGAATAACAGAACCACCCTCGTAGGAAACTGAGCCTATCTGCTTACCATCGCCCTTCTCTCCTGAGAAGCTGATAGCGCTACCCCTCTAGCAGTTGTTGGACATCTGCGACAACCTAGCCAATTGTGGTTTTGTAACATCCTTGTAATGCTGGGTAGCTGCAGGATTGGGCAACTGGTCAGGGCTGAGCCAGTCAGAATCCTTCCCTGGGACTTTTCATTTTATAACCAAGAAGGAACAGCAATATGTCGTCCGTGGTGAAGGCTGTAAGGCAACGGTTCTCAACCTGTGGGGCACGACCCCTTTGGGGGTCGAACGACCCTTTCACAGGGGTCGCCTAAGACCATCGGAAAACAAAAAGATATTTACATTACGATTCATAACAGTAGNGTGTGTGTGTGTGTGTGTGTGTGTCAGTGTGTATGTGAGAGTGTGTATGCATGTGAGTGTGTGTGGGGTGCCTGTGAAATAACAAAGCCACTGAATAGAGGCCTGGGCAGTGATCATGGTGACTGTCCTGCACCCACTCTTCCCGGTACTCCCTCTAGTCACTGCTTGGATCAGGCTGTCCGCCAGCCTGGGCACACCTGTCAGCTCCATCTAACTCCGCTCTGCCTGTGTCACCCAGGCTCATCTACCATCTCTCTCTGCCTGACTTTTCTCTCAGGTCATAAAGGGGCGTAGGAATGGTACCTGGATGCTGGCTGTGCCTGTTGGCCGAGGACTGAGTGAGTGTGTCCAGCCAAAGCTCTTACGGCAGTGTTTTCAAACAGCAAGGACTCAAAAACGCTAGTTCTTTTGAATAGTACCTGTGCAGCCTTAGAGGCGCACGCTTTCTGTTGGACCACAGCACTCCTCTGTGGCAGGTCACACGCACCTAATTTGAGAACGTGTTGAAGGTCTGCTCACCCCCCATTCTGACACGCTCACCCTCACAACATCCCAAACGCCTGTGCAGCAAAGCCTGCAGCCTCCCCACATTCCTCGGCTGATAAGAGGGGGAATGAAGGATGGGTTTAAAGATAACCGCATGCTACAGGGGCAGACCTCCCGGGAGGACCCATCTGGCAGGCAGTGGGGAGCCCTGTGTCAAGTGGCCACACCAGGCTCCTCTCCTGTATCAGCTTCTGCACCCCAGAGCTGCCCTGAGGGTCCCCAGGATAAATAACCACTGTGATGGGTCTGATTTACACACTTAGAAGCTCGTTTTCCTCACATGTGAAGAGCAGGGACGGTGAGCTTGAGAAATCATTCAACTACTTTGTATTTCGGTGGAGCCCCAAATACACCAGGGGCTCCCACTCTGCCTCGTGGCTCATCTTTGGGTGTTTTATGGTTTGGGGGAACCCTTCTTCCCTTGAATTATTTACTTTGGAATCATATGGACTTGAGTACAATTTCCTCCCCTGTTTTTTTTCTTTTTTTCTGTCTTTCTCATTTTTAAAGAAGTGAGAATATACAACAGCACTGTTAGGAACCAGGACTGAGAATCAGTCTCTCTCTCTCTCCTCTTCTTGATGTCAAAGGCTTATATTTTCCTTCTTCGCAACTACTTATTAACATCAGAAGAAGATCCTCTCCTATGCGCTTTTGCACCTGCTCCTTTGGACAAGCCCGAATGGGGGACGTTATCATATCCATCCTGCTGTCACCAAAAAAAATAAATAAATAAAGATTATTTTTTGCCTCCTAATTACATCATTTTTAAGTAGCAAAATTGGATATTTTTTGTCTGTAACACTTTTATTTCTTTCATTTTGATCTAGAATAGAACTTTAAAGACTCAACTACAGTCAAATAGAACATTCATACTTCAGGGAAATGTGTAGAATATAAATGCACATTTTAACAAAGCAGCTGCCTGAGTAACTATTGGGTTGTTGGAAAAGTCATGACGTATTTTGTCTATGTTTTTCAAAGGTCATTTATTTATATAAAGAACAAAGATCAATCATTCATAGAAGAACCTGTCTTTATTTGCGAAAAACTGAACAAGGTGCTGATTTACA
>NW_017731354.1:6313504-6395510 GCF_001890085.2 Hipposideros armiger
CTCTCTCTCTCTCTCTCTCTCCCTTGCTCCTTCTCTCCCTCTCTCCCTTCTCTCTCTCTCTCCCTCTTTCCTTCTCTCCTTCAATTTTCTAATCCACCTGAGAAAGGTTAGTTTCAGATTTAGAGGGCAACCCAAGCACAGGAACAGACAGCCTCTCTGATTAGGTACTAGTTTCTAGGATGTAAGAGGCAAAGAAGAAGATAAAACCTCAAGGTCCTTTCTTCACCCCAGTTCTTACAGAGAGAGAGTTCAGGTAACTCTTCGAATAATCATCTCACATGAGCTTTTAAGTAACCGTAGCTTCAGAGTATTTCCCCATCCAGAACTTGATATTATTAGTCTCCTTTACAGATGATAAAACCTGAACTCAAGCTAGTGACTTGCCCAAAGTCACACAACAAAATGACATAAGTTCCAAGGGGCAGAGCAGGGATTTGATATGTGAACATGATGGACAAGGCTGTTAGCTCCAGGCCTTCCTGCGGCGCCACCGGCACCGCAGGTTGCCCTCCCTCCAGCTTGCTCTCACAGCTCCGGCCTCACATCTTCCTTTCAACCCTTAGGAAGTGTCCTGCTCAATCCCGCCTCGTGACCTGGCCACTTACTGTTCCCTCCACCTGGAATGTCTTCCCTGTTTCTCCGGCCTCTTCTTCCTCTCATTTGCTTGACCCCATGAGAGAGGGTCTCTCTCCCTCTCTCCCTCACTCCTCTCTCCTCTCTCTCTCTCCCTCTCCCTTTCCCTCTCTCTCTCTCTCTCCCTCTCCCTCTCCCGCTCTCTCTCCCTCTCCCTCTCTCTCTCTCTCCCTCACTCCTCTCTCCTCTCCCTCTCCCTCTCCCTCTCTCTCTCTGTGTTTGAGGCACTCCTTTGCATTTCCACTGCCTCTATTGGAGGTCATGCTTTGCCTAGCTCCCGGTGCTAGGAGGAGGGTGGGATCAGCCAGCCTACAGGTCCATGTGCTGAGTACGTGCTGCTTGCTCTAACCACCGAGACTGGTGGTGGGAAACGCAGCGACAGCTAACCATGGGGCTGTGTGTGACAAACCATGCCGAGGGCTGCAGAAGCCCACCAAAACCCGAGTGAACAGTCTTCCCTACTTTGCTCCAAGGGATTGGCCACAGTTGCAGAATACTGTCTTAGGAACAGAAAACAGCCAAGGGCATTAATGTGTAAATATAATCATAACATTGTATTTTGATAATTTACTGACGGCTACCACATGCCAGGCTACGTTACGTGCTTCCGATGGGCTGTCTCACTACACTGAAGTTCCTGTCTCAATCAGTCCCGTGTCCCTGTGCTCTTTTCGGAATACTTGTGAGGCCCCGAGGGGACCAGCATGCAGACTGTGCACTTTTTGGTTCCTGTCTAGACCATTCAACCCCAAACTGAAATAGCTGAACTGGATAAGGAGCTGGGCTGTCAGAGGCTGAAGTAGGGGAAGGGCCAGGCTGGGGAGGGGAAGGGGACAGACGGCTTAAAAATAGCGGGGAAAATATTGCATAAGGGCGCGGGGATAAACAATGCGTGGTTTCGGTGTCTGTTCCCATGACTCAAACCACGGGTCTCAGGAGTGTGTCGGTCGTTTCTAAGTCAAGAAAAGGTGCTCGCTTTCTAGCAAAAGCACAGGTCCCATGCCAAGTAGCCTCTGGCTGTCTTATTCCAAGGACACGGTGGGCTCAGCGTGGGACTGTTAGAAGAAGGATGTGATCTTGGCTGACACGCACTGAGCCGGAGTGGTGTGCAGGTGGGGGGAGTAAATGCTGTGCATAAATGACTCCCCCATCCCACAGCCCTCCCAGGCCCATGCCACCAGCATCCCCATTGCATGCACGAGGAGACTGAGGCTTGACTTTCCAAAGTCAAATGGCTCAAAGGGCTGGAGCTAGGGTTCAGGATTCAGGTCTATGCTTGTAAATTCAAGCCTGTAGTTAACAGTTACACATTGAGAAATAGTGCTTTTGAATCCTGAAACTTTCCGTTTGGAACGCCTGCCTCTAAGGAGGCAGGCAGGGAAAATGGCAGCGTCTCTCAGAAAGTAAGGCTACTGTTAGGCTACACCCAGCTGCGTTTTTTCTCATTGCATCTCCTGTTGAAAGTCCCCAAGTCCTCCATGGCTGAGCGAAGTGTCATCTGAGCTGATTCTTTTAGGACGAGGCAAGAAGTTGTAATGGCTTCAGAAATCAGATGAGTCTCCCAGTCCCTACACACCCCAGAGGGCCTGATCCAGCTGAGTTTGGGCAGAGCCCCGGGCTTTGCGGGATCCTGAGGCCCAGACAGGTGAGAAGAGCCAGCCCCTCGCTTTAGTGAGGGAGAAACTGAAGTCAGGGAGGGGCAGTGATCAGCCCAACGTCCCACGGTGAGATAGAGGGACCCCCACCCGGGAGCCATAGCGCCCCACGGTGAGATAGAGGGACCCCCACCCGGGAGCCATAGCGCCCCACGGTGAGATAGAGGGACCCCCACCCGGGAGCCACAGCGCCTGCTCTTTCTGCTGAGTCATGCTGCCCCTCCCTTATCATTTTCGGGGCGTGACTCATGGTGGGCGCTAGTCCTGGGACTCTGTCCTCCCAGGGGCTCTCCAACAAACGTCACTTTCTGGTTTTGAGGAATGGGGGAAGAGTTCTAAGAAATGAGATGTTTGTAAACTGGAGCACTTTGTGTGATGTCCTAGCTTTACCCTGCTGTGATTTTCTTTTTTCTTTTTTTTTTTTTTTGGGGGGGGGGAGCGGAGGGAGAAGAAGAGGCTCACTCAAATACCAGAGCTAGAGCGAATGGGGACATTTAAAGGCATGTCAGAAAACAACCTTACAGCCACAGTGTTTTGGGTGGGAGAAATTCTCAGCGTGGTCTTTTTTGAAGATGTCAGGTTTGCCTGACTGTCTGCGTCTGACGCTGGGTCCACCACTCACGGAACAAGCATTTCTTCAGCAGCTATAAGTTGTAGGGGTTTACGTGCAGTGCTGTCATGTTCATGTCGAAAGCTGGCTTCACCAGGCTCTTTGCTTAAACGAATGGAAATCTACCTCGCCCAGCTCTGGCATGAGGGAGATATTATTGAAAGGGTCCAAGGCATCTCCCAGAACAAGAAACGAGTAGGAATCAGGACGTAGCAGGTTGGGAGCAGCAGCGGCTCAGCCTTTTCTTCCAGGGCGCCATCCATGAGGTGTCGTTTTTGTTTCTCTCTCTCTCTCTATTCTTTCCCTTCCTGTAGATTCTACCAGTCAGTATTCTCAGTTGCAAATAAGAGAGATTTTAGCTGTACGAGGGGCACTATGGCCTTGCCATTTCATCCTCCCGTCCAGGCTGTGATGATATTTGGGTCACCCTCGCTTTGAAGCCCGTAGCTTCTTTCTGACATTTCACAGGGTTCCATTCGCACAGCCTTCTACCACTTTTTTCCAGATGCTCAGGCAAGCTGCCCCTGCGGAAAGAGGGAAACCAGAGCGATTAGAACGATGTGTGAGTATGTTTCATTTCAAGAGAAAAGTTAATTTTATTATGAGCAGGTTATTTAGAAAGTGACAGCTTTGCAGCTGGGAACTCTTTTTACTACTCTTCTATAATCTTAATAGCTAACACTTTTTTGATTGCTTATTATGTGCCAGGCAGGCATGGCTCTAAGCACTTCCCACACGTTGGCTCATTCCGTCCTCATGACAACCCAACATGGAAGCGCCATTTTGGGTTCTCTTTTACAGGTCAGGAAACTGAGGCACAGAGACCTTCCCTGATTTGCCCAGCGTGGAGCTGGGATTTGAATCCTGGAAGTCTAGCTCCAGAGCCTGTGCCTCTGACCACTGTCCTCAGAAGTGTTCTGTGATGACTATTAGTGTTATTAACTACTTGTCTGGCTCATCGTAGCCCTTTGTACATATTATCGCATCGGATCTCCACAAAAGCCATGACTGGTGGTCAGAGTCATCCTGAAGATGAAGAAACTGAGGCTCGGTGAGGTTAAATGGCTGGCCTGAAGTCACAGAGCTATAAAGCGGTGACAGAGCCGGCCTTTGGACTCATGTCCAGCTGAACACAGCATCTGGGTTCTCAGCCTCTGGGCTTCAGGTTCTAGCTTAACGCTGATATACAGAGGCTGGAGTCTCAGCAGAGGATGTGCTAGAGAATGAACAGTCAGAAAAGGAAAAAAAAAAATCACCAAAAAACCAACCAACCCAACTGTTCTGAGGGCTTTAAAAGAGGGCAAAACTAGGAAGGCTGAAGCAATTTTCTGGATTAGAGGAGGATTTAAGGAAACCCAGGAGCCCCCCAGCTCAGCTGTGACCTATCTGAAAGGGATGCATCTGAGAGAGACAATCGGGTACATTCTGAGCACTTTGCAAGTTCCCGACAGCGGAAAAAGGGTTCAGCCTCAAACCGATCATTGTCAGAAAAGCAAATACAGATTTGCCCCAGAGCAAAATAACTTTGGGAAAGTCAGGAAGAAGCTAGATGGACAGTAAGTTATGAACATAAAACTCTTTGTACCCGACCCAATTAACCCTAACCCAAGGCAACCCTGTGTCTCTAAGCTGTTCATTTAAGGGTTTTACGATTTATAGGCAGCCTTTCTCAGGGGAGGTCCCGCCTGGCTCCGATTTCACGTTTCACAGCAGCACATGTGGGAATCCCGCGGCGTCACTGCCACGCTATTAAGCCGAGGCCAGAAAATGCACGTTTCACAGGATGGAAAGAGACCAGGGGAGCCCGGGTGGCTGGGGAGAGCGCTGTGGAAGGGGGCTTCCTGAGCCTGCCTGTTTCCACTCTTTGGAGGGGGCAGGGATCTGAGGCTGCTCCACCATCTGCTCTCAAAATTTAGTCTTCATGGTGGGCAGGAGGCGTCTTGTCACCACCAGATGCAGCAAGAAAGTCATCCCGCAGTGAGGATCGCTACCTTTGAGGAGTAGGGAAGACAAGAGCATCCAAAACTGGCGGGTAGACACAATGGAAGCCCTAGAGGACAGAGGCATTACCGTCTTCTGCTAGTTCTTCAAATGTCACCGTGGAGGAAGAGCTCGTCTACAGGAGCAGACCTGTCACCCCAACTGCAGGAAATACATTTGTGAGGGGGCCCCAGCATCCTTGAAGAGTGCTGTGGTCATCCGTCTCTGTAGGTCAGACCTTACAGTGGGAACTGCAGTCACTGAATTGGAAAAGCTGACTGCAATGGGACTAAGTAGACCCCAGGGTAGCAGGGGCCACGTGGTGACACAGCGACCAAGGACAGGTGGGCGTGGCTACTGTAATGGGCAGCAGAGTCAAAGCCACGATTGGGATGGTCTGACTTGTGCAGACCTATGGTGTTGGCTAGTTGATTGCAGTGTTCCTAGAAGTAAAATAGGAAGCCTATTAAATTCTTACTTGATCTATATAAGCAGAAAAATTCTAGGTCAAGTGAACAAAAGTCTAACCTGAGTCAGAGAAACAGAGCATCACGGCCCCAGTCCGTCCTCAGACTTGAGGCAGTTTTACAGGCCCAGAACCCCTTGAATGGAGAAGAGGCTGAGTCCCCTGAAGGAAGAGCCCCAGTATACTGCTGTAATTTATATAGTTAATCCTCCTCCTAGCCTTCTCCAAAGGGACCTATGGCCTTTCTGGGCTAACTGTGTGCTGGGAAGAAAGAAATAATCCGACCTTGGGCCGGCCGAGTGGCGCAATGGTTAAGAACTCGCTTGGGATGCCAGAGGGCCCCGGTTCGGATCCCACATATGAGGGCCAGTGACACTGCCCTCCGCAGCTAAGATGCTGAACAACAGCTCAACCTGGAGCTGGGCTGCCGTGAGTCGCCGGCGACGGCGTGGGCTGCAGTCCCTGTGGCAGTGGATTGCCATGGGCTACCGTGTGTGGCCAGCAGCCAGCGTGAGCGGCCAGCAGCCGCAGTGAGCGGCCGTCCGGAAGCCGGCGACTGATATGCCTCGCCAGAGAAGAGCGCAATGATGGTGCCAACTTGGGCCAGTGAAGCAACATCCTCCAAAAAAAAATTGAAAAAAAAAAAAAAAAAAAAAGAAAGAATCCGACCTTTTGGAGACCACTGGACACTAGCTCTGAACTGACTGATTCCGGGAGACCCAAAACGTGGCTGTGGTCCGTCACTCAGAGGCAGGGCTTATGGAGGTCAGGTGATCGATGGAGTTTTAGCTGAAGTCCATCTCGCAGTGTGCCAGTGGGGCCCCGAACACATCCTGGGGTTATTTCCTCAGTTCCAGAATCCATAATTGGCATAGACATACACTCAGCAGCTGGCAGAATCCTCACGTTGGTTCTCTGACCTGTGGAGTGAGGTCTGTGATGGTGGCAAAGGCCAAATAGAATGCTCTAGAACTGCTCCCACCTAGGAAAACAGTAAGCCGAAAGCCATATCAAATCCCCAGGGGTGGGGTGGGAGGGATTAGTGCCACCATCAGGGACGTCAAAGATGGTGGTGGCAGTGGTGGTGATTCCTACCCCGTCACCACTCAATGCATCTCTTTGGCCTGTGCCAAAGACAGGTGGGGCTTAGAGAATGATGGTGGACTACTGTAAGTTTAACCAGGTGGTGACCAATTGCAGCTGCTGTGCCAGATGTGGTTCCGTTGCTTGAGCAAATTAACACGCCCCCCAGTATGTGATATGCAGCTACTGCTCTGACAAATGCCTTTTTCTCCATCCTTGTCTGGAACACCCACCAGGAGCACCTTGCTTTCAGCTAGCAAGGCCAGCAGGACACCTTCACTGTCCTACCTCACGGTGCATCATCTCTCCAGACCTGAGTCATAATTTAGTTCACAGAGATCTTGGTCACCTTTCCCTTCCACAAGACATCACACTGGTTTGTTAGATCGATGCCACTGTGCTGATTGGACCTAGAGAGCAGGAAGAAGTAGCAGGTACTCAGGACTTACTGGTAGAATATTGCATGCTAGAGGGTGGAAAATGGAGCTGACTCAATAAAATTCAAGTAGCTTCAGCCGCAGTGAATTTTCTGGAGGTTCAGTGCATGGGGCTTGTCAGGATGTCTCCTGTAAGGAGCTGCACGTGGCTCCTCCTGAAGCCAAAAGGAGGCACAATGCTGAGTGGCCCCTTGGATTTTGGAGGCAACGTATTTCTCCTTTGGGTGTGTTGCTCCAGCCCACTTACCAAGGGATCCAGAAAGCTGCTAGTTTTGAGTAGGGCCCAGAACACAGTGCAGGCTGCTGTGCAAGCTCCTTGCCACCTGGGCCACATGACTCAGCAGACCCGGTGTCAGTGCTTGAGGTGTCAGTGGCAGAGGGGGGTGTTGTCTGGGGACTTTGGAAGACCCCTATGGATGAATCAACACACAGGCCCTTAGGATTTTTGGAGCAAAACCCTGCCATTGATGTTGATAAGGACACCCCTTTTGAGAAACAGCTCCTGGCCTTGTGTGGGGACTTGGTAGAGACTGAATGTGCAACCACATGCCACCAAGTCATGACCTGAGCCCACCATGAATTGGGTGTCATCTGATCCACCAAATGAATGCAACAAAGCTTCATTCATTTGCACAGACAAGCCACTGAACACGTGCTGCATAAGAGAACCTACCCAGTGTGCTTCAGTTAGTGAATGGATAAACAAAATGTGGTAACTCCACCCAATGGAATATTACTGGAGAATGAAAAAGGAACAAACTCAGGATTGACATAAAAACCATCGATGTGTCTTAAGTCCATTTTGCTAAGAGAAAGAAGCTAGACCTCAAAAGCTACATCTTGTATGATTGCATTTGATGAGATTCCAGAGAAAGCAAAATTTTGGAAACAGAAAACAGACCAGAGATTGGCAGGCATGGGGAGTGGGGAGATGGGTTGGATACAAAGGCGCGGCATGAGGGAATTTGGAGGGTGATGGAATTGTTCTGTAAGTGGGGCATGCACAACTCCATGCGTTTGTCCAAACCGTATACCACAAAGTGAGAACGTTCCTTGATATAAATTTAAGAAAAAACTCAACCAGATTGTGGGGAGAACCCAAGGTGGAATGCAGCTTGCGACAAATGAATGAAACTTGGATGCAAATGAAGAACAACCGCGGTGAACTGAGTGGGGAAGAGCGGAGCTGACTTAAGTAACTCTGGAAAGCAGTGTTCTGACTGGACACCGTAAGACTACAGGCAAAGAGAATGGTGTGCAGGCCCTGCATTCTAGTCAGTAAATGAATTGTCACAAGAAGGGTTAGCAATTCTGAAGCCACTTCACCTGTACACCAGGTTTGGACAAATAAGTAAATATGTTGTGGATAATGAGAAACAGGTTTCTCCTTGTCAGAGGAAGAAGTTACAAATGAGGAAGTGGAGAAGGCTAGACGAAGCCCTGAGGTGCTGCCGCAGAGTGAGCTATCAGTATAGACTCCTAGTTTTCAAAATGTATGTGGCAGAGAGGTGGCTCCAAAAATGAATGCAGATACGTGTGTACATGTGGGTCAGTGTATACTCATAGATACACATTTCTTAGCTCTGTCTCCCGAGAAGGCATAAAAATAATGACACCCCAGTGTCCATGGGGACTCCTAGTGCCTAAATCTCCTTGGAAAAGTGGTTGATGGCAGGGCTTGGGCAGGGGAAATCCAACGTCAGCCTGGAGCACAGTGTGTTGCCAGACACGGAAGAAGTACTTTCAGAAAAAAAAGGAAGAGGTACGTGTTAAAAGACCACAGGAGCCAACCTGAGAAATTTCCCAATGAGCAAAGCATTGGGAAAAATGTAAGCAACAAAACAAATGACAGTATGATTGCTATAACCTAAAAAAGTACATAAATACCCTTGAGTTCATACTGATAGATTATTGAATAAGTAAAGACATGAGTAGAAAAACCAACTCTTCTTTACAGATGAATTCCAATTCATAGGAAGAAGAAAGAAAATAGAAAACCACCATGAGAACATCACAGGAAGAATTGTTGCAGATAGATTCCACCGATGGAATTCCACTTAATGTTAAAATTAAGAGGGCAAACATTTAAGGAAAAACAAGATATTTGCATAGCCTGGAAATCTCCCCCCCACCCACCGCCCCAAGATAAATATTTATTAATTACAAGAGGAAAAATAGTGACTTCGCAGTGGAGGAAGCTGGCAGCTTCCCTCTCGTCCCCATGGTCAGGTGTGACATCGCCTGTGATGAGACAGAGCATTGTCATGTGCCTGATACACAGCTGCTCACCTGAGGTGTTCTTCCCAGGAAAGCAAACCTGAATCCGATCATGGACAAACATCATACAAACCCAAATTGGAGCCGTTGTACAAAATACCTGGCCAGTACTCTTCCGAAGGCTTTAAGTCATAAAAGACAAGGGGAGGCTAAGTAACCATCATAGATTGGAGGGGATGAAGAAGACAAAAATTAAATGCAGTGTGGATCCTGGACTGAATCCCGGGACAGAAAAAGACCTTAGTGGGAAAACTTGCAAAACCCGAAAGAAGTCTATAGATGAGCTAAAGGTTGTACCAATGTTAATTTCTCCCATTTGGCAAATGCATTATGGATGTGGAAGATGTGATCTATCACTAGGATGCTGGGTGGAGGGTATATGGGAACTTCCTGTGCTGTCCTTGCAATGCTTCTGGACGTCCAAAATGATCTCAAAATAGTTTTGTTTTCTTAAGCTGCTATTTGTCAACTTTTGGTGTTCACAGCATTCTGAAGGACTACAGAGGTCTAATGTGGAATACCATGGTGGTGACAAAATACACCCAATCGCATGGTTGCAAATAGGGGTACAGTTAAGGAAAGGGCACTTGTGGAGATACAGTCGGTATAGTCAGCGAAAGCTCTCCGTGGTGGGAATTCGAAGGTTGGATTCAGAGTGAGAGTATAGAGCGAAATGGGTCTTCTTTGTCCTTTTCCCACCTCTAAGGTTATCTGAGTCATTTGTTGTCATTTCAAGTAGAAACCACTTGTTTTGCAGCCAACAACTACCACTAATTTTTAAAAAATGGATTGGAATCTATTCTAAGAGGGGAGAATAGTAAACAGTGGAATATAAAATGCAAACCAATTTATAGTTTCCAAAGGGCCTAGGGAGGCTGCCAAAAATAAAGTTGGCAGAAAACAGTTTACTAAATCTCCAAAGAAGGAAAAAAAAAAAAGCTTATATTACAAACCCCATAAATATTTGGAGAGTGGTAGGTAAAGTGCGTTTAATACGATGAGCGAAGTTTTAGCATGTATTGGAAAAACAGTTTCTAATATAAAATTACCGACGACTGGAAGTTATCTGCAAAATTTTATACCTAAGTACTTGCAGATGTAATTTATTTTTCTGACAGCACCGCCTGTGTAATGAAAGTTGCTTTTAATAAAACATGAATGCAGTTAGGTTTTGCCAATTAGGTTCAGAGGAGTTGTAATCAGTCTGATTCAAGTTGATATGTAGCTCCTTAAATTCAGCACTGACCCATAGAATGGCTTCAGTATTTGTAACGTGTTTGTGAAAGATGAACTCTCAGAGTTCTGACTGCCCAGGCAGAAGGGAGGTGACTCTGGCTAACTGGGGACAAAACCCTCCCAAAGGGACTGCCTTGGTGGGTGGCTGTACAGGATTGTGTGCTCTGGGTTAAGCGTCAACACTTTACTGCAATTGACATGAACATAAGCTCATTCTGTGTTTCATTTACTCATGAAAACATGGGTGTGCCTCTAATGCATGTGAGCATCCCATATCTGTATATTGATTATCATTTATCAATCAATCAGCCAGAAAAATACATCCCGGTTACTATGTTAGCACACTTTCTGGTGCTGTGGGGGATTCAAAGATATATACAGACAAGTCCTGTCACCTTGATCATCTTAATAACCTGTCATCAGAGAAAAATCAGCGCAGGGCACTTGTCTGGTTGCAGGATGAATGCATCTTGTATTTTGGACTTCTTGTTTGGGTCCCTGAAATGGTATGTTCAACAAATATTTATTGAGTCCCTATTTGCAAAGCAGAGAGGGCAAAGTAGTGAAAATATTATTGGACTCAAAGCCCGAAGATCTGTCTTCTACTGGTTGCTCTGATTTTTACATTTAAAAATAGTGATGCTAACTCTTGCCTTGCCTAACTAACTAGAACGTTGGTGGGGACACACTATCATGGTTTTAGGAGAAAGTGCTTTGAAATGTTAAATCTACTAGGCAAATGTGAGTTCCTGCTGAGTGCCAGGGATAAAATAGAGGGCCCTTTGTTGTTTGGAATCATGGTTGGTTAGGAAGGATGGCTGTTGTCTCCTCTTAGCTTTCAGATTCCATGCTAAGTCTCTTAGTAAAGAATTTCATAGGCATGATCTCATAATGGCCCTGCAGGGATGAGGGGACTCAGGCTGGGGACGATGCAGACACACCGTTAAGATCACTTAGCTGGTAACAGTCCAGGCAGGCTGATATCATATCCCATCTCATACCCCACCTGCTCATGAAGCCAATTAACAATGGGCGAACCTGAAAATGTTCTGCACGCATGGCGCAGACACAAATGCCATGAGAATATCAAGAAATGGCTTCCCAGAGCTGCGGTTTGGGGCTCACTTTGTCAGTTCTTCCCTCCAGGTCCTAGCCTGCACAGAGTCAGTAACAAAAGCTGGTGTTTTCTTGCTATCTGCAGCTGCGACTCCCCAGACAGGAAGTGAAACATGCCTAATGGTCATTCATTCATTCCCACCTCCAGTTTCATCTTTCCTGTAGTCCGAGGCACTTCCAGGTTCTGGCCCTGAAACGGAAGGCGCCGTGTGACATAGACACACAAAGGCAGCTTCCCAGCTATTTTTGTCTCTACCAGTTTGCCAAGGCCCCCTTTCCAGCCTATCTCCTCTTCTAAAGTTACTGGAATTCCAAAGCAGAAGAATAAAACAATGTCTCACTCCTTAATAGCAGCCCCAGCTCCTGGCTTGGCATTCAGATAATGGGGACAACGGATGAAAGTGAGTTGACCCTTGGCTAAGCCGGAGACTATACCAGTAAATACACTTCATTGTGTTTTAGTCTGTTTGGCTGAAGCATCTTAAACTGTCCTAGACTTGGAATGGAGCATTTTTCTAACTTCAGAAATAATTTTTATTGAATTTATTTCATAGGTTTGAAATTATGTGTCTTGTTCAGCGGCTTTTGAGAGACAAGCCTGAATAACAGGAGGCAGTGGATTATGGAGGACTTCAAAATGGAGTAAACTCAAGCAGGGCGGAGCAAAGTGGAGGCAGGTTGAAATTTTTAATGTGTTATTCATCATGGGGGTATTTTTGGTATTAATTTTGATGTTTAAAGTTGCTGCATTCAAGCATTATTTTATTAATAATAATTACTGTAATAACAAATTAAGGAATTATTGCATTATCGTCTTAATTACACAGTGTTTTGGTTCCCTCTTAAATTTTGCACCTATGTGCCTCACTGGCCTTAACCTGGCCCTGACCCTGCATAGGACACGCCAATCACCCCAGCAGGGACCTGAGGACTTCAGGAGACATGCTGTGTGACTGTTCCAGAGTCGACCCAAAGGGGATCTGTTAGAGTGGGGTGCTGCCTTCTTCGTCTCCAAACACCAACCTGTGCTCACCTTTGGTACCAGAGACACTCTCTGCATGTCTGCTCTGGAGACAGAGGGAGAAACTCTCAGTCTAGGCTCTGGTCACGAGGTCGTTGAAGCCAGCACTTCTCAAAGTTGAATGTGGATGCTAGTCACCAGCGACCTTGTTAAAAATGTAGATTCTGGTTGAGTAAGTCTAGAATGGGGCTTGAGAGTTTACATTTCTCAAAGCTCCCAGGTGATGCTGATGTTGCTGTCCCTGGACCATATCTTGAATAGCAAGAGTCTACAGGCTGATGGGCCATAGGCTGAATATGTCCCTCAAACATTGTTTGTTTGTTTTAAAAGTATTAGCCACATTTTCACCTAGCCTTACAAAACCCCAGAGTATCTGGTAACCTTGCACCAGCATTCTTGCTTGGTAATGAGAGGCTAGAAAGGGGAAGGAGCTGTTCCTGTAGACACGTGTTCCCATTTTCCTGCAGCCCGCGTCACACATGTGCACAGCTCACACATACCTAACTTCTCCACTCCGTTTTCTATAGGCCTGGACTGTGTCGGCATTCGGGTTTGCAGCTCTGAGCTATGTTTAGTTTGTCAATAGCATTGACTGATATTTACCCAAATTGTAAATTAGAATACTGTTCCTCCATTGACTCTTTTATCTTCAAGTTATTGACCTATGTTTTTTGTGGCCTTATTACCAACTTGTGACATATCATAAGGCTATATTTAAAATTAGCCTTGTGAACAAGAGGAAACAGCAGTGAAATTAATTCTCTAAAAGGCTCCGATCTTAATGACTCTTGGATTTTGAAACTATTAGAAAATTTTATGTGTGATTAAGTTGAGGACTAAAGAATTACTAGGAATGCCATCCACTAATTTGTGTTTAAATTTGGCCAAGGTATTCTCTGGCATTTGGAGTGGAAAGCATGGGATTAACAGTTGGATTTGCAATCTAAATATAAAAATTGAACTCCAGCTAGTATGATTTGAAAGGTAATTACCAAGTAAGGGACTTTTTGCACATAGAATTTTCACCTGCCTGTTTTTTGTTAGTCCCTGACCATATCCAATTGCTTCTGAGGTCCTGTTGATTCTCTGTCCTAAATATGTCTCCATCCATTCCCTTATCTTCTCCCTCCAGCCATCATTTCTCATCTGGATCATTGTAAAGAGCCTCTTAAATGTCTCCTTGGCTTCCAGAATTACCCCTCTGCAAATGTCTTCTACCTTCCTACAGAGCAACAAACTACCAAGTTCCTCCCTCCTTAGGCCTCCTCAGTGACTCCCCCCACCCACACCACAAAATACTAAGTCCTCAGCAGCCATACAAGGCGGTACCCTCCCCTATCTGGCCAGCAAGACATCACCTCCCCCGCTACACAAACCCCCTGCTGGTGACTCATCCAGGCCCAAATCGCTGTAGTTCTAGGAATTTCCCACAATGCATTAAACCTCTTTGCTTTGTACTCTTGGGTCCCCAGGTATATTTTTCACCCCGACAAGTTGTCCCATAACGCTTATGATATACAGTGGGGTTCCACATTATGTGGGCAATAATTCTAATATCAGAGTGTAGGACAAAATTATCGAGTACTTTCCAAAGAATTACCTTGAGAAATCCTTTATATCATCCATAACGTAGATTGTTTATGGTTTGGGTATGAACAAAGCTGATAGTTCTCCATACGGAACAAAGAGCTATTTCTTCTGAACATTGCTTGAAGTAGGTGACTTATATTTAGGAATTCTAGAGGAATTTGGGCCTCAGTTGTTCCTAGCTATGAAACAAGGGAGGTAAGCTAAATCATCATTAACATTTTTATTCAGCTTTAATATTCTAAAATAAGAATCAAATACAAGTGCCAGGTACAGGAAGCCTATAGATGCCGTGCTCAGGGTGCTGGGCACTTTGACCTTATAAAAAAATATTTAAATGTAGCAGGATGGGGAAATTTTTGCTCACTAGAGCTCCAGGGAGCAGGGAACTCTGGACAGCCCAGCAAGGAGGGTCTGTTCCCCAAAAGAGAAGCAATTGAAACTGTGGCTCCAAGGTGCTCTTCTCAGATGTGTGCCAGAGAGACATCAGTGAGAACGTGGGCTTTTGGGTGGCACTGAAGCCCAAAATGAGTGGGAAGAGGAGCAGCAAGATGGTACCCCTCCATACTTCCCTGGGCTTTAGGAAAGTTACAAATTCATTAGCCATCCAGCAATTGGCTTTTTTAGGAAAATGGCATAGAGCCTGCAGCGTGGCATAGGTCTAGACCAAGAAGGCACTTAGGTTGAAGAAATAATTCAGGAAAAATCCTCTTAAAACAATTATGCCAGGAAAATTGCAAAGAAGTATAATAAAGAGGTAGTGGAGGCTTAGCCAACCTGGTGATTCATATGAATCTCAGACACCCCACATCCCTTTCTGCCGCAAAGTGAGGCCCAGAGAGTGGGAGGGAGATCTCAAGTAGAAAGCTGTGACTTTCTCTCATCCTGATGAATCAATTTTCCAGAGTAGTGAGTTTCAATTCCCTCCAGACATCCAAAGGGCTTTTTCTGTTCATGAGCAGCCCTAATGCTGGAGGAAACTCATTTTTGACTCCTTTTCCCCAGAATTGTTACGACATTTTCCATTTGTGACCTGCGGTTACTTTTCTTTAATGCAGAATGCAGCTCCCACCATTTCAAATGTATTTCTGTTTGTTTGCTTTTTCCTTTCTCGTTTGATTGACGTCTGTGGTCTGTATTAGGTTCTCCTTTTGTGAACAAGGTTCTAACTGCAAGTTCTGGAGAGCAATCATTTAATCAGTCCACGTGGATACAACACTTACCTTCCATTTTACACTGTGAGAGATACAAAGAAATATCTGGCATAACCTGAACCCTTGTGTGTTTATTATGCTGGCAAATTTAATCATACAGAGCAATAAGCAAATAAATCATAGGTATTTGGGTTTTATAGCTGGACAGAACCTTCAAGATTATCTAGTGCTGCACTAGATAATTCAACACATTTCAAATGGTGTCTGAGATTGGGCGGGTTCCAAGGTTGGCCAATCGGACCCCATCACAGCAGAAAAAGGACCAGACCCCCTCCTCGCTTATACTCCAAATCTGAGGCTATAGCTGCTAGACTGTGGACAACACCTAACTGATAATATCAGTCTTTGATCTTGTACATAGACCAGGGGTTCCAAATTTTACTTTCTATAGGTGCCAGGAAGATAGTGAAATGGCCCGTATAAGATGTATTTTTGTAACTCATCCATTTTGTTTCCTCAATAAGCTGGTAGGCTTAGGTTTTCCTCTCACTCTCTCCCCCCAAGAGATTTCCCCCATTTTTTCTTCTTCAGATATATGATGTTTGATAATTAAGTTAGAGAACTCATCCTAGAAAAAGTGCTCCATACCTCATTGCTGAATTCACTACAGTCACCTTCGAAGCACTCCCCTTGGGAAGCTGTGCACCGATGCCAGCACCTAGTCCACCCTTCAAAGCAATTTTGGAACTCTTTTTCGGGAATGGCCATCAGAGCTGTCATCATGTTACCCTTGATGTCCTGAATATCATCAAAATGTCTTCCTTTCAATATTTCCTTTATCTTCAGGTAAAGAAAGAAATCACTGGGGGCCAGATCAGGTGAGTAGGGAGAGTGTTTTAATACAGTTATTTGTTTACTGGCTAAAAACTCCCTCACAGACAGTGCTGTGTGAGCTGGTGCATTGTTGTAATGCAAGAGCCATGAATTATTGGCAAAAACTTCAGATCGTCTAACATTTTCACACAATGTTTTCAGCACTTTCAAATAGTAAACTTGGTTAATTGTCCATTTGGTACAAATTCATAATGAATAATCCCTCTGATATCAAAAAAGGCTAGCAACAGCGTTGCAACAAGTTCGCGAACTTAATTGTCAGACCTCGTATATATCTTCCAGGCCCATCTTTTATTTTTCTACTTTTTTGGTAGGGACACACATATAGAGAACTATTTTTCCATTAAAAGAAAATAAATGGACCAGCACCATGATACATGGCAATTGTCCCCAGGCTCTGTGTCGGGGACAGCCTGAGGTGTCCAAAGAGCCCACCCCTGCTGAACTGCAGGCATTGTGCTCCTGTGACAATGTGGCCTCGCACGACCGGCTGGTCTTATTTTTCAAGAGAAGTTGGAAATGTGTATATTTTAGTGAAATCTGATGATTTTTAAAATGCTGGCATCTTTTTTTTTTTTTTTATTAGGACAACACAGGACAAATAAAACACATCCCAGTGCTAGATCCACGTGCTTACACATTCTCCAGGAGGCCACATTTCCTCGGGGGCGGGGGGGTGGTGGTTGCGATCTGGTACCTGGAGAGACTCCATAAAGACCCCTGTCATCTGCAAAAGGAATGATGGGAGGCCGTTGGGTGGGAACATTAACAGCAGTGAGGAAAGAACACAGTCTTTGAGATCAAGCTGTTTTCAAATCGCAGATCTACCCCTGACTTGGTCTTTCTTTTGGGCAAGTAAAACCACCTTGGTTCTCCAGTTGGTTTCCCCAGGAAATAGACTCTGAGGCTTGTGTGCAGGAGGCAGCACTTGCAGGAACAACGCCTGCGAGGAGTGAGGGAGGCAGGACTGGGCACAGAGAGAAGCGCAGCCTCCATGCCCTTATATCAGGGGCCTTGGCTGACCCCACGGGGAGCTCTGCACAGGGGCTGGGCTGTCAGAAATGTCCTGAATTAGGGCCAGGACACCGGACTTTATAGCTCTGTACCAACAGGTCACAGGGTGTGGGCTGCCCCCAGGAGGGAAAAGCAGCTCCTTCCAGTCCCTGGGGAGGGGTGAAAGTGTGAGCTGTCAGCAGTCAACACCCTCAGCAGGGAGGAGAATCGGGCCTTTGGCCTTGCAAAGGGAGGCCGTTCACAGCAGGGCACATTGCCATTCACTGCAGTCTCGGAACCTCAGCTTCCTGTTGGATGTAATAGAAATAGATATCCTTCACTTCCTTGGGCATTCATTATACAGGTAAGATAATAAACCATATGTAAGGTGACCAGCACAGTACGCGACACATATCTAGCACTCGATAAACTGTTATATGTGGATATAAGCATGAAGGCATTTGAAGCCAGTGGTTGGAAACAGTATAAACAAAGGCATGAGGGAGAGACAAGTAGGACAAGGAAAGCAGAGAGATAGCAGCAGTGGGTTTAATGTAAGTGATCACTGGGGACATAGCATGGATTAGATAGTTTGAGACCAGATGATAGAGACTCTTCAAACGAAGCAGGAGAATCAGGACTGGTGCAGTAGGCACCAAGGGTCAGGTATAGCTTTAACTTGCTGAGAGCAGTGTGTGCTCAGTTTTCGAGTGTGTTCCTAGTGTAGCAGAAGATAACCAGCGGGCAAGCAGCTTTGCTGTCTCCATGATTAATGAAGCAAGTGACTTAGGGTGGACATGAGGAGAGGCTGACTTAGAATGGAGCCCGGAATGATGATAGTGCTGTTTCTGAGGATGAGGCATTGCTTATCCTACACCTATGGGTGGACCTGGCTGGCATCTGCTCTTTTAGTCAGCAAGGTGGAAGAGTAACTAGAAACTTGGGGAATTTTGGATGGGGCCTCTTGGTTATACCTGACTGCTTGAGGAAGGTCACTGTCCTCCACCACGTCTCCAAAGAGGATCTAACTCTAGGGTATAGAGTTGCTTCCACGGCAAAATGCTTAGAGTCCCGGCAGGAGCGGAGAATCTCAGGGCAGCCTGTTCTGTGAAAAGTCCTGGGAGCATCACACTTCAGAAGGTGACCTGACTGGGCATCCAAGGTCAACTTGCAGTCAGCAAATAAAGGGGCACTTGACTGTTTCCGCCCTGGGGACAAAAATGCACTGTGTGATGCTTGGAGCCAGCAGAGCCACAGACAAGATGGGCCATATCCTGTTTAGTGGTGGCCACAGATATTTCCTGGCAGGGAGCACAGGCCAGAGTTACATATGAGCACGAGGTTATACACAGAACTCATTTATGTACAGGTCGACGAGACCTTGGAATTTCTCAACTGCAGCAGTTTCTTCTTTTTCTTTACGTGCCTCTTTTAAAATGTCACTTTTGATCTTGGGCTGAAAAATGATTGGTTTAGAAGAGTTGGACTCCTTGATTCTCCAAGAAAATTTTAAAATGTTGAGGATACGCCGGTTGAAAATATTCCCTCTGCAAAACCCAAGGACTCTTTCTGCCGATTTCCAGCCCCTTCCTCTCCTAATGAAGAAATCATTTTTTACAATGTTCATTAGAAAATAGGGAATGGCTTGAATTATCTCTCTCTGCGGGGACTTCCACGTATCTGGAATATTCAACCTAATTAGCTGCACCTATTGGTCAAGACTCAGGAAGGTAGCCAGGGGCAATCTTAATACATTAAAAAAAATGCTGGTCGCTCTTTTAACCAAATCATTAGTGAATATTTGGATACTTAATATACTTGAACAAATAAAGAAAACATTGATGAGGAAGTTTCTAAACTCATTATATGGAGATTGCGAGGGATGATATTTCAAATTCCTGTGGATGCACCTAGAAAGTCCACTTGGCCATTTCAGTGTGGAATAATATTTCCTCGAGTGTGTGTGTGTGTGTGTGTGCGTATGTGAGTGTGAGTGTGTGTGTGTTGTGTGAGTGTGAGAGTGTGTGTGTGTATGTTGTGTGTGAGTGTGTGCATGTTGTGTGTGTGTATGTTGTGTGTGAGTGTGTGCATGTTGTGTGTGTATGTTGTGTGTGCGTATGTGTGAGTGTGTGTGTGTTTGTGTATGTGTTGTGTCAGTGTGTGAGTGAGTGTGAGTGTGTGTGTGTGTGCGCGCTATCTTGTGGCCCAGCCTACTCAAAGCCGAGCATTATCTGGTTATCACGAGTGTGCAAATTCAAAGGCAGGTCAAGGAAGGAGTCTCAGGCCGCAGTGAGCTGTAGCTTTGACAAGCGTTAACCAGCTTGCCAGGGACAGAAGCAAATGTTTTCACTCCGTTCACCGGATAGCCTGGAAAGATAACTCTGCATCAGGTAGTCACTTAAGTGGAACTGCTGGTGTAAGGTTACCGCAGTCCTTTCCTTTTAGTGCCTGGGGGCAAAGAGCGTAGCTAATGACGCCTACACCGGAAAGCAGGTTAAGAGGGTTGATACCAAACTGTTACGGTTTAACACTTGGTGTCCTCTGAGTCAAGGCGTAGATTCCAGTTCATGCTTTGCAGCTTCTCAGAAAACTGAAATTTAGATGTCTGTAGGCGGGAGGAGTGGAATTGATGAATCATCTGTAGGGAAAAAAAATGAAATACATCTTTGTTTCTTTGAACTCAATAATACCCAGTGCCTGGAATGCGAATGTGTTAATTACAGAGATTTCAAAGCCAAACCACAGCCTGCAGAGGGTAGCTGTGTCCTTACTCGGCATAGTAACAATACCTTTAGAGCAGGTGCTGCAGTGTACTGAGCACAAAGGGTGTTTATGGAACTCAGTGACAATTTGTGAGCATCCAAACTGTAACAGGCCATAAAGTCTTGCGTGACTCATATGATCAAATGGAACAGATTATTCTTTCTCTTGTCTGCTCTTTATTCTAGAAGATGCCATGTTCCCAGAGGACCCAAAACACACCCTCCAAGAAATACCAAAAGCAATATGTTACTGAAATGCATGTTTAATTTTAGACAGAAATTGAGACTTTTTGAGTCTTGTTTTTCTCTACGATTAAGCTTTTAAATACTGCTTGAACCATGCTAAATTCTTTACGGCTATAGGGTGGTGTGATGGTTAAGAGGTTATGTTTTGGAATCTAAGCTCTGTCCTCTCACTTTTGTGATCCTGGCACAGTCATGGAGCCCCTTGGGACCTGCGTCCTTATTGGCAAAGTGGGAGTGAAGATACTTGCTTACTTTAAGGATTAAATGAGATAATATTCAGAAGCAGTTCAGCTTAGTGCCTGGCGAATAGCAAGTTCTCAGTAAGCACTGGCATTTCGCATATAATTCTACTTCAGGGGTACAGGTGAGAGACTGGGCACCTTTTAACAGTAGAAGGGCCAAATTTCTTTTGTTTGCCTACATTCCTATGCAGGAGGATCTGAAGGAAGTCTGGAAGCTTCTAGTGTGAGAAGATGTTCCAAGATCATCTGATCCAGTCACCCTTTTATCAAAAAAAAAAAAAAAAAAAAAAAAAAAAAAAAAAAAAAAAAACAGGCTGAGAGAGGGGAGGGGATTTGCTCAAATCAGAATGACTTGGTGGCAGAAAGCGGCAGAGGCCTCAGTCCTGACAGCCAGGACAACGTGCCGTCACCGC
Source organism: Hipposideros armiger (assembly GCF_001890085.2). Classification (NCBI taxonomy): domain Eukaryota; kingdom Metazoa; phylum Chordata; class Mammalia; order Chiroptera; family Hipposideridae; genus Hipposideros; species Hipposideros armiger. The sequence continues at coordinate 6,334,310 of NW_017731354.1, forward strand.
ATTCCTAGCTGTGTCTGAGCATGGGATACACGCTGTCACTTACTGGGAACGTTGAGACTAGGTCATTCTTGCTAGTAGCTGGGGTGAGTGTTAACATTGTACGTTTTACTAAAATCTCTAGATGGGCTATAATTTTAAAAGTTTCTTTGTACATGTACTTGAGTTAAGGTTATGTATAAGTTTTTGGGGTATGTGTGTCTGCCTGTAACCCTATGGATATAATTCAAGCTGGATTTACACGTTGACAGAAGGGGCAATCCTTTGCATGGATATCAGATTTCTTTTTCTTTAGACACCTGGCCGAAATTCTGTTGGATTATTAGATTGACTCTTATGGGTTACGGGAGATGCCCACTAAGAAGCTCATGACAAGACACTGATAGACATGTCTTGGATAAGAATACATTTTCCATGGGTTTCTTTGTCAACTTGGCTAGCTATGACCGATGGCATAAACCAAGGAATTAAAGAAATAAAACAGAAGTATTTGTAAGCAACTTGGGGAAATGTTTCTAAATGTGGCACTTTTCCCAAAGAGTAGATCCAGGGAACAGAATCAGACACTGGACACCAGGCAAGTTAATTGAAAATTGTCAACACGAGAACAGGAGGAAAAGTGGAGGTCGCAAGCATCACTGAATTTGAAAGATCTAACTGAATCGGGCCTGATCTCACAGGCGACCATTGGTCGGCATGGCCTTCTTCACTCGCTATGTTACTTTGCAAGAACACAAAACGTGTTTAGAAAGCCCTATTAGAGTTGTCACAAATAGCCACACATCACATATTTGGGGAGTTAGGAACAAGACCAGAGCAAATCAAGGCCATCTCTAAACGTCTCATTATGTCTAGTTCAAAGGCATTTAGATGCAAGTTAAAAAAACAAAAACAAAAACAAAAACCAATACCTTGCCCGTCAAAGGCTTCATCTCTCCCGTGTATGGACAGGCTCTTTAGAGCTGGTTGAGGGGAGGTGTCTGCGGAATTCTCTTAAAGTTTCTCTCTGGTCCCAAGATGGCTGCAAATGCTCCCGGTATCAGGTTGCCTCCAAGTGGAATAGTGAGGCAGAAGTAAAAGGCTGTTTCCTCATAAGTCTCTGTCTTTTTATCTTAGAAGGAAAGCTTTCCTTGAAAAGCTAGACTTCTTGTATGTTGGTCCACTTTCAGCTGCAAGGAAGGCTGCGAAAAGGACATTTGCCAAGGAGAAATGGAATGGCTGTAAGGACTGGTGGCAATCATGTTTCCTTCCCTAGAGCTGGACCCCAAACAAAGTCAAGGTGTTGCCAAGAAGAAATTGGGTGGGCAGTGTTTAGAGTCTGCCATGCTTGCCTTCTTAGTCTTCTCTTGCGACCTTGGGTCAGAGGAAGACTGGGAGGCGTCAGAGTGGCTATAGGCAGAGGTAGAAAAAGAGATTCTCGCCAAGTTAACTGCCCGTGATGACGGGTGATTTCTACCTGACTAAAATGACAAATTTTCTCCTGAAAGACAAATAAAATCCAGCCAGTTTCTCTGTTCTCTCTTCACCTATAGTGTTTCAGAGGGTGTGTTGAGTTTCAAGAGCCCCTTGTTATAAATCTCATTGGTGAGCAGCCATGGTGATGATTGCTCTGGACGGTAATCTATGACTTACAACCCAGCACGTTTTCCAGAGCCCTGTACCAAAACCTCGGTGATGGGTTTGGTTTGGGGAAGAGAGCTGATGCTTCTAATGATTTTGTGAATTTGGCAAAGGCTGAATTTCTTCCAAAGGCCCGAGCATCATGGTTTCAGAGTGACTGCACTTAAAATAGAACCTTTATTATTTTTCTATTTATATCACTAACATTAATTATATCATAATTATTTAATATTCAAAGTTGGATAATGCTGAGAAGGAAAATAAAAATCACTCAGAAATACTACTATTTTCATATTTTTATCCATTTTCTTTTCTAGACATATATTTCCATATGAATATATTTAAAAATGGGACCAAGTTATAGTCTGTAAAGTTTTTTTTATTTTTTATTCTGGATTACTATTGAACATCATGCTTTGATCATTATTTCATTTTAACAAAATATTCCTAGAAAGCATGCAGCTTATAATTCAATTTAAAAAAAATTACCATTATTAAAAGTCCATTTTCCTATTTTGCAGTTATATTGGTGTTTTTTCTAAGTTCCACTCTTGTAAGTTACACTGTAGTGAACATCTTTACACACAAATTGTAACTCTATATTTTATTATTTCTTTAGGATAGTCGATGGCAGTGGAATTACTGGGTTCAAGGGTTTGACCATTTTTCTGTGATTGTAGGCAGAATGTAAATATCACAAACTCTCGGCCCTTCTTTTAAATTGAGGCATCATTTAAACTGAGGTTATAATTTACATACAGCAAATACACACCTCTTGTACAGATAAATGGATATTATACACGTAATCACCAGATAACAGGGCATTGGCAGGGGTGTTTTAAGTCTCAGTATTGGCTACACAGTACAAGTGGCTTTCCAGGAAGGTTCTAGCAATTCACACTTTTTCCAACAGGATATGTCAGCATCATTCTCATTAAAGTCTTGCCAGCATTGACTCATAACGCCTAAAATATCTGACAGTTTGGTGAGCAAAAAGATTATTTTAAGTTGCATGCCACTGTCTTTCTTAGCTATTTGTATTCCGACCATGCGTTATCTTTTGCTGGTAAAAATAGGTGTGTTGGTGGCATCACGATATTGCGAGAGTTCTTTACAGTAAGGTTGTTAACCCTTTGTCTGACATTTATGTAAATATCATTTTCAGTTTGTCATTTGCCTTTTAATTTTGCTTGTATTGCTCACTGACAAATTTTTTTAAAAAAATTCTTTGATGTATTAAGTCTTTTCTTTTGTGATTTCTATTGCTTTTATGCTCAGGAATTCCTTGCCCATTTTGAATAATTTAAATAATCGAGAAATGAAAAATGTAGGTGATTAGTTAATAACCTTAAGATAATTTTTTGAAGTAAGTATTTTGTTTTTCATTCAACCCTTCAATTCTCCTGTAATTTATCTTAGTAATTGGGTATAGAGGGGCACACCGTGAGGCTGGTTTCCATCAGACCTTAAGAGTTTACATATACTAAGGTCTATTTCATAGTTTCCTCTTTTATTCTTTTGAAACCCACCATTGTAATTTTATATTTGTAATATATAGTTCAATGTTTGGTAAGGCAAGTCCTTCTCAATGGTCGTATTTTTAATATTTTCCCACTGGTCTTGCCTATTTATTTTTCTAGATGAAAACCATTGTCTTTTCCCCAAAACTCTGGTTTGTAATGAACCTTCCCAATCAGAAACATCACTCATCTATTTCACATGCCCAAACCTGGTGTGGCCAAGACAGCGCTCACAAAATGCTCACATGGTCCTCCATCCCAACCTCTTACGGGTTTAGGACTTAGTTGATTTAGGACTAGGTGACTAGTTCTGACCAATGGACTATAAGCAAAAGCGACCTGAGTCACACCAGGACAAGAAAGTTACAAGCTGGAGCACCTCGCTCTTTCCGTCTCAGAATCTTGGAAGCCGTGTGTTGACATGGCAGCGTCATACCTTGGAGGAATCCTGAGTCCCAGAGTCAGTCCTAACCCGCAGTGAGCTTTGCCTGAATCAGGGATAAATGTTTCTTTCTCAAGCCACTGAGATTACAGAACTTGTGTGTTATTGCGTATCAGGCTTCCTTATTCCCATCGCTCGTCCAGACTCGCTGAGGTTCCACTTTGGACCTCCTCTCTCTATTCATACCCATATCCGCTCCAGCAGCAAGTCCTGAGCCTCAACCTTTCATAGTCACTGTAACCCCAGTAATTCTCACCACTTTCATTGCGAAAACCACAGACTAGTGCACTTGAAACTGGGGTTCTTCATGTCTGTAGGGTTTCATGAAGGTTTTCTCAAGGGAATAAGAAACAACGAGTATAAGGCAATCAATTTCCCTATTCTCTTTCCCCAAAAGCATCTGCCTGGGAAGGGTGCTGAGTCATTTACAGTCTTGTTACTGTTCCTCTCATGCCTCTCCTTCCACAGCTACCTCTCCACCTTCCACAACAGAAAAGTGTACCCAGCTTCCATCCCTGAGATGACACCTGCCCTGGGGTGGGGGGTGGGGGGGACGGACACCCCTGGGCTTCTTTGGTGAAAGGAGCGAAAAGGAATGTATCTAATGACTGGGCAACACTCTTAGATCAAGTCGGGTTGTTTTCTGCTCCTGGTGCTCAACGAAACGAAAGTAGAATAGCTGAGCTGATAAATCATCCGAACATATTTTGATGACAGATTAGCTTGTCGTGTTTTGGCATACAGCTCAGTAGGAGTTCAAATCAAGGACACATCTTGCTACAATAAAACTTCTTTCATTTCTATTTACATATTTTTGTGAATAAGTTTTCTCAGCACTCATATGAATATAAATAAAAATTGGGATAGAATGGAGGCTTGTGTCCTTTTAGTGGTAAGTAAAAGCCATCCGAGGGGAAAAAAAAACCCCACTCATCCCTGAAGAGATGCATTTCTAATAAACTTTAGTTTCTTATGTCTAATCATTATTCAATATCATTTGTAATGCTTTTATGTTATTGTAATTAATTGTGTGTTAGTAATTAATAGCTTTTAGTAATCAATTGTGTTAGTAACGTGTTTGTCATCAATTGCATATTACTCATATAATCAATTGTGTGTTAGAATTTCTGATAATTCAATCAGAAAAAAATTACTAGTTAGAGATTTGACGACCATAGGAATTTAAAAAACAAATTCAATTCTCATACATATTTTTGATGCAGAGAATCATGCTAGAATAATCAATAAAATACCTTCAAAATGAAATCTGTTACATTGGGATAAAAATCTGTAGGGAAATGTAATGGAAGGCAGAATGAAAATATGAGTTAAAAGGTAGAAAAGTGTGCTATATAACAGTTTTGTTTTAAACTGTCAACATTTACAATAAGCAGAAATCACATTTTGTGTAAGTTCTTCCACTTAGGTTGAAAAATTTTAGATGTCAACTTAAAGATGTGGGAAGGAGTTCATAGTATTTCGACATCTTTTTGGGGGTAAACGAGAGAAAAATGGAGACTCTTGCCCTAGAAGAAACCACTTTTGTGGGCTACATGGACTTCTACAATCTCCACCCCACCCCCAGCCCCCTCCGCTTCTGTCCTTGGCCTTCCCACTGTCAGTTCATTCCCGTCCAATTGTCAATTGTCCACTCAGCAGCCAGGTGTGCGGTTCTTTAAGCGCCAAATCAGACAACGACGTTATCCCTCCACTTGCAAACCCTCCAGTGTCTTCCGATCAATACAAATTTCTCATGGTCTACAGTGCCCCTTGTAGCCTGGCATCTGTTACCTTTTACCTCCTTTCTCCTTATTCACTTGGCTCCAGTCACTTTGGACTTTCTGGTTCTGGGAGATGCCAGGTTCATTTTAGCCTTTGTGCCTAGGAACCTGATCTTCCATTGGACCCCAAAGCTGGTTCCTTCCCGTCACTAAGGTGTCACTTAGAGAGGTTGTTCCTAATACTTCTACTTGAACTTACTTGCTTTCCGATCCACCCCCTCGCCCCTTACATGCTTTATTTCCGTTCACAGCAGATAGTACGAGCTGACATTTTGATGTATAATATTTCTTCCTAAGTTATTTACGTGTATTCCTTTATAGAATGCAAATTCCACGAAGGCAGAGACTTTTGCCTGTCTTGTGGCCGCTTTGTCTCCAGACCCTAGAATATAACCTGGTACATACTAGGCACTCAATTTGTATTTGTTAATGAATGAATAAGAAATAACTGAAAACAATATTCACAATTAAGATAGCTATTTATTCAATATAATAATGTACAGCCTCAAAATCATGTTTAAAGGAATTTATACTAAGATAAAAATTTAAAGACAATGTTCAGGGGGAAAAAAAGAGTGCAAATATCTATATTTCTATATCTATAGTTATATCTATAGTTGTATCTATTATCTATATCTATATCCCTTCACAGGAGAATGTTTTATGCAATCCCATAAAAAATAACTGTTTTTCCCCCCTCCTGTGCTATTAATGAATACTTGTATTATGTAGGGAGTTTGGAAGTCTGAGAAGATTAGAGAAAGGAAAAACGCACTCTGGGGCAATAACTTGAAAAGAATCATATTAGTATATACAGGCACTGCTTTGGAAGTCCTAGCATCCAGGAAAAGGAATGAGTGAGGTCCTTGTGCACCAGTGAGGAAAGGCTGCAGTAACAAACCATCCCATGATATCAGCAGCTGAAAATGGGTCGGCAAACTCTGGTCCATGGTAGGGTAGCCTGTTTTGGTGTGGCCCACAAGCTAAGAATAATTTTCATTTTTAAGAGCTATTATAAAAGAAAAATATGAATGGAGATAGGTCCCACAGGATCTAAAATATTTACTACCTGACCTTTTACAGAAAAAAATATTCGTCAATCCCTGGCTTCATGCAACGGAGGTTTCATTCATGCTCATGCTGTGTGTCCTTTATGGTTTGACAGAGGGCTCTGGTCATCCCTGCTCCTCCTGGACCCAGGCTAATGGAGCAGCTGCCATCTTGAATGTTTCCAGTTCCTGGGCCACAAGAAACGAGATCTATGGGAGTCACACACCTACGATGAAACCTTCAGCATAGGAGTGACACATGTCATTTCTCCTCATAGTCTGTGGACTACTAAATAGTCATGCAGCACCTCCCAATCGGAAGCACACCAGCAGCTGCCGCCTGGAAAGCAGGGAACGGCTGCATGAGCACAACCGTAAGACTCTTTGAAGGCCAGACAGGTGAAGTGACTCTTTAAGGCCTCACAGCCAGCCAGAGACAGAGGGAGTGACTCCAAGTCTGATTCGAGTGTTTTCTGGAGAGAATGACTAGATCTCAGAGGATGGAGCCAGACAAGAAATGATTGGAATCGCTCAAATCTCCACTGTGTATTTAACCATTGGGGATACAGAGCTTTTAAATTATTAAATGACAAACTGGGATGAGGACAAATGTCACAAACTCTAACATCTGCAGGGGCCAGTCAGGTAACGGGGAAGATGGGAATGGGTGCCAACGCGGAGCCGTGGAGGCGGCAGTGAGCTGGAGGGTGCAGGCCCATCCAGAGAGGGTGTTTGCTATTCAGCTCCAGTGTGTAGCCACCAATCCCGGACTGTTGCTATTTTATTTTATTTTGAAAGGGAAAACAGTAATCTGGGTTTTTATGAGATCATCCAAACTTTGAAGTTGGCAACAGATTTTGAAAGTTTACGAAAATGAGGGGACCTGATAAACCATGTCTAGAAAGGACCTTTATCTGAAGGGTCTGGTTTGCAAACTCTGGAGTGGGGGAACCCAGTTTTTCTTGTAGAGCAAGGCCCTGTCTGCGTGGAGCTGATGCCTTTAGATGAAGCACCTTGATTTGCCCCCTGAGTTGGCTCCTGGTCCAGAGCAGCGAGTGTCTGTCCTTTAGCATGCCCGTTGTTCCTTCTTCATCTCATTCTATGTCCATAGAAGAGACTTAGAACTCTATCACAGCCCCTGGGGGACGTTTAGAGGGTGATGTACCAAAGCTGGGCTCGGAGTGGCGCAGCCATGCAGTTTCGGGTCCCCTGAGGAGGAAGTAGGCTGTCACTGCCCTTTCCTCAGGGCACCCAGTCAAGCCTGGCGATGTGCCATCGTGGGCGACAGGCCAGGTGACTAGCCCTGGGCTCGTACAGAGATGGTGTATCTGACCCCTCTGTGGCAGCCCTTTATGCTCTCCTGGACTTCATTGTTCTCCAGCCATTGCCGTAGCCACCTGCATCCTAGGAGCAGAACCTGCGAGAGCCCTGGCCATGGGCCACACTGTGTCTCTCACTTTCTGCTGCAGGTCTGCCCACAGGAACCTACTTGGCACCCACGCGTGTTCCAGAGACTTAGTCCTTGGGGAAGTCTTTGACCTATAGGGGTTGGAGAGCATGGATAAGCACTCCCCTCCTCAATTCCTCAGCAGATAAATCTGAGGAACATTCTAGAAGCTCTTAAGGAAATCCAGCCCATGGGGGTAACCATCCTGATGAGACAGCGTCATAGCAGCTTTTCTTCTTTTTGTGTGTCATTCTTTCCAGTCCCTTGCTGAGGTTCCCTGAACTCAGGTCCCCTAATACATTAGCTGCACACAAACCCTTGTCTTGGGGTCCTCTTTCATGGGGAAACCAAGTTAAGACAAAAGGCATTTAATAAATGTTGAATAATTGAAAGATCCATACATAGAAGTGAGGGCTTGCAATTTGCCACTAGGGTCATTTGTGGGAGCCCCCTAATTCTAGTGGGGAGGCTGCAACTGAAAACTTCAGGAAAACCTGTGGATTATAATTCCAAATTGCATGAAAAAGAACAGGCCTCCTTGGGACTGTCCCAAGGACAGAGTCTCAGCTTTTCGGCAAAATGCCCTTCTGCTGTCTCTCGGCTCCATCAGTCCAGGCGCCAAATTTTCACTTTCCTAACAAAATCCTTCCCTTTCCTTCAACACATTCCTTCTTTGGCCAGCAATAAAAGCCAAGTGTCCCGTCAAGTGCCAGTTCCAATAGGCTGGTCATGGCGGCCGGAGGCCTGGGTGGAGTGGACTCAGGGGGGACCAGTCTGATGGTTTACCACACCTAGTACACGCGGGCCTGGGACAGGAGGCGGTGACCGTCACGTCCCATGTTTGCCCTCCATACCCATGGCTGTGTGCTGATTCTCTTAACTGCTGTCCATGCTAGTTATAAACATTCTCCTTGAAAACAGAGTTTAAGATTATTTTTATCAAATCATATATTTTTAGTTCACTAAGGACAACTTTGGACCTAACCTGTCCTAGCATTTTGCCCGTCACCACTATCATTTCGACACCCCCCTGGTTCTATATCACCATTTGAACCAGGTTTTTTGTAATCCCTAAAACAGCCTGCTGAGCTTAAAGAATTACAGTATTTGGTCCAAATAACCCAGGAAGACGCCACATGCATTTATGTGTTATAAAAACAGAGGCTCCTAGAATAGCGCGCTTAGAAATTAGAGATGGCAGACAACTAACGGGTTATTGGCGGCCCTGTACAATTTGGTTAAATGCCTGGTATTTTTACAGAATTTCTTTTAACATTCCCTATTTTACTATTTCAGTCACACCTATTACGAAATTCGATTCACATCTTCTGTTCAGACATATTTAGAAGGCCACGGCTTCCTTGCCTTGATTTTACTTCTCAGAAATTTTCTAAAGCATCACCATGCTATTCCGTTTGAACAACAACAACAGTAACACTGTAATGTAAATATTTACCCAGAAGGTGGTTCATGGGAGCAGTTCACAACACACAAAAAAACGCTGGAAGCAGTATGAATGTCTAAAAGCAAAGGATTGATTAAACAAGCTTTTGTTCATCCATGGCATATAATACTAAGCCATCATTAAAAATGAGGTAGCTGTTTCAAAAGTGGCCACAATAAACTCAAAAGTGACAAAAGTTGATTGCAAAATAGTATGTACACACTGCCCTGATTTCTGTTAGAAATTGTATATTTATTTCTCAAGTTTGAAATGTTATGTACTCAGCTAACAGCAGCTAATACTGGATGCTGAGTTTAGGGATGCTTTTGAGTTTCCAATTTATATTATGTATGTTTCCTAATGTCTTTATGCGGAACATGTAGGGCTTTGTATAAACAGGAAAATAAAAGTCATTTTAACAAGAAGTGAACCTTAGCCCCTTTTTTTCTTTGGCTTTAATACCTGGTTAAGAGGGGTCGATCCCCATGAGTTCATTCAAAGACAGCCACTGAGATAGGAACTTTACAAATCAATATTTACCTTCCTGCTCACCAAAGCGTGTGCTAATTGATAACCCCTCTGAGGAATTTTCTAAAGTTGAATTGCAAAGGCCCCGGTAGGGGCCTTGCCTATTTTAGCAAAGGTGTCTCCTAGTTTTGTTAATTCTGCCAGGTACATATTCTGACTCATTCAAGCCCTGGCAGGTTTGTACTCATTGAAGTAACTGATATCCAGGTGCAGACCAGGTAAATAACTGTCCCCAAAAGCTCCCCAAATGCAGGGTTGCAGTCCTCTAGCTGCCTGCAAACCCAATCCCTCACTCCCCGGACAAAAGAGACAGCTTCCCTCTAAAGTTACCCCATGGGATTGCAGGATCGCTCCATGTGTTCACCTAAGCTCTGTTTATATCCCTTCAAACAAAGGCACAGAAAGCCACCCGGGCAGAAAGGTGTGTCTACCACTGAGCCTGTTTCTCTAGGAGCCCTGTGCTGAGTGTAATGTAACTCTTTCCCATCGCCTCCACCCCCACGTTTTAAAACCCCGCTGATTACAAGTGTTGTTAAAGGTTACTGAACTAGAAAAACAAACCGTGCCATGGTTGGTGCTTTCCTGATGACAAATGGCAGTGCGTTGGGAACAATTGTTTTTGTACCTCGACATTTCTCTGAGCCACCAACAGGAAGTGGGTTGTTTCTCTTGGGCCACTCATAAGAAAGGATTACTGACAATCTAGAAACTGCTATCAGCTTTCTTTTCTATCCCGGACTAACACGAAACCATTTCTCAAGTATCAGCTTTTCCAACAAAAGTCTTTAGCGATTGACATAGCATCATAAAAACAAATCCCACAGATCTGACCCTGAGGTGTGTACTGTCTCCCGATCATATTCCAGAGCAGAATACTGTCTGTTGCTGGTTTCAAGGAGAGGACGAAGGTGGAGGCCCGGGCCGCTCAGCATGTTCTTTCTCTGAGCAGGAGTAAGGAAACCTGGTGGATCCTTGTCTTTGTCATTTCCCGTTGTGTTCCTCACGGTTAAGCGGCTCAGGGAGCTCTGCCCACTGGGTCTGCAGCCATCTTCTGAAGTTTAAAGTGAATTAGCTGAAGAAAACCAGCTGGAATTGACATGGTAGGGTCCTCGGTGAGACAAAGCAGACGTTGTTTTTATTTTGTAACCATTTGGAGTAATCTTCATAACCATGAGAATAACGCTGCTGCCCACACTCTCCGCACGGAGCAGCCGTATTTGATTTGTGCCAGGCCACCTTTCTGTGGCCGTCCTCCACCTCACATAAGTGACCAAAAAAGAAAGGAAAAAGGAGAGGAAAAAAAGAAAACCCCACAGCACTCCCACAAACTGTAGAAGACACGGAACATAGGAAAACACCTGGCCTGGTGCTCGAGAGATGTTTGCTGTGGAAACAATCTGTTCGGATTTAACGAGAAATGACATCATCAGCCATTTGCTGCCATCACTGCAGCCGCTTCATCTCCAGCAGCGGACTCACTCAGATCTGAATAAACCTTCAGGGTCCAGAAAGGACATTTTCTATACAAGGGAAATTGAGCTTTTGGAGATAAAAATGGCCTGCAGGTTGAGCTTGCTCATGACAATCTTATCAGGACCATCTCGTCATCATGCCAAGCCTCCATCTTTTAGGAACACTCCATTCTTGCCAAAGGGCCAAGGTGCTATAAAATGCTTTAAAAACATTATATTTTAACAATGCCGTGCAGCAAAACGGTTTGCTTTTAATGGCCATCTGTATAAAGTCTCTTTTTATTTAGGAAAATCTATTTTAAATTAAATATCATAAGCCCACGAGCCATAGCAAACAATATTTTTGACCATATGCTCTGAATTAATATGGCAAACATTGCAACCTCTATTTTCTTAGTAGAAAGTTGCCCCGCCCTGATGTGGGCACGGTGAGCCCGGAGGGCGGGAGGGCAGGAATTTTCAATAAGGCCACCGAGGATAGGATGATGGCGAGCAACCAACAACCAGGCTCCCTCCAAGTTATCCGTCTTCTGAATTATCTCGACACGGACCCCCTTCCCTTTTAAGAAAGAAATTCGCTTTGATCCATCTTTCCGCCTTGTCTAGAAACTTCATACCCAGGAGCCTTAGCAATGCTGGCCACACTTTACATGACTTTGGAAAGTTGCTCTAATTTCTTTCATCTGTTGCTTGCCACATTCGTGGGTGATATGGTTTGAAAACAAGTTCCTTTCATCAGGTGCTAGGCAGAAATGGAAACTTGATGTTAACGTCTGAGTGTGGGCCACTCTGCCCATTGCCCTTGGCTGATGTCTTTCCGTTCCTTCCTCCAACCCCTTCTGCAGCCTCCCCACCCCCCATGAGAGTCACGAGTGGCATGGCTACCTGGGGAGGCTGAGCCCCATGGTGACCAAGAATTCAGTGAGCTGGTGGCACTTGGCTAAGGTAGAGGAATTGAGAGGGTTCACTTAGGGACTGGTTTCATGGGAGCTACAGGTGCTCTAACCTTGAGCGTGGTCCTTTTAGCTGATCCTTTATAAGATGGTCACCGGGCTTGACTGCACAGCTGGCACCTCTCCTGTGGGGGCCACGGCGGGAGGAGCTGCTTTGGGCTATGAATAGCTTTCTGCATGGAGAGTTAAAAATCATCCAGTGTGAGATTTGATTTTCCTTGTTCTTGCCGTCCATTCTCTCCCTCAAGTAATTTCTTCTTGTTCTTTTTCATCCCTCTTTCCCATGCTACCATGTTTCCTTTCATTTTTCCCTCTTTTCTTTTATTCTACTTTTTTTGAGTCTCTGTTTATGCAATCTTGAGCGTTAGTGTAATTATTCTTATTGTCTAGGATTATTGGTGATTGTTAATATGTAAAATTATTCATTATGATTTTTATACCTACTAAGTGCTGTCCAGTTTTTACAAGTATCATTGCAAATCTTACAACAGAGACATGGGTATTATTGAGATAGAAAAATTATAGGCAGTCAGGAAAATGGCTGCGGTAGAGGGGATTAAGGCACCGACCATAACAAAGCCAAAGGAAATAACCTTAAAATGACTAACAAAGGGAGTCAAACTGAAGAGCCCGCCAAAAAACTAGTAGCCCAGGTGTAAGGGGAGAGTCAATCAACAAGCACGTTCCAACTGCAAAGCCCATTAAGGTTGTCATCCCAGGTGCAGGTAGCCAATTAGATTGTGATAAACTATTTCAACCTGCAGAGCCCGCCCAGATTCACCGCCCACGTATAGGAAAAACCAATCAGCTCTGACTCACAGTCATTATAGTTCCCAGCGCTGCCCAACCCGGCCCATCCCAGCCCACGGGGCGTTTGCTCTAATCCTTCTCTGCGGCTCGGCGGAGAGCCTTTCTCTTGTGCTTTTTTCTTACGCTTTTGCAGTAAAGCTGCTACTGCTGAAAAACCTTGCCTCTCCGATCCGTGCTTCCACTCTTTGGTAAAGGCGAGATCACGATCCCGGGAAATTATATCATGATCCTATTTCATTATCTTCCCCATTTTAGAGATGAAAAAAATGGATTCTGAGGAATGTTACCTGAAATGTCTGAGATGACATATCTCAGGTAGTAGGTTCCAAACTATCCACATATGTGGGGCTCCAAAATCTGTATTTTTTCTCCTATGCCTTAATGACGGTCATATTCTATATTTGGGTTCTCTCTCTCTCTCTCTCTCTCTCTCTCTCTCTCTCTCTCTGTAAAATGAGCTTTATGGCACCATAATATTATTGGGTCTTTCTAACTGGCCTGGTTATTCATTCGTGCATTTCTCCTTTATCATGCTCCCTATGCTCTATTCTCTGGGTTATAAATCTTTTACTGGGTCACACAACAGATGTGTTAGGAGGACAAGCTTTAGAGAAAGATAGGGCTGGGTCAAGTTTCAGGTCAGCCTTAAATAGTGGTCCCTGAGCCTCAATTTCATTTTCCCTTAAGTGGGGTGTGTGTGGGGGTTGCAAAACATAGCACTTTCGTAGTTTTGTTGCTATGCTGATGAATGAGATGCTTTTATTCAGTAGTTTGCACAGGTACATAATTAGTACCAATCTCTGTCCTTTTCCAACCTCAGCGTGAGCCACGTTCCCCTTCATTCACTGCACCCCAGCCTCACGGACTGTGCTAATTCCTTTAAAGGTCCCAGGCTCTCCCTGAATAAGAGGCTTCGGGTCCATTGTTACTTCTCAGGTGGATGCGTCTTTTCCCATCCTTTGCCAGGGCTATATGTTACGGTTCTTTAGCTACAAGTTAAAGGAACAAATTCTGGTTAATTTAGGTAAGAATAAATTAATCAAAAGCCTACTGAATAGCTTATAAAATTGAAAAGAGCCAAAAATCCAGACCATGGAACAAAGGAGAATGAGGACTGCCGTTCCAGTAATCATTGCTGGCTAATAAAACGCCCCTAAACTTGATGGCGTAAACCAACCATCATTTATTTGGCCTATGAATCTTCAATTTGGGCAAGGATCAGAGGGAGCAAGAAGTCTCTGTTCCATGTGGCATCAGCAGGCATGGCTCAGGTGGGGGCTGGAGGGTCCAGATTCAATATGGCTCCCTCACCTGGTGGCAGGTGGGTGCTGCTATCAGCTGGGAGCTCGGGGCTGGGAGTCTCGGTTCCTCTCTGTGGGCTCTTGAGCTTTTTGGCAGTATGGTGATGATCCCAGAACATGGAGGATTCTTGAAGATGAGTAGCTGGGTTCCATGGTGGCTGGGTTCCAAGCATCCAAGAGAACGAGATGGTTGTGTTATTGCCTTTCATGGCCTAGCCTCAGAGGTCACAGAGCATCATTTCCACCATACTCATGCAGCCACTCAGATTCAAGGGGAGAGAGCACAGACCCTATATCTCAATGGGAGCAGAATCAGAGTCACATCATGAGAAGAGCAGGTGGGCTGGGGGATGCTAATGCAGTCATCTTTGGAAAATATAACGTGTCACAGCTTTTCTGGGGAGCTACGGCTTTGCTACCCATCAGAGAACTTAACATCTATTCTACCTGTTCTTGTGTGTTTGACTTAAACTCAGCTTCCAGGGGAAAAGATCTGATTGGCCTAGGTTGTGTCTTATGACTTCCTATGGTCAATGGATTGGGACATGTGACAGGTGTCCCCTGTAGGGTCATGGGAAGTGAGGGAGGTCAGTTCCACAAAGGAAGGAGTACTGAGTAGATCAGAACAAGCTATGGCCATTCCCCCTACACAATGCTTAGTTTAAATGTCATTTCTTCAAGGAGAATTCCCTTAAGTCCTCACTGTAACATTGGGTCCATGTCTATTCTCATCACTCACTCTACTTTTCTTCCATAGCACTTACTTAAGTTTAAAATTAAAATTCGATTGATTTAATCTCTCTCTCATCCACTAGACCAACACGTTCCTGAGCAGAGACCATGTTTATCTTGTTCTTCTCGGATAGTGTTTGGTCACCGATTTAAAATCCTCTCAGCCTACTGGGGTGACTAGTTCCCTGCAGGCCTTGAGAGCGACTGCAGTTGGGCGTTGTCTGGCTTTGGGTCTTGCGCTTCAGACATGGGGGAAAAGGACAGCTGACGTTTGCTGCAGGAGTTCTCCAGGCTTTTGTTCCTGTTGCTTTCTAGCTGTTTGGCCGGTAGGAGGTCCTGAGGGAGATTGGAGGGCAGGAAAGGGAGGTGCAGGGGCGTTTTTTCCCTCGCTCCCTCTGCCTCTGCTGCCGTGGCAGGGACCAGGCAGAGGCCGCTGTGCTTGCAGCTCTCGCCCTACAGCCCCTCCCTCTCTGGTCCCCTCTTCTACAGGATAGTGTCAGCCAGTTCTAGCCCACCCTGGGTGACCTTGACTTCTCACTGAGAACATACCTGTTGTGGGTTGAATTGTGTACCCCAGAAAGATATGTTTAAGTTCTAACCTCTAGTATCTTTGAACGTGACTTTATTTGGAAATGAGGTCTTTGTCGATGTAACTTGTGAAGACGAGGTCGTACTGGAATAGGGTGGTGGGCCTTCATCCAATGTGGCGTGCGGACTGGTAAGACGAACAGAGGGCAGGAGAACTCTGTGTGAAGATAAGTGATGCGGAGGCTGGAGTGATGCTTCTGAGAGCCGAGGACGCCGACGGCTGATCACCCCCGGAAGCTAGGAGACAGGCCTGGAGCAGGCGCTCCCTCACAGCCCTCGGAAGGCACTAACCCCGCTGACACCTTGACTTTGGATGTCTAGCCTCCAGAGCTGTGAGAGAATAAACTCCTGTTGTTTTAAACCCTCCAGTGCCGCCCTAGGAAACTGATACAGCCTTCTCCTCACATTGTCCCTCAGGCCCAAGGGTAATGGCGGCAGCTTCTTGCTCGCGGTGAACTTGAGGCTGCTTCACTGTCTCCTTTTGTGGTTTCTCAGACCTCACGTTTCCTTTAAAAACCAATCCCTTGGGTTAGGTTCCCACTGTTTGAAATACCTGGAGTGGCTTCAGCTTGTCTGACAGGGCCCTGAGTGATACTATAATGTAATATCTAATATTCAGAATATGCTTGCTGTGTGCCAGGCACGAGCAAGTATTTTTTACCTGCACTATTTCATTTCATCCTCACATCAGTCCTATGCCAGAAATGCTGTGTTTACATGCACTGAACACATGGGGAGAATGGGCCCAGGTGGTTACGTAACCTGCCAGGGCCATGTAACACGTTAGGGACAAACAGGGGATTAAAACTCAGGGTGCAGGACCTCGTGGTGTGTCTGTGGCTCTGTCCTCTCTCCCTGTTCCCTGCAGCACCGCCTCAGTCAGGGCCCTGATCCCCTTTGGGTCCAGTCTCACATCCCCTTGACTCCTTCACAGCGTCACCTCAGAAGTTTTCCTCCCCGCCTCCTGCCGTTTCTCTTTTCTGTGCAAGAACTCAGAATAATTCCTTATTCAAGACAGCATCTTTGCTCAGAGTTGTCTTATATTATAAGATACGTGCTCGTTTGCTAGGTAAGGCCACTGTAACAAGCTGGCAGCTAAGACAACAGAAGTGGACGGGTCCCACAGTTCTGGAGGCTCGAAATCTGAGGCCAAGGTGTCAGCAGGTTGGCTCCCTCTGAGGGCTGGGAGGGAGCATGTTCTGGGCCTCTCCTCCAGTTTCTGGTGGTTGGTGGCAAACTTGGAAGTTTTGGGCTTGTGGCGGCATCACCCTGATCTTGGCCTTTGTGATCACAGGGTATTCTTCCTGCTTTCATGTCTGTGTTCAAATTATGCACATTGCAAATATCTTCTCATGGGCTGTGACTCGTCTTTTTCACTTGGTTTAACATGATTTTTGTTCATTTGTTTGACAGTCTTCATTCTAATGACATCAAATTAATCAGTCTTTTATGGCTTGCACTCTGCGCACCTTGATTAAGAAATTCTTCCTTAACCTGAATTATTCTGTCCAACCTTCCAAGACTCCCACATTCTCACCACTTTACTTCTGAACTAGTTTCTTTCCTAAACACTTTCCAGAAAAATATCCAGGTTTCCCGGGGACGCGCTTGTGCAAGACTCTCTTTTATGCTCACTTCCTCCTCCAGTGTCTGAAAGTCTTGCTCTTCTCTCAGATCTCCCTTCAAAGTCTCACCGAGTATTTCCCAAAGTGCACTTCTCAGGATTTACATCCACAGAACAGCTCACAATAAGAGGGGTCTGTGGTCAGTTAGGTTTGGGGAGAAGGTGCATACTGTGCAATGCATATTTAGCCTGTTAAAGCTTTGAAAGATGCCACAAAAAGAAACCCACTTAAACTCATCAAACCCAATGTTTCTCGTTGGACCGTGGGACCTTTTGTGTAACATCCGCTATCCTCTTGCAGAAGTAATTCTCTTTTGAATAAATAGTCCTTGGATTGTTGCAAGCTTTTGATTAATTTCCAGAGTCCTGAAAACATTGACTTGGACCCTTTTGCCTGTGATCTCATGGCTTTTCTGGAGGAGCAGATTTTCGGATTTCCACCATCCTGGAAGTCTTGCCCCCCAGAAATGATATTTCTTAAGACACACTTTGATGAATGCTGACCGCCCCTTTTCTGGGAAGCCATCCATCAAATTCTGTCCATGTCTCAGCCCTTCCTTCTCCAAATCACTTTGCATATAGCGTCTCTCCTGACTTGTGTTGGGACTCCAAGCAGCTTCCTGGTGTCCGCACGTGACAAAGATTGTGGAAAGGACGTTTACATGGTTTGCTCTTTTCGAAGGAGGCCACCAAGTTCAACACTTGTTGTTCAGGAAGCCAGAAGCCAGATTATACACTGGTTGTACGTTGCAAATGTCTGTTAATAGGTGAGTTATTGGACTTCGGGACACATTTTCCTGTGGAAACAACATTCTACAACACAGTAGATCAGACTTTAATACAAAGCACCTGGGGACTTGTTACAACACAGGTTCGGATTTGGGCGGTCTGGGGTGGGGCCTGCGGTTCTGCATGTGTAGGCAGAATGCCTGTGTGATGGCCCACGGATCTCAGTTTGGGCCGTGGGGTTCTACACAGCTGTCTCCCATGTAGGGTGTTGCCCCTACGAGAAGATTCACTAGGTTCTAATTTGGGCAAAGTGTGTTCCTGAAAAACCAGCTATAGGGAAAATACATGGTGGAAAAGCTTCCGGTGTCCATCAAAACTACAGGTCATCCGTGACATAGATTAAGAAACTTGGGGGCGGGGGGCTGCTGTGTAAACCAGCAGCCAGGCGGAGCCAGGGGTCTTTTGCAGGGACTGCCGGTGTGTGTGACCGTTATTCATATCCATGTCAGTACTGCCTCCTCTGGGAGTCATTCCACCAGCAAGACCCATCTCCTCAGTGAGGCAAGCAGTGTGCTGAGCTGCCATGCGCACTCACCTTCCTAGGCTCTCAGCGTGTGGAGCACAGTGCCAGGAAGAGCGGAAGGTGGGCTGGGCTTTAGTTGCTAGATCGGGGTACCTGATGCTGTTTGGTTTAATAATGATGTGGGCTCTCCACTGACCTTAGAACAAAACCCAAAGCCCTTCTCACGGCCTGCCGTGCCCTGTATACCTGACCCCCACCTGTCTCTTTAACTGCATCCTCTACCATCCCAGCCTTTGCTCATGCATTTGCACCACCTGGGCTTTCTGCCTGCTCCTCAAATATCTCAAACTCGTCACCTTAAAAAAACAAACAAAAAACAACACAAAAAAATCCACCCATGGGTTATTTGCTCTTGCTTTTTCATGTGCCTCGGAAGACAGTGGCCCAGAGCTTCACACTGATGCCTTGTGGTCGTCATTTGGGTCTCAGCTCAGATGTCCTCTCTTCAGAGAAGCGTTTCATGACCTAGCCACTGACTGACTATACTCTGTTATTTATTCACAGCTCTACTACCCACTTAAAGAGTGTAGTGTTTATGCACGTGGTAGGAGCTGTGTACCCTGACCAGGCCCCCTTGCCAGGCTGGGGTGCCTGCTCCCCAGTCGCTGTGGTTGTTGGCTGCCAACAGCCCACAGTGGCGCCTTTCCCCAACGATCGCTCTTGGCCACCATGAGCCACCCAGCCCAAGGATGTCTAGGAGGCTGTGACAGCAGACGCTTACCCGACTAGGCAGCTCCAGCCATGACTGACTCGTGACTGCGTCCAAAGACCCAGCCCTTGTGCACTGCTCACCGTAGGCTGCCTCTTGGGACCATTCACACTGCAGAGCTCCCCTGGCACTACACTAATCAGCTTTGCTTACTTCATCCCCCACCCTCTTTTGCCACCCACACCTCCTCAAAAGTCCCCTGTAAGACTCGTTTATTAAAGCTTCACAAGAATCCCCATCTCAGACACTCTTCCTAGAGAACTCATCTTAGACAATGTGTTTACTAGCTCAAGGTCTGTCTTGTCCACGGTAGTCTCAGCTCCAGTCTTGCACCCTACACAGGAACAGAGACTCAGTTTATTTTACTGACCACTTTTCTCAGCATAATGCCTATTGCATAGTAGATGCGCAGGGAAGGTGTGCTGAATAAATGATGGATGAATAAATCTGGGTTTATATAATCAGCTTCAGAGTAACGGCAGCTCCGTATTAACACGAGGGTTTTAATCCACCATTGACCCTCCCCCACAGAGGGCCATCCTGGGCCGTATTAGGAGCAAGTCCGCGTCGCTTTATACCCAGTGCACTGCCAGTTTGCTGCTCTTATTTTTATCCCTATGAAATGCGAAACCATAAAAAGCTGGAGGTGGGCTGGGGATGTCAAATCCCACCCCACGACACGCCTCCTTCAAGTATCTGATTACACAAAGTCCTCAAAGAATATGATTAATATAACTAAGCCATATTCACACTCTGACATTCTTCCCAGCCAAACACATATTTTAGCCCCATCCAGTCCCTTTCAACAAATAAGCTGTTTTGAAAATGATTTCCAGGGCGATGTCTGTTGCCATAGGAATGACATTAAATGAAAAGGACAGAAAATATAGAGGGTGATAAACTGCATACTTGGATGACACACTTGACTTGGAAGCCTGTGTTCAAATGAGGCATACATGCCAAGATTTTTATGAAAGACAAAATTAAAATGTATCGCTATCAAGCTGTAACTGACAAGGTATTGTGTGGCGGGCTGTTAACATACTGCTCCATCTATTTATTGTTTGTCATTTTACTGGCCCCGACAAAGGTCTCCCAGCGCTGTAAATCACACCATTAAATCTGCCACGAGCGACAGAGGCTGTTGGAATGGAGAGAAAGAAAGCGTGGTGCTGAATCTTGGTTTCTGATGCACGCTGGGAGAGCTATCCTGTCCTCCGAGGAGCCCGCTCCCTTTGGGCTGACACTTTTATGAGTGTCAGATTGTCGGCTTTCCACCCCTTGAAAAGAAAAAAAAAAAAAAAAGCATAGACCCTCCTCCCACCCTGTTCCAACTGCTCCTAATTTTGCTTTTGGAAACCATGCTTCAGAAATTGCTCCCCATCCCAATCCTAGCTTATGCTCTTTTGGGGACAAGAGCTCAGATGCTCTGGGGTGCTCTGTGGGCAGTGCCCCATAGATGGTGCCAAGCCTGAGCTGGCTTTTGTTGTTTTCGTAGAGGTGTGCTTGGGTTTCCATAGGCCTTTTCCCTCCACCAGGCAAGACTTGTTTGTTCTAGAACTGGTAAATTTATAAAGTCTCTTTACACCTGCAGCTGCCGACCAGAGTGGGAATCTGCGAAACTGCTGACCCCAGGATACGACATCAAGCAGCGAGGTCCTGCCTCTGTCTAGCTGGGTCTCAGAAGACCTGACCTCTTGACCTCTCCTGTCCCTTCTTTCCAGATGTGAGTGCTATGGGGACACTGGCTAGACACTAGCCAATCAGAGCGCTGTGGTGGGGACAACTCGGAAAGGCAAATTAAGATCTGAGACGGGATCATGCCTTCAATGCAATGAGATGTGTGTGATTTTTGCAAGTTTTTAAACCACTGTGGACCGTCGTTTCCTCATGTGTTTAGAAAAGGGGGGTTCTGGGTTTCAATTACTTCTAAGTTGCCTTCCAGCTCTAATTTTCAATAAAATCAAGGGACAATGAGAGGCTATCTGGGGCATTTTACCGCCTCTGGGAAAGGCCCGCCTCTATTACCCAGAATACATCTCAATCAGGTGAGTCTAATTGAAGAGCCATCAGAATGTGGTTCTCTCAGTAAAAAAAGGGAAAGGAAGAGAAAAACCACCACCTCCAGCGTCTGACCTTGAGAGTGGGGAGACAAGAATTCGGCCACTGGTGTGGAGTGGGGACAGTGTTTCCAGGATTAATTAAATATGGCGGAGTCCCCTGCCAATGCTTCTCAGTAATGTCTGCATTTATTTTTATAACACAAATGGGTGTTTCAGGCAGTAGAGTTTAAAAGATCAGATAGCTTTCATCCACACACTTATGTGCAGAGTGTATTTTTCATGAGAGCTTCTATGCTGAGAACCACCTTCATAATGTTTGAAGCTCTCCTTATACAAAACTTGACAAGTGGGTTCTTAAGCATTTTAAGGCATCCGAGTTTTGTTTTGGTCAGTTATTGCCAGAACGCTGTGGATGCAGCCTTCAAAATCAGCAACTTGCATATTGAGTTTGCAATAACCCTATGATTCCAGATTTGAGGAAAAGTTAAATTGCTTCTTAATGGGAAGAGTCTGATCAGTGAACCGTGCGGTGCTTTCATCCAGGCCCTGGTATAAGCAAGCCCCACCCAGCCTTAGAACAGCTAGGAGACACTCTTTTTAGATGTTCTTGTGATAAGAATAGGCACACAGCCAAGTTCCAAGTTTCTGTCTGGAGTCGATCCCTAGGCCCTACTTCTGGTTCTGTAGCTCATGCTGATTTGTCACTTTTCCAGTGGAGTTGATCAAGAGACCAGGTTATAGAATCTGTCAAGGATGAAGTCACAGGCCACCATCTACTTGCTGTGTGACTTTGGGGGAGTCATTTCACTACTCTGAGCTTTATTTTTCTCATCTGTAAAATAGGGTTGTTATGAGTCAATGAGCTAAAACATGCTAAACCTGATTTATTGCATGACAGGGATAAAAAGAATCTTAAATATCATTACTTATTATTATTATTCACTGTGATTCTAGAAAAGTCATGCACTGTATCAAAACTTGAATTTGTCCCACCTGTAAAAAAAGTAACAATGTAGATGCTCTTCTTATTATAAGACTGATATTAAATCAACTATGATAACAGGATGGCAAGCAATTTGAGACTTATGAAGTATAGTTAAAAATATAGCAATTATTATTTTGATTTTTATCCTGTTCCAAACCAGAAAATCTTCAAGTGAGACAAAGTGACAGCTTTAATTATCACCAGATTACTTAAAATTTTTAACATCATTTAAAAGTATTAAGAATAAAAAAATAAACTGCATCTAATATCCACAGAATTAGTCAATTAACAAAAGCTTAGATCTATGGTCTTTTTCCTTGCTAATTGTGAATATTTTACATCAAAAGTTAAGTGGGATCTTGTATGTTAAGAATTGAAAATGTTAGAAAACAAGAGGAAAAAAAAAAAAGAGAGAATTGAAAGTGTTATCTGAGCCTGGGTTCCTGCAGTGGGAGAATACCTGGATGTATGACATTTCTAATCCTTATGCAAATTAAAACTATTTTCCAAAGCTCTATCAAGGAAGATTATCTAAATTTATTTCAAAGTATTAAAATATTCATATATTTAGAATATGTATATAGAGAGAATGTTCACATTTATTATCTATTTAGAAAATTCAAATTCTTATTTAGAACTTTTGAAAACCAGTTTCCTTTTGAATGTTTCAAAAGAAAAAAGTTTGCAAAACAAATATATGCAATAAGCCAAAGGAAATATACATAAGCAATACTCACAGATAATCAAAGAAATACAAATTAACACAAGGATATGATATCTTTCTCTGATCGTCCAGGCAGATGTTCTGATGAGGCTATCCAGGGTCAATGAGGGTTGATGGGAATATATAAGTATCCATATGTTTTATTACTAGTGGAGTTGCTTCCGGGTGGTGAGATTAGAGAAATCTTGACTTTCATTATTTTAACTTGGTGTGTTCTCTGAATATTTTTAAAAGATGCATTGCTTTCATGATGAGAAATAATAATAAAATTATTTCCAGGTTCAAAAGGCACCCTAAAAATGTACTTGATAATATTGTGTAAGTAGAATACTGATGCATAATTTTGTGTGCTAGCTTTTCTTGCTACCCCCCGTGTTGAGATTTTAGTCAGGATACAGATGTTTAGATGAACATAGATTCATCATATTGTCCCACTTCTCACTGAGGGAGGTCCTTTAATATCCTAAAATTTATGTACCCTCATACAGTCGCTTTGATATTAATTTACTTAGAATTCCCTTGAAGATGAAGTTACTTCCATTAACAGAGTTAATTAAATGCCAAGAACAATTTGCCTTGTTTACATTTTAAGAAAAAAACAGAGCCAAAATTTAAAATATTCCTATGGGGTCAAGGCTGGATCACATACTCAATTTCAGAGGAAAAAAATGGCTAGAGAAACAGTTTGGGTGCACCTTGGAGGCTTATCCAACTATCATAATCTCTCCATTTCAGTGGCTTAAGATAATCCACATTTATTTTACACTTGCATAAGGTCCAGTTGATACAGGTGCGGGGGTAGGAATGAGAGGAGGCTGCTCTGCACAGTCACTCGGGGGCCCAGAAAAGATGGTTGCACCATCTTTACCACCAGGCACCCAGGGGCAGCCACACCAGGTGTGCAGAGAGGATGGAGGACCCCTCAGGTGGTGTAATGGGCCAAGCCTGGAAAAGGTGCTCATCGCTTCTGCCTACATTCCTCCAGCTCATGGATTATTTCTCTCCTGGCCACACCGCTCTACAGGACAGGCTGGTAATGGTGGCGTGGCCATGGGCTGACAGGAAAGGGAATTGAGTGTGACAAACAGCACGCCATTGTCTGCCGCAATCTTGAGTAGCTGATATGTTTCGTAAAGCTATTATTTTCAAGACATTGTGGCATTCAGAGGATTCGGATCAGTTTTCCCTGTCGCCATGGGTTCCAGATGTTTTCTCCCAAAGTTTTCAATAATTCCTCCACCCTGATTGACACTGGTGCAGTGTCACTGTTCACACACATGCGTCTTGCTAATGCATGCCCGAAACCTTCCCACACCCATCTTGCTCCATCACTTTGGCTACCCCCTACCTAACGGGCACACCTCACAATAATAGCTACTCTTTGTAGCGTACCTCAGGTGCTACAGGTAGACACAGTATATATACTATTTTGTTAGGGCAAACCCATAAAGTAATAGCACTTTTATGAATGAGCATCTAGGCACAGAGACGAAATACCAAATGAGCAAGGCCATAAAGTTAATAATGGGCAGAAATGGCAAATGAACCTCAAATTTTTTAATTCCAAAGAGTTTTTACCCTGCTCTGCTGCCCCACCAGTCTCCACTCTCATTTGTTTTCCCTACAAATCATCCCTTCTCTCAACAGCTCCCCTCCCTTCTGTTCAGCTCCCTTTTCTTGTCCCTCAAGTGAGTTATTGACTTATCACTTCTGCGTTGAAAAATCTCTGAAGGCCAAATGTCCCGGTGTTTCACAAGAGGCCTTGCTAGGCATTTGTGCAGCTCTGACTTCTCCCCTCTGAGCCTATGGTGTGACTCAATTCCACAAATGTTTGTAGCATTCCTGCTGTAAGAGTTAATAATATTCATTGAGCTCATATCATGTGCCAGACACTCTGCCAAAGGTTTTTCATGGGGTATCTGAATTGATCCTTAAAACCATTCTGTGGGGGCAGCCGCTATTATCATCCCCATTTTACAGGTGGAAACACTGAGGCTTATTAAAGTATCTCGCCCAAGGAGGCCCAGCTTGTCAGTAACAAGCTCATTTTGGAATCTAGGCCTTCGGTCTTCATCTTCCAAGTTGCTGTTACTCATAGTTTTGATATTCTGCATGGGTGGAGGGGCGGGGTAATGTTAGGACAGAAGAATTATCCATGTGGGGTCAGAAGTGCCCACTGGTGATGGCGATTCTAAACCAAATGCAGTTTGTCTCTGTTGTTTGTCCCCCAAAGGACTTCAAGCACACCCTGATTAAGAGGGGTTCAGACATGGCCTCTTGTTTACATAGGCAATTGAACGCTCAAATTTGTTCAAAATTCTTTTTATGGCAAACTCCTTTCTGTGTAGTATAATTTTCGATAATTCTCAGTGGAGTGGTGAAATCGAATCGGCACATCACCTGTGTTTATTTTCTTTTCCCAGGCAATTCTGAAAGGGGTGTAAAAGATCTTTTTATTTTTTTTTTAATGTTAATCTTCAAAATTCTTCTGGGGCATATAATCCTGAAGTCAGCTTAACTGCAACCAATACTGAGTTTTCATCTTTTTTTTTTTTTTTTTTTAAGCAAACCAAAACAACCAGCAAAAAGATAATTTCCCAGTGTAAATCCCTTTCTGGTCTCTTTTATATATAAAAATATTTTTGGTTATTTTGCTTTTAGTCAAATGTGAAGTTTTGAGAGTTAAATTTTGAAGGGATGTAGGTTTTCTCTACAACATAAGAAAATGATGTGGAATGGGGTTTGGGAGTACCATTCCATTTTACCAATTTGTAATGTCATTTTAAGTTTGTTGCATTTTTAGGGTATGTGCTTAACGAAGGCACCCCACAAGGCCATACTAGAAAGTATATCTAAATATAAGAGCAAACCTAAGTACTTAATTTCTTAAAAAAAAAATGAAACTGAAGCTATCAAATGAGCACATTATTAAACCATCTTCCAAGTTATCACATTTTAAAGATGTCTTAAAAACTTGGGTAACTTCTGGCATAAATATTACATAGATATTTCTCATTAATTTAAACCAGCCAATTGATATGATGCACTATTTTGTGATCTTTAATTCTTGTCCTCCTGGTACCAGAAAAAGTGAAATCTAATTAGAAAAATTTGATTTAAAAACAAACCAAAGCCTTGAACATATCCACCTAAAAATCATCCATGGCAATTTTGTTTCAAGAGTGAACCAGAATCTTGACCAACACGTCAAGATTTTTATCCCTTTATGTGTTAGTGTTCTTATTTAAGTGAAATTAGTGAAAGGTGGACAGCTGACCTGAGACACACCAAGGAAAAGAATGCTGAACAGGCCTATTTGCCAGAAAAACATCTCATAGCAGAAAAGGAAGTCATCCCAGTTTGCACATGAAACACTTCCCTCTACTCACTGATTCTAGGGGCAGAAGCTTTCTTTTCTCCAGGCAGTTTCTCTCCCAGCTCCAAGTGAAAGTTCTTTTTTGGGGGGGTGGGGGTGGGTGGGGGAGGGGTGGCAGGGCTGCATTCCCTACCATTTGGGAACTTTCGCGTCCAGTCTGTGAGAACATTAGAAGGTCTGATCTCATAATCTAATACTTCATGTTTCTTACCTGCTTGAAACTCTTTGGGACTTAAACATTTCATAGGTAAGGGTTTTTTTTTTTCTTTTCCTTTTATTTTATTTCAGTGACGGTTGACATTCAATATTCTATTAGTTTCAGGTGTACAGCGTAGTGGTCAGACTGACCCACGGATCCTCCTGACTAGTCTAGTCCCCACCTGGCATCATACAGTTATTACAATATTACTGACTATGTTCCTTATGCTGTACTTGACCTCCCCGTGACTATGTTGGAACTATCACAGGTAAGGTTTTAATACACAAATTAAAACATGGCGGCAAAGCAGGAGGTCCAGATATAGATGAAAATAAAAATGTAAGTAAATAAACATCACTGCTTGTTGCGTGTGAACAGTTGTTTACTTATATTTGTAACAAGGTCACCCTAACTACCATGCTTCTTTTAAACTTTCAAAATAGGCGTTGTATGGAAAATGTCTTTCCAGACAGACATTGCCAAAAGGGCCTGTTTGGACTGCGGGGACGTGCCAACAGGCGTCTCAGTGGGATGACACTGGCTCTGTAGAAGTAACCAGATAGAAAGGAGAATGGGGGAGAGTGGGTGTGGCAGGCGACATTGCCTGATGGTCCGGCACACGTTTCTCGCTTCTCAGTGACAGTGTATCCTGAAACTAGCAATTTCAGGCCGTGAAAGAAATTCCGCTGAGTTCCGACCTGGAGGACGGCAGTGAAAGTTCTCAGGGAGCATCTCAGCAGGCTACCCAGCCCCTTGTGCTGTAGACCTGCAAATGGCTGAGTCCTCTGAAAGGGCTTCTGAAATCTCACCTCCTTTGTCCTCTAATTGGCTGCATCAGTAAATTGCTGGTGGCGAGCTTTAAAGGTTACAGAACAGGAATGGGCTGCAGCTTTTACGGGAAGGCAGGTGTGAGGCCATTAAACATTCACTGTACCCCAGCGCTTTTAAGCCCACTGACCAATTACTTGGAATTTCACTTGGAGCAAGTAACAGAAAGCACGGTTCCTACTGCGTCTGTGTGTATGTTTTAAATACATCTGTGTAACGTACACTGTGATTCATCATGAAGAACAGTTATTTCTCTTCTTTTTATTTTTCTCTTTGTTTTGGCTTGTTTAAAAATTTTGAGGTTGACTGCGCTTATCTTAGACACATTGGAAAATGCTTTCTTTCAATCACCTCTTAGGAAAGATTAGTAAGAATTCATGATTGGATGGAGATTTGTAACAGGTGAGGCTATTTTGATCCTAATGACTTGAGAAGTCTTTAAATCAAGGAGTCATGTGATCATTTCACTGGAATTAATCACTCTAGAAGTATCTGAGTTTTCTTTCTACCTCCCTTTATCTTTAATGCTTCTATGAACATAAGCAGAATTTACTGAAGCATTCATGACAGAATTCCAGCCTAAGCATTCACTGGGCACCTAATACATGTTTGGCATTGTTCTGAGAGTAAGAGGTACCATATGAAGAAAAGAAGGAATTTAAGGCCTGCTCTCAGTTTCCGAGGCACCTGTACAGCGAACATTAATTAGAAATAAGTACAACACAATATGTTATCCATTACCAAAATGAATAAAATGCACCTTCAGTGCTCCAAGAAGTCAGAGAGATGTGCAGGCCAGATGATCCTGGCAAGTTTCTGAGGGAAAAGGGGGCTTCACGAGAGCCTGGAAGATTGGGTTTTAGTTAGAAGGCCTGAGACGGGCTGGGATGAGGATGCCTGCGAGGGTAAATAACTTCAGAAATGGAATCCCTGAAGTCTCCTTTTTGTCAGCAAACGGAGCAGGCTTCTTTTCAAAGCCACGATGCAGAACAAATAAGGCACTGTGGCTTTTTCACCATGGAAAGAAAAAAAATAAAGGTACTTGGTTTATGTCTCTCATCGGCAGGGCTACCTTGCGTTGTAAATCTTGGTAAAATTTTGGGGTAGGGAAATGTATGATTTGGAGACCTGCGAGTCTTCTGTAAAATAACTCTTGAAAGGACAGGAAAGAGAAGGCCATAGAAACCTGAAGTTGGCTGGCGTTCCCTAGAGGAAGTCTTGTTTGCCCCTTCTGCCCAATCTAGAGGCCAAAAGACTGGACAGCGTGCCCAGTAGACATGAATGGAGCCAGCTAAAATCATTCGAGGGGATAAAGATATGAATCCTTCAAAAAGGACCAGGGTCTACTGTAATGAATGCACCTTTCCCTCTCCCTCCCCAGCAGTTCACATCATTCATCTAAAAGAAAGGCCACTGAGAAAGGAAAGACAAGTAGAATATTGTGAGTCTTCCTGGCTTTTACATGAAAACCACAGAGCTGGCTGGATTGTAGGGGCAAACCTGGACGTTGTGGGAAAGAGTACACTGAGTTTTATGAGAACCTTTCCTCTAAAAAGTAAATGTCCATCTACAAACACAGGGTTAGGGGAGGAGAGCTTCCGTTCTGCCATGGACTAAGGGCCGGGCTTTGGGCTTCTCCACAGCCCCTCCTTCCTAGAAGTCCTGTTTGGCTTGCTCATTAAGGGGCAGCGATGGGAATGTATCATCAATCATTGGGTCAGAAGGAATGGATTTTGGATTTCTTAAACATGGCTCTGAATTGAAGGGATTTATTGGTTTTGTTTGTTGGCTTGGTGTGTTTATTGAATCTGGTATCAAAAGGACACGAGTAGGAGGGATCAAATATTTCTGAAGAAAATGACAAACAAGAATTGGAGTTTTGCAGCCAATGCTCACTGAACTTTGGACCAAAATAACCCAAAGCCAATTCAATTAAGAGTTGCAATCGCCTCCCCAGGAGAGGAAGGGTGCTCGGTCATAGAATTCAGTTGTTAAACAACCATGTAATACACGAACAAATTGTGTACAGTCGGAAATAAACATCATAATTTAAACATTGCTCTGCTAACTTCACGTCCCCTACAGAAGCTCTCTAATAATGAGCAATCCACACATGACCTAAAATTTAAGATGAGTTTAGAAGCTAGCATTTGAACCAGAGATTTGGGGCTTCTCAGACAAAGCACATAAATCAAAACATGAAAAAATTATAACCCAAATACAACTTTGAAAGATATAGTTTGTGCTCAGGTCAATAATTAAGAGTTTCCTTTTCTTGAGTACTTACTATGTGCCAGGTACCATCGTAAGTACTGGATTCCGGCATCATATCATTTTCTGTTGCCTCGAGGGAGAAACTATTATTATCCCCATTTTAAAGACAAAAATGCTGGGCTGGCCGAGTGGTGCGTTGGTTAAGAGCTGGCTTGGGACGCCAGCTCTGAGCAGCAGGGCCCCAGTTCGGATCCCACATGAGGGCCAGTGACGCTAAGATGGTGAACAACAGCTCGACCTGGAGCTGGGCTGCTGTGAGTCGCTGGCGACGGTGTAGGCTGCAGTGGGGCTGGCCGACAGCGGGTATGAGCTTTTGTGAGCTGCCGTGAGCCGCCATGAGCAGCCGTCCAATGGCGGCGAGCGACTGCCTCACCCAGGAAGAGGGCAATGACAATACCAACATGGGCCAGTGAAGCGACGTACCCCACAACTAGACTGAAGAACAAAAGGACAGCAACTTGTCTGTTCCCCTTCCCCGATTCCCCAATGCTATTCCCCCTCCCCTCAATTCCCCAATAAAATCTTTAAAAATAAATAAATAAAATAAAATACAGATAGGAATGCTGAGGGAAAGCAGGTGAATGAGGTGGCAGGTCTCAGCGAAGAACCACACAGAAGGAGGGCAGCCCAGGCCTGCTCGGTTCTCCATCGGGTGTTGTTAGCCGCCCTAACATCCCACCCAGCTTCTTGATTCTGGTTTATGACAGAAAAAGTAATCATTCTAAAATATGGCAACTCTAGCTGATAACACTAAATAAAAAATTTAAATGTTTTAAATCAAAGCAAATAGAGAAACAAACCTACTGAGAGGCCACCGTGGGCTGCAGCAAGCTAAGCAGTGGGGATGGCACCAGTGAAAGCAGCAGTCCTGTCTCTGAGCGGCTTGCGGTCCAGTCTTAAGCTGTCAAGTGCCACTTGCTCTGGTTCCCTGGGTGCCTGTAGACTTAGCGCCTTTAACGTTCTGCTTTAACCACATTCCATATCGGTCGAACTAAAATAAGAATGAATAGCCTCTGTGTGAAAGCTTGAGAGACCTACGACAGATCAATGAATTTCATGGGATTTTATGAAAATCAGTGATTTAAGATGACTTTTGGCATCTGTCATGATTTAATACTGGAGCCGGTGCCGTATGAAGAAAAGAATGTAGACGCTCACTGTGCCTTCTGCCACCTGTATGACCTTGGCCAAGTCACTTCACTATGCCAGGCTTTGATATTAACACCTGCCAACTGTGAAGGTGGTGAGGATTTCATGATAAAACCAACATTGGTTCCCTAATTTAATGCCTGGCATGTAAATATTAACTATTTTTTATTATTTTTTAGGGAGAAGCACATTTTCTGTCTTTTTGTAAAATTTTGTTCAAAAATTTTTTTATGTTTTTATTTTTTCACTGATGATAGGTAGGACATGGCTCATGTAGCAAATTTGGAAACCACAGGTTGGTATAAAGAAAAAATATGGTAAAATTGTGATATTTTTTAATAGATATGTACCTTTTTTAACATAAATGAAATATATTGTCTATTCAGCTCAGATTTCTCAAAAACAAATTTTAAATATATTTCTGGTCAAATATATAAATCTTGCCCATTGTCTCTGATATACTGGTAAACCA
This sequence comes from Hipposideros armiger, assembly GCF_001890085.2. Classification (NCBI taxonomy): domain Eukaryota; kingdom Metazoa; phylum Chordata; class Mammalia; order Chiroptera; family Hipposideridae; genus Hipposideros; species Hipposideros armiger. The sequence continues at coordinate 6,365,709 of NW_017731354.1, forward strand.
GCTTATAAATAATAAAATAAATAAATAAATAAATAAATAAATAAATAAATGCCCTGATTTGTAGCATTTGTCAATTAATGTGGTATAAATGCTCCTAGTATGACTGATTTAAAGATAACAACAGTTTAATAATCAGCTATTAAGATTTCTGAATATTGATGAAATTCTCTATGAGCATAATACCACTAATTGTAATCATTCTATTCTCTATATATTCAGCATGAAGTAAGTTGCTAATTTGAGTTTTTTCTAGTAGCTAACTTATTCTTCTAGTACCATGCCTGGAAAAATCATTTTTATTTATTTTTTATATGCCTTTGGTATAAAAGACAGATAGAACCCCCTTCCCCTCTGGTAACCACCATTCCGTTGTCTGTGTCCATGAGGTTTTTTTTTTTGGTTTTATCCTTAAAAGAAGTCTTTGGACACCTGTATCATTATGTATTGTGGTGTAACAAGCCACTTTAAAACTTCCAGGTTTTAAACGAAGATTTTTTAATTCCTGTGGTTCCATGAGTCGCTTGTATGGTTCCCTACTTGTTTACCGGGGCTGACTCATGAGGCTGCATGACGCTGGAGGATTGTTGTGGGTCTGTGCCCAACAGGAAAGCTCTGATGGTTGGGCCTCTGTGTCTTGTGGTCTTATCTTCAGTGAGACTGGACCTGGCTGTCTCACATGGTGGCAGAAACATTTCAAGAGGGCAAGCCCCCAAACCTGTCATCGCTTTATCAAGCCTTTATACTCCGATGTCTATTTCACTCCAATGACTAGAGCCAAGTCATATGGCCAAGTGTTTACGTGACAGGAGTCTACTCAAGGCCATGGGTGCTGGGACATGTGACTCATTGATTAATTCATTCAAGAGGATCATTAGCATATCAATTCTACAGCAACTCTCTCTTCCTTCTTTACTGATCCAATCTGGTTATATGATAGGCGTCCATGTAAATGAAATAAACATCCAATGAACTGATTATAAATGTTATGTTTTTCAGGTAACTCAATACTTATTATATTCTTGGCCTATGTGATTTTATGTCCATGTGCCACTTATACACCAGTTCCAAAAGGACTAGAGATGATGCAACGAGAAGCAGATATACAGTTGAGCATTAGAAAGGCCCAAGGGGTGGCCAGTTGGCTCAGGTGGTTAGAGTGCAGGCTCATAACACCAAGGTTGCCGGTTCGATCCCCACATGGGCCACTGAGTTATGCCCTCTGCAACTAAATTGAAACAACTACTTGACTTGAAGCTGATGGGTCCTGGAAAAACACAATGTTCTCCAATAAAATTTCTAAAAAAAAAAAAAAAAGTAAAAAAAAAATAAAAAGAAAGTCCAAAGCCTTGAAAGCTAACTTTGTTGTTTTAATTGAATATTCAATTTAATGTGGAGCTTCCTAGGAATCAAGGTGAAACGGGAGAAACACGACAGGTCACATACTCTTCATTACTTACTAAAAGAAAGCCTTCACACTGTTTCAGAAGTGAACAGTTTTCTTGTTTCTAGCTACACAGACCCTCATGCAGAACTGTGTCTTCCACGCAGCATTACTGAGTGGAGACGCATTCTTCACGTAGCCTGTGACAAAAACCAAAGGCGTAGCGTTAAGGTGAGATTCGGGATGATGCTTTTGACTTGGGATAAATCATGTGATGAAGGAATGCAGACTTCTGGTGTGTGAACGTAGTGGAGATAAAGAATTCTGAGTCGCTCAAGTTATCCATGCAACCTTAGACCATGAGGATGCCCTCAGAGACAGCTGGGCCGCTTGCTGTTTGTCAAACTCACCACACATGCCCCCGCCACAGAGGGTGTTTCCTGTCCCCTCTCTAGAATGCCCCCCTCACACACATCTGCACAGCTGCCCTCTCCCTGCCTTCATTCCAGTCTCTACTCCAATGTCCCCCACCAGAGCCCTTCCCTGACCGCACAATCAAAACCGGTGTCTCACCGCCCGCTCCTCGCTGGTATCACCCTTTAGTCACTCACCTGCTGTAGTTTTCCTTATGCCCATTGTCACCATTCAACAACCACAACTGCAAATATTGACTGTTGCTCTATTGCAAACAGTGTGACACATTGTCCCACGGTGGCGTCTCTGGGTGGAGATGTAACCTCAGCCATGTTGGAGCTCTGCTTGATAACATTTATGAAGGCACTCGGTGCATGGACTTTAAAACGACATGGAGGTGAGTCCACACCTCTTGTGTACGGCGACCCCACTGCCTGTGTAGACTGGGTCAGCCTGGAGGCCAGGCACAAGTAGTGGAGTAGCAAGATGGGAGCTGTGTTTCCACGACACATGCATCCAGGCCCAGCTCTGCTGCTCGCTAGCTGCGTGACTCGTGGTAACTTCGGGCCTTGGTTTTCTCAGAGGTGAAATGGGGACGATGACTGGGCCCATTCACAACATGGTAGCAAAGATTCAGCAACATAGTGTAAGTGCTTACCCCAGGGACTGGCACACACTGTGAACTTTCTCTTTCTTGCCGCATACACAGGAATGAGGCAGGAGCTGACAAAAGAGAGATCTAGCTGTTTTTTTGTGAAGGCAATTTATTGGACTACCACAGGGATGTTTATTTTCTTAACTAGAGGTCACGAGACACGAAGACCACTAATGAATGGGATTGGTGGCTGGGGGAGCTGAAGGGGTGCCTGGCTTCTTCCGCGTCTCTTCTTAGACTGAAGGAGGGGGGAAAAAAAGGTCCCCTGTAAATTTTATGACTGCAGTGTCAAAAGTCTTCTATCCCAATCGCAGTAAATATTCTAATGAAGCCTGGAAAGAAAGCCATTTGTAATGGCTCGGGGCAGAGTATTAAGATAGCCTGTTTCTAGTTAGTCAGTCATTAGAGAGATCTAACATGCACGGGGAATGGTTTCCTGTTCTAAGTGCTTTAAAACCAAGTTTTAGGAAACCCCGTTTCCTGCCGGCTCATTTGGAGACAACAATGTGCCAACTGGTCAGACTGTTCAGGTAGCCAAGTGGTGGCCTCCTCAGCTACAATTTAGTTCGGCTGCAGCAGTCTCTACCGGGGAGAGCGCACTTTGCATCTCGAGGGGGCCTGGCGAGAAGTAGACAGGTCCACAGCAGGAAGACATCTGGACCCGGGCACCGCTGGGGGCTGTCCTCTGTCTCTTTTCTAAGTGCACCGGGACTGAGTGCTTCACGATATGAATCAATAACAGAAGGAGCATCTTCCAGCCCAGAGCCTGTATGCATCGGTCTAGAATCAGATGGATGGGCCCCTGGGAAAGTGGTGGCTAACCCCCCAGGTTTGGGAGGGGCAGGGCGGCTGAGGGGAGAGGGAATTCTCCTGGCTACCTGATGTGTTGTGCATTAAAATGGGATTTTCCAAAACAAGGAAGTCCCATTAGGACTTCAATTAGGATGTAGATGAAAGTATTTGCTAATCAAATCCATTTGTTTCTGTTTGTGTGTGAGATGAGGGTCAATACTGTACATGGAAGCAGGAAATTGATGGGTCCAGGAAGACCACACACTTCCCCACATCCAGGAGACACCCCCTTAACAGCTGCCCACGTGAGAAAGGGGAATCCTTAACCTCTAGTCCACCAAGGCTGCTTCAGCCAGTAGAAGACCAAAAGCACAGCCACCTCTGGGTACCCTGCCATTTTCTGAGGGCACAGCCAGCTGTAAGCCCCTTATATACACTTTCTTAACTAACTGCCAGAACAATGCAGTGAAAAAAGTACTTTTAGCTTCCCTTATGGTAAATTTTGGGGCCCTGGCTTCATCCACACGTGGCATAGTCTCATTTGGGGCAGAATTCTTCTCTTGACTCGGGCTAGGCCATGTCCTTATTTTGGCCGATGGTATACAGCTGGAAGTGCCAGCTTCAGATTTGAGCCTACGTCATACGAGGCCACACGTGTTTCCTCCTGTCCTCTGCCATCACCTTAGGAAGAACCAGCTAGTCTGCGGGTCCCAGGAGGGGTAAGAGACCCACACAAGTAGCAGAGCCACCCCTCCTAGCTCGGCACTGCAGTGAGAAGCAGGGGCTCCGCAGCTAACCCTCAGGCACATGAGAACAAAGAACTGCTGTTTCAGGGCCCCTAGTGGGGACTGTTTGTTACAGCACAGTAGCTAACTGATGCACCTCCATTTTATAGATAGGGACAGTACCACTCAGAGATCTTAGTCGTGCTTTTCCCAAGGCATAGGACTTATAGCTCGTCAAGATTCAAAGCAAGTGACACTCAATTCTTAGCCCTTTGCAGGGACCCTCCTGACGGGCTAGCAATTTCCAGGAAAATTCTCAAGGTTTGATATTTCTCTGCTTTTAAGGCAGACTTCATCATCATCTTTTTGAACTGCTAAGGGGTAGGACTGATTTGCGAGCCAGCATCTTACTGCTCATAGGTAACACAAGGCAGGGGGAGAAGAGAGACCCAGAGTACCCACCTCATCCGCTGTCTTTAGACCTGACTGAAGAATTTGTCTGTTTCCCTTACCATCCTGTTTCTGCCAGGCCTTGGGGTCATTTCCTCCTTTCCACATCAGTTGATTTCTAGTGATGAGTACTTTCATTTGAACAAGGGAAAATCCTTTTTAAAAGTCTTCGTAATTCAAAGTAACCAGTCTTCAATGGCAGAACGTCAGTTAGGCGGTTAGGCAGCTGGGATGGAAGGTTTGGTCGGCCTAGGCCAGCTTCACCCAAAGGCCACAGGTGGTCACTCGCCAGGCAGGCCCTGGTGGGCAGGTGACTTGAAGACTACTAGTACCACAGATGGGGAGAGCTTTGGCTGAGAGTCCGGGGACCCATGCTGGAGGCCCATCTGTGCTTCTAACTCACTGAGTGAACTTGAAAGGCTCTCTCTCTCTCTCTCTCTGAACTTTAATTTCCACAATTGTCAGAGGAGAGGCTGTCAGGAAGGCATGATCTTTGGCCCCTTACAGCTTCCTTGTGCTCTGATCCTCCATCACTACCCACAATGCCCCAGGATCCAGGCGGTGCCACAAATACTGAGCTGAAGACAACTTTCTCCTTTCAGAACATCAGATCTGAACCTGTTATTTTCATGATGTGCTCTGAACAACCCAGGATTTCATGTCACTGGGTAGAGCATAGATATAATTTGGAAAAGAGGAGGTTTATAGGAAGTACAATAACAGTCCCCATTATTTATTTTTTAAGACTTATTTAAAAAGAGATTGTGCATTTAATGTTGCATTTGATTGAACAACTGTCCTTTTTTTAAAAAAAAATTTTCCCTGACAAAAGCTATGAATTATTAATTTCTGTCATTGTATTCACTGAACAAATGTAATTGCAAGTAAATGTCTGAAGTTAATGAAAAAATTAAGAAAAAAAGATTTCTTTATAAGAATTAATGAAACATTTCCACAAGCCTCTTTGAAATCATGATTATGAAGCCTTGCAACGTTTCTGTGGAGCTGCATATCCAGAGCAAAGGGGTTTGAGCTCTTCATTTCCCACAAAGGATGAAAACATTTTATTACCAGCTGTGAAAATTAATACACACAAGGATCCTACCCTAACCTCTTAAATATTTCAGTTCTTTTTGAAACCATTTTTCATTTATTTTGAACCATGGATGGAAGGTCAACTCTTTCCATCTTGCTATCCTAACCATTAATACTTTTATATGAGTGTAACACAATGAAAAATTATGCTTTAATTTCATAATGAGAAAGGACATACAGAGATTGGACCTCTGAATGAGGCTGGTATTTAGCCTCAAAGCAGAGAACTGAAGTAATTTGCTGGCCCGCCCATCAAGCATGCTATGAGCAAGTCTTAACCTACACTTAGATGGAACCAGAAATAGTATTGCACTTCTATCTGGTCCCCAGCTCTCTCTTTTTTTTTTTTTAAAGATTTTTTTTTTAATTGGGGAATTGGGGGGATGGGAACAGCGCTGGGGAATTGGGGGGATGGGAACAGACAAGTTGCTGTCGTTTTGTTCTTCAATCTAGTTGTGGAGGATGTTGCTTCACTGGCCCAAGTTGGCACCATCATTGCACTCTTCCCGGGCGAGGCAGATCAGTCGCCGGCTTCTGGACGGCCGCTCACTGCGGCTGCTGGCCGCTCACGCTGGCTGCTGGCCACACACGGTAGCCCATGGCAATCCACTGCCACAGGGACTGCAGCCCACGCCGTCGCCGGCGACTCACGGCAGCCCAGCTCCAGGTTGAGCTGTTGTTCAGCATCTTAGCTGTGGAGGGCAGTGTCATTGGCCCTCATATGTGGGATCCGAACCGGGGCCCTCTGGCAACCCAAGCGAGTTCTTAACCATCGCGCCACTCGGCCGGCCCTCTCTTGAGGGGATGTCCCCCACTCTGCCAAACCACCCAGCCCTACAATTTCAGTTCACTGGTAAAAACTGTGAATTCACCACTGGGGTACCTGGGTTCTGATTCCAGCTCTGTCACTTATTAGTTCTGTGACCCAGGGCGCTGGCAAGTCCCTGCCTGTCTCAGGGTCCCATTAACAGTAGGGATAACAGTACTTGTCCTGCTTCCTTCATAGGACTGCTGTGAGCTCTGGGTGAAATTAGGCCCATTGTCAACAATAAAAACACAAATGTAAAAAAGCTACTTTCATTTTTGTCATGTATTTCGATTCCTTTTGTCTCTGAGGAAATCCCAGCAGGCATTTTCGACAATCCAGTCCTGTGGCTTCTGCATCCTGATGAAGGTTGGAAACCGGTCTATATTTCCCATCATCCTTTGCAGTTCAGAGGCGCCATGTGATGGAATCTGCCCAATGGTCCATTAAACCGCCCATGTACTCTCCTGACGTCTCTCTCCTCATTTTCCAGATTGATGCAGACTATCTAGTAGAGTGCTCCAAGTTTTTGCGGATGGCAAAGTCACCAGATGGAAGAACACTGGGTACTTAAGTCACCATATAGAAGTCCATTCTCTGAACATCCAACAGGACTACAATATAAGCAACAAATAAACCTTCACTGTGTTAAACCGCTGAGATCGGGGGCTGTTTGCTACCTCAGCTAGTGTGACTTATTCTTACTCATTCATCAGAGCGAGCAGACCTATGGGGAAGCTTGAATTCAGACAATGCGTGTCAAAGCTAAGTGAGTCATTTTTGCTGGGATGATTTCAGAATCTGTCTTCTAGGCTAGTTGACCACCAAATTGTATGATAGGAAGGAGAGGTTTACATTTGGAAAGCTCAGTCCCTGGGGGGTAGCTGCTGACATGGAGCAGATCCAACAGGAATTTCTTGACGGGAAACCACCAGGGTGCCACATCACCGGTTACCCTGAGGCCGGCACACCATGGTGTCACCGCCATGCTTGGGGAAGGCCCACATGTGGTTAATGATTCTGAGCTTTGCAATGCAGGATCTTTTCTTTCCTCTTTCCTACTGCCAGAACAACATCAATGACCAAATAGGGACAAAGGAGAACCATATTTTGAGCTCTTTCTTGCTCATTCTCTCTCTCTCTCTCTCTCTCTCTCTCTCTCTCTGCTCTCAGGCACTCATCTCCCAGATCTGAAGATATTTAAACATAAAAAAGCGATTAAGTGAAAAGGCACATTCCTATAATTTACCCAAATGTGCACATTTCAATCTGGGGATAACAGAGGCTCCAAATTACCGCCAGACCAACACACTATCCTTATTTAAGGAATCCTCTTAACTCTTACCCTGTAGTCTCCATAAATCTGCCTGATATATAGATGTCAGGCATTTTCTGGCAGTTGAAACATGAAACATGACATCAGCTGGAGATTAAGTTACAACTCATAAAGACCATGTTTATTTGCTGGTTCTGTTTAAAAATTTTTTCCAACTATCATTTTACTCAAATAGCCTCCTATTTTATGGGAAATTGAGTTAGAACTAATGAAGGAAACCCTTTCTAAGCTCAGATAGACATGCCGGCTATGACTGTCTTCATTGGAACCAAATATTTAAATTATTTAGAGCCCATTGTGAACTATTATTGTTCAATGTGTTGACAAAATGGTATCATGAGCTGATATAGAGACGTCTAATGCAGAGATGGGAAGAGAAATCTAAGAACCCAAGAGAGATGTTAAGAATTAGAGGAAGAAGCCAAAATGCAAGGAGGCAGCCAAGGGTGAGGGCTGGTGATGCTGTCTCCCCCCACCCCCACCCCCATGCCGCAGCAGCCCTCACCTCTCAGGGGTGCTCTCAGCCATTGCAAGGAGAGCTATGGGCATGCAAAGAGAAGGCTGCCTACTGCACCCGTCTGTCCATTACCCAGAGTGCTATTGGAGCAACTGACAAGAGACTCCATTTCCAAACAGCAGTGGCTGGTATGAGAAGAAATTCCTCTTGCTTAAGCGTTCCAGGGGACAAGAACAGCCATGATAAGAACTTAAGTTCTTACTATTAGCAACTCTGGTATTTATACTCTTTGATTCCTCTCCCAACCCCTCCTCCAAAAAACCTCAACCAACCAACAAAACAAAACAAAAAAACGAAAAACCCAACTCAGAACACAACTTTTTCAAGAAATGTGTATTCCCAGTGCTTAGTTCAAAATAGGTGCTCAGTTAAATTTGTTGCATTAGATTTTTGTCCATCCAACAAATCTTGGCAGATGTGCAATGAGGCAGCTGCCTGAATCGTATTATTTTAGTAGTGTTGGGACTCTCCCTTGCTCCTTTCCCCTGAAATTTCCTTCCAGAAAGTCTGCCATTAGTGATTAAAAAAAAAACGCTTAACACTTTATTTTAGTAACATTGAAAAGTCCCTTTGCCTTTCATACATTCCACCACGATTCAGTGTCGCTGTCTTTGAAGGTCTGTTTCAGTGGAAATAATCCTGCAAGAAATGTTAAAAGGTGTTTTTTACATCCTGTAGTGAATCAATGGACTTGCTCCCTGCCTGGGTTGCAGGGCCACTGTGCCAGCCCTGATTGGGCAGTGGGGAAAAAGTTCAGAAAGAGAAATGAGGACCGAGTCCAGGTTTTACTCAATCCCACAATCCCTTACTCTGTGTGATCCACAAACCAACAAGTTTTCCAAAGGTGACATTTCCTATCCACCAGAGAAAACCACCTGATATTTGGAGGGAGTCCACATACGATCAGTAAGTTATTGTCTCAACATTGATTTGGGGTTCAGGTTTAGGGGTTAGCAAGCTTCAGCTTAGAGGCCAAATCTAGCCCTCTGTCTGGTAAAGAAGAACGATGCTTTGTGATACGTGCAAATCACATGAAATCCAAGGTCAGTGTCCATAAGGGTTTGCTGGAAATCAGCTATGCTCACATGTTTACTCATTGTCCATAGCTGCTTTTGTAATTCAAGGACAGGGGTGAGGAGTTGCAAGAGAGACTGCATGGTCTATAAAGCTTAAAATATGTACTATCTGGCCCTTTACAGAAAAAGTCTGTGAGTCTGTCCTGCCTGGGCATTTCATGGCTTAAGAGACAGAGTGTCTGTGGGTTTTTGCATTTCTAACCTTTATTTACTGGTGTCATTTTTTAAAGCAAATCTCATTTTCCAGGCTGGGCGTGTGTGTGTGTGTGTGTGTGTGTGTGTGTGTGTGTGTTAAAATATGCATAACAGAAAATTTACGGTTTTATCCATTTTAAGTGTACAATTTAGTGGCAGTAAGTACATTTACAAACTTACACAACCATCACTGCTAACCATTTCCAGAACATTTTTACTGCCTCAAACAGAAACTCTGTCCCCATGAAACACTAACTCCCTGTTTTCCCCTCCCCTCAGCCCTGGGACCATGATTCCACTTCCTGTCTATGAATTTGCCTCTTGTAGCAGCTCCTGTAAGCGGAATCAGGCAATATGTGGCCTCTCATGTGAGATTTCTTCCAGCTAGCGTGAAGTTCTCAAGGTCTGTCGATGTCGCACCAGAATCTCATTCCTTTTGAAGACTGAGTATATTCCAACGCACAGACACATCGCTGAGCGTGCTTAATCAGCCAGGGCTGCGCTGCGTGGCACGTGGCATCCATGGGACCTACAGGCAAAGGCCACCAATCTCAGAGGGAGGGCAAGGCCTGTATTTCTGGACATAGCCACCGCCATCCACACTGGGATAAGCTCAGGTGGTTCACGGAATTCTTTGGTCCAAGCACTCACCTCTCTGTGTGTTTCCAGTGCCTTAGGGAGTGAGCAGATGATGGGGGCTCTTTAGGCATTTTCCTAGGTGTAAAGAACACCTAGGGGCCGCAGAGATAAGTCCTCTCTTCACAGAGAAGTTTCTGTGAAATGTCTCAAATAGACACGACTTTCCGTCAATTTCCTCTACTTAAGTCCTCTGAGTATGTGCGAAGAATACATCCTCACCTGGTGGCAGTGACTGGGTGTGTGTGCATTGGGTATATGCTACCAAACTGTCATACTTTGCACTAAAATGATGCAAACAAGAAAAATGCTAACAAAAGTCACCATTCTTTAAACAATGTTTATTGAGTACCTTAGTTACTGTGCTAGGCACTGAGAAAATAATGATAAACAAAATATATCCCATAACATTAAGAAACTTAAGTTCTAGAGTCATGGTTCCCAAACTGCGTGCTGGGGCACCCAGGGTGCCAGCGTGACTTCACAGGGGCGCTGCCTGACATTTTACATTTTTGAGGAAAACAGTAACGTGTCAGACACTGTGCAAACTACTAGCTTGAGGTCCTTCAGTTTCAACATTAGATCTACATTTCTGCTACATTTCTTTCAATGACATCCTATTTTTGCGAAGCTCGGTTTTCGGTGGTTGCTGTGTTAAAAAGTGAGAACCGTTTAAAAATCAGCGTCGGACAGGAAATGAGGGTGGAGGGGTCCAATCTGATCCCCAGGCTGGAGAAGCTGTGCAGATCCTTACCTGCTCAGATGTCCTGTGAGAAAATAACTGTAGGTATTCGCGAATCAAATAAACATCATATTTTTTCTTTCAATGTATGTGTGTTTTTTATGCCTACTAAGTTGTTAGCACATAAATATTTACGTTGCTTGGACCTGGCTACTTAAGAAAGAGAACTGGTAGGTGTTTGTTTTGAAGTGGGCGTGCCCTGAAAAAGTGACTGACACGTGAAGGGCGCGCACTATGACTCGGGAAGGTTGGTGAACACCTGATCTTGTGTCTCAGGTACACTCCTCAGGGTGACTCTGAACGCTTTTTAAATTAAACAAAAACAAAAGACAAAGGCTAATGGTACGTAAACAATTCAGCAACAAGCAGTGTTGCTGCCGTTATAATTCAGGGGTAATCAATGTGATGCCATCTGCATGAATAATACAGAGTCGATACGCACGAACTTTTAATATAAGCCTAATTATGAGCGTCTCTTTGCATGAAACTAAAAATATTGGAAATGCTGACAGTGGGGCGGCACCCTTGGCTCAAAACTCCTGTGGCAGTCAATAATCTATTATGATTTTCATTTTGCAGAAGTGGTGCTATTATTTCAAAAGGCCTCGAAAATCAATTTGGCATTCAGGATATCTGTGTAATAATGACATCCTAATTAAAAATCCCAGTCTGAGGAGGACAAAGGATGAGGTTAATTCTCTAATCAATGAACAGCAAGTCCAGAAGTTATAGATGCAATAACCCTTTTGAACGAACTTTACTACTTTTTCTCAGACTTGCTTTGCTTTTCTCCCTGCAATTTTGGGAGCCTTTTCTGTTTGGAAACCTATCTGAGGAAGCAGAGACAATTTGGTGCAACAAGCACATAAATTAAAGCAAGAAACATCAAAGAAAAATATCTTCAGGATTGTGTGGGTTCCTTTTTAATTGGGATTTATAATTACTCCTAATTATAGGACATATTTTAAATGTTACTTTGAGGGGCTGAGGGAGGAGGCGGAGCCTTGTCCACTCCAGCCACATCAGCTATAGCCTTGACGTTTTAATTAAACATTATTTTGAAATATGTAAAAGGGATCTACATACTCAGTGAAACCTATCATTGATTGTTTAATTCGCCCATGAAGAAAAAAATGACACACAATTTAAAAAAATAATCAACTTCTCCAGGGAACCGCAGACCTTTTGAAGAGGGGTGGAAGCAACAAACATCACCCGTGTGAATACATTAAGGTTTTCTAATCCTTTCTCTAGCCAGTCTGTTCTGCATAGCAATCCAGTGGCAGTGACAGCATCAGACAGAGGGAGGTGGGCTCCGTTGATTTATGGGCCTCACACACCCATCATGCAGATAAAAAGGGAGGTCAAACAAGGGTCAAGAGTCTTCTCTTTGCAAGGGGTGTCTGGTGCCCTATTACCTGGCTGCAGGGGGTGAGGAAAACAATCCCTTAAGTCGCCTTCTCAAGAGATACCTTGCTCTTTGATGCTTCAATACATTAACAATTTAGGACAGAAATTATAGGACACAAGGGACAAACCCATCTTCCAAACTCTATCATCACAGATGAGCTGGAGTTCCAATGAGATGAAATTTACTGTGGAAATCCAGCAGTTGGGAAAACTGACTTAGGGATCTCTTCTGGAAGGGAAGGGACAACCCCATTATCTCTCCAGGTTCAAACACTGTTGTAATCTTTCAGCATCTTAGGTCTTACCCAAGACAAATAATAGGAAGGAGCGATGAGCCTCCTAAACTAAAATCTCAGTGCGGTTCAAGAAAAGGCTGGACAGTGAAAAGGGAGCTTTGCCACCTCGGAGGCCCGGATGCCAGACCTTACCCCAGCCGCCCAGGGCACTGTGTCCTGGGGACTCCGCGTGGTGGGCAAAGATGCCAACTCGCAGTGTAGGCGCTCCAGCCGAAGTTGGAGGGAATGCCCTGATTGTCAGGCTCCCCCGTCCATGGAAGGACCTGCTGCCAAGGTCAAGGTCTGAACTGAGGATGTGGTAGCAGTTGGAGGAAGAGGCTCGCCCAGACCCCTCGGTTCATTCCTGGCGGGCACCATGTGCTTCAGCCTTGGCTGCACCAGTGAGGGGAAGGATGCCACACCCACATCAGGCGGAGGGCCCTCGTTTGCCCTGGTTGTCTGCTCGGCCATCCACTTCCAAGGGGACTGTGTCAGGGGCGTCCTCCAGCCCAAGGGGTGCCTCTGAGCGATGCCTCTGCAGAGGGTGTGGCCAGGACTGGGGAATTCTTGGGGTGGTCATGGGAGGGGTGATGCCAGAGAAGAGTAAGGGGGAAATGCGACGAAGCTGCTTAAAGGGACTCTTAAAGGAGATGTGACCACATCCTCTTGGCTCCACATCGGTAAAGCCGATAAATCACATTGGTCAAAGATCCCAGACCTGGAAGTCTGAGTGGGTGGGGAGCTGGCGAACTGCCGGGAGTGAAGACTGCCTCCTGCGTACCATCCTACTTTCTATACTCGGCTCATCACGGCTCTTCGAAAGGGACACGTTACCTGAGTTGGAGGCACAAGAAACACAGGAATTCCTACCCTCTAGGGCTGCTGAAGACGGGCCCTTTGAATGACAGCAAACAGAGCGGTGTTTCCTACTTCCTGCTGTCAACTGCTCACCACATGCCATCATCGCCCGCCGACGCGGGACACGAGGACATTCAGAAATAGCCACCAGGAGCTTGCTGCCCGCTAGGATTACGCCGTGCCCCCGGCACTGGGCACGAAGTCCTCACCACACACTGCCTCCCAAGCTTGCCTACAGCACGGACATGTCCGCTGGGAGAGAGAAAAGCAGAGCGGCTGCTGTCTCCTCCACTCCTGCTGACTTTATGGCCCCCTCTCGTCTCTCGCGTGGAAAGTTCCCCCCACTGAGGACCGAGGCAGTGGAAAAACACTCCTGTGAGACCACAGGGTGGGGGGCACGCCCCTCTATGGCGGGCTCGAAACTCACCCTGTGTCTAGGATCCGACTGTGTTTCCTCCACGCACCTCAACCTAATTTCCTGTGGATTTCAGATCATCTTTTATTTCCAATTATGCTGCTGTTCACATTATCGATTTGGAGGATACAAATGTTGAATGAAAAGAGAGAGAGAAGAAAGGGAGGGGGAGAAGAATTCCATTTTGCCTGAAGGATAAGATACTCGAAATGCCACCCCACACAGCATCTCCGAAGCATTCATCAACGTGGCAGAGGCTGGCTCAATTATCTTTGTGTCAGATGATTATCTGAGAGCTTAATTTAATCTCCATTATCCTCCCCCGTCATATTTCAATTAAATCTGCTATCAGAGTGTTAACACGTCTTTGAACCTGCTATTTCTTCAGTTAATTTTCCACTAAGAGGTGCTGGAGAGTAACAGATGTCATAATTATGCAATTATTAAGTGTATTTGACACTCGTTCTCTCAGGATTTTTGTGGTTGGGGTACGGGCGTTGGAAAATTAATCTGACGACAATATGCTTCCGTTGTGATCCGTAACACGGCTGCAGGCTGGGCGACGCTCCTCCCGCTGTTTCACCGGCGGCCGCCAAGAAAGATGAAGGATTAACTGATTGTGTGTCAGATTTGTTTCACTTTTGTACATCTGGTAAATCGGATGAGTTCATTAGGCGAGCAGAAGTTCAGAGACAGGGTTTTCTCTCCTCCCTGCCCCCACTCCGCCTTTTCAAGACCTCAGAAAACACAGCAAGTGCATGTCAGGGGAGAGCGTGGAAGTCACAACGGTGGTGTTAAGAGTGGTTAATTTTAACTGAAAAATCTTGGGTTTCAGCTGGGAACTAGATAACTGTATGACTTTGGTTACGGCACACTTTCTTTTCTTTCTCAGCTTCATTTCCATGAGAAATGAACAGGCTTGACTACAGTTTACCTCCTTTCCCAGCTCTACCATCCTGTGACAATAACTAAAACCCTGCTCTATAGATGATAGAGATAGACGGATACACAGATAGATGATCGATATCTCTATATAAATGATATGGAGATACAGATGGAGATATGAAAATATATATTCATGAAGGATAAAAGTTTATACATATATTATATATTTAAAATTTTAAATATTATATATACATAATATTTATGCTTTATATATGCTTTATAAACATATGTAAATGCATATACATATATATTACTCCATATCATCTATATCTGTAGTTACTTAAATCTTCAGATCTGTTCAATTTGAGGTCTGAAAAGCTGTCTCTGTTGATCTTTGGGTCTATAACACATAGTCACTAAAACCAAAGGTGCATCAGGACTTGAAATCCTGGTTCTAACTGTGTGACCTTAGGCAAACTGCCTTCCCACTCTGAGCTTCAATTTCCTCCTCTGTAAAATGAGTATGGAAGGATGCAACCTAGTTCATAAGATTGTTCAGGTGATTAAATCCAATATCGTATCTGTCACCATCTATTTGTATTTATATATCTGGTTCATGTCTAGAAAAGGAGCTGAAGATACATAAGGGGAGTTGAAGTTAGGAGTGGATATACAGATTGGATGAGTGTGGGTATTTTTGGAAGATTTTTTTTGACATCACGTAGGGTTTTCCATAGTACTAAAGAACATTGGTGTGTCCATGAGGACTTAAGAGACCTTCCAGGTGGGGCCCCTTCCTTAAGGACAAGGAAACCCCAGCCCAGAGAGGACCTACCCAAGCACATTGCCTGCTGGTGACACAATAGGGCCAAGAACGCAGCTCTCTCTGCTCCCAGTCTAGGGTCTTTCCTCTGTGCACTTGGCCTCTCCATCCACATGTATCAGTTTTACATGAGCTCTGAGCGCCAGCTTGCTACCATCATTCTCAGATCTTCTTCTGCTCTTCATCAAACCCAGACTCTCCTGCCTTATCCCTCCTCTAGTGCTACTCAAATGGACAGAAGGTAAACGGTGGGTTATTTTCAACCCAAATGACATACTTGGGGTGTTGTCTGGAACTCCTTATTCCATGGAAATCCTATCTGGAGGCCAAACAGATAAAATGAGAGCAAAGTCAAATGCTCTGGTTAAATCAGGATTATGATATCAGCAGTTCCCTGTGCTTACTCTCACACTCTGTCTCTGAGGGATTTTGAGGAAAACCCTGAGGTCCTGTAGATGACATTTGGAAAACCATCATTCCATGTCATAAATTTTGCCTGAATAGAATTTCATTGAATGGATGTAGAAAATGTATTTGATCAATCTCCTTTAGTTGGGCACCGAGGTTGTTTCTGATTTTTCATGAAAAAGATCTGCAAGAAACTAGATATCTAATTTCTTTTTTAAAAGATTTTATTGGGGAGTTGGGGGAGGGGAACAGTACTGGGCAATCGGGGGAAGGGGAACAGACAAGTTGCTGTCCTTTTGTTCTTCAGTCTAGTTGTGGAGGACGTTGCTTCACTGGCCCATGTTGGTATTATCATTGCGCTCTTCCCGGGTGAGGCAGATCCGTCACTGGCCTCTGCACGGCTGCTCACAGCGGCTCTTGGCAGCTCACACCAGCTGCTGGCCACTCACACTGGCTGCCAGCCACACACGGTAGCCCATGGCAACCCACTGCAGCAGGGGCTGCAGCCTACACTGTCGCCGGCGACTCACGGCAGCCCAGCTCCAGGTCGAGCTGCTGCTCACCATCTTAGCTGTAGAGGGCAGTGTCACTGGCCCCCATGTGGGATCCGAACCGGGGCCCTGCTGCTGTGGGTGCCATAAGCTACCGAGTGTGGCTTCCCAAGCCAGCTTTTAACCAACACGCCACTCGGCCGGCCTCCAGATTTCTAATTTCTAAAAAGCTCCCTTTCATATGGATTGGTCCTAACAGATTTCTTGTCTGGAAGGTGTCAACTTTCTTTCCCTCAGAAAAGATATCAAGATTAGCTAGGAGGACTTCATGTGGATGCCTACGTTTTTCAGAGCCATGAAATTACATAAAATATATACCATTCTCTGGCATTTAGGTCTTTGGAGATGGTCACTTATGTCAAAGAGAAGAGAGGCTTCAGGTAAAGTTGGATCAAGGGCTTAAATGACATTATGTATTCTCAGCAGATATGTCCTCCCCCTGTGTGTGCTGGCCTCAGGCTCGCCTACTGAGGACAGCTTTCTTTCATGCCGCTGGAGGAGGGGGCCACCACCTGGCTGGTTGCCAGGTTTGGCAAAAGAGAATTTTTTTTCTGTTTTTTCCTTTTAACCTAATATCTTTCTATCCGTCTATTCTGATAGCCCTGGCTGCTGGCTACTCTTCATTTATTCTTCCAGATCCATTCTCTGTATTGTTCTACCCTCTTATGCACTGCTCCAGTCAACTCCTCCTGTCCCCTCGCGTCCAGTTGGGTTTGGACAATGGAAGACTGTATTAGCTTCCTAAGGCTGCTGTGACACAGTACCACAAACTGAGGGGCTTAAAACAAGAGAAATTTACGTCCTCACAGTTCTAGAGGCTGGACGTCCAAGCTCAAGCTGTCACTAGGGGCCTGTTCCGTCTGAAACCTGTAGGGAAGGCTCCGTCTTTGCCTCTTCCACTGTTTGTAGCAATCCTTGGCTTGAAGATGCATCACCGTAACCTCTGCCTCCGTCGTCACATGGGCACCTTCTCCCTGTGTCTGTCTGTCTGTCTTCTCTCTGTTTATAAGGACACCAGTCACAGTGGATTAAGGGCCCACCCTTCTCCAGTATGACTTCCTCTTAACTAATTACATCTGCAACAATTTTATTTTCAAATGGGGTCACATTCTGAGGTACAAGAGGTTAGGACCTCAACATATCTTTTTCGGGGGGCGGGGGACACAATTCAACTCCTAACAGAGGTACTGGCAGCAGAGAGAGGGGGAGAGAAGCGAGAGGCTGGGGTGCTTACTGCCCCAGGGTGGGAAGCATGTGTTTTCCCCTTTCTCTGCTGAAGCCCACGGCCTTCATAACACATCCAGCTCCTGTCCGGAGGCTCTGACCCCCGGGCTCCGGGATGCTGGTGCCTCCTCCTCCTGCCCCTTCAGGTTTTGGGGTGCTAGCAGCTTCCTGATGCGCTAGCCCTCCGCTAGCAGGGCTGTGTGTGTATCAGTCTCACCTCGATTCTGGATTCCACAGCGTCCATAGAGATGCATGATTTAGACGCAGTGAGCGCTGACAGTGAACATACAGGGCAGAGAACAGGCATTTCCAGAGAGCCCACCAAAGACAAGCCCAGGTCGCTGCCCACACACGGCACTGGGTGGCCCACCTCTGACTCCGCTGCACAGCCCTTGTTTTATTTCCCAGTTTCACTCTCCTTCCCTCTCCCTTCCCGCCCCCCCCCTTTCCATCCCTTCAGCCTTTTTCTGTAAAGCAGTCTAGTGGAAGACCGCCCCGTGGAAGGTCTCATGCACAAAAAAATTACTATTTTTATGCACTCTCCCTTAGGGTACACTTCAGCACAATCCATACTTTTGTGGGCATTTTTTTCCCTATAATATGTTTGTAGCCAGAATATGGAACCAGCGTCGAGAAAATTAAACAGAACAAGGGAAGCCATGTGCCCCACAATTAAAGGGAACACTTCAAGTAGCAACAGGAACCCAACAGGACAGTCCGCCGTGCCAAGAGAAAAACGTGCAGCCGGAAAATCTGCCAAGCGCCCCTGATTTGTAAAGATTTTTTTTCCATATTTAGGTAAATGAATGTAATTATTTAATGCCTCCTGCAATGGTAATAGGATTGTGCTTGGGCCCTTTCAGCATATGGTGCTGGCAACAAAATCCTCTTCAAGAGAGGAAGGAAAAAAGGTGGGGGGCACATAAAGGCTCAGATCTCACTCGTCAGTTTAGTGGTGGAGGTCTGCCTGGCCCTCAGCCGGCCTGGGGAGAGGGGGTGACTGGGGCAGTGGATTCCGGGGGTTTCACAAGTTGGTGGGTAGAGCAGAGCCGTGTGCCACCCACGGCCACCATCCATGCTCGCTCCTAGCAGCCTCACATGTTGATCTGTGAAGCCCAGCCTTTGGGGGTGGGGCCCACCTGCACCTAATCACTTCCTCGAGACTCCCACAAGTTACTGAGAGGAAGGAGCTGAGATCCTTCACTTTCTCTAAGGTCACCTCATTTTCAAGGCTGTCGCCAGACCTGGGTACAGAGCCCCCTTGGAAATTTGTACAGATGGTCCCATGGCCCTGAACCTTCCCTTCATGGCAGTCCTGTCTACTTAAAGCTGTACCTCGCAGATGGCAGATCCATTGAGATCCCAAATTTGGATGATCTCATTAGAATCCAGCATCTTTTATGCGATGCCAAAGTCATCCTCCATTACCTGAAAAGCAGCAACAGCAGCCACATTTAAGTTTTTAAACATTGCGCGCTTAGCTTATACACCAAAGGGTGCAAGGAATATTACCCCTTCTGTGCAGAGCTAATCATCTCAGAGGAGCGAGGGGGTAAACACACATAAAATACTCAGAAACAGTGGGAGGCGTGATGAGCGCTGTGGTGTGGGCCCCTCTCCCTGGGCCACAGAAAGCTGTGGGGAAATAAGGGATCGCATGCAAACTTGAATCTGACTTAGAAGAGCGGGTGGGACTTGCTTACACAGAGAGGAGGGGAAGATCCACTTCAGGGTGTCTGTGCAGAGTTGGGGGGGCGCGGGAGCCCAGACGTGTACTCGGTGTTTATGAGGAGTGGGGGGGACCATACCTTGTGGGCAGGAGGGAAAATGAGGTGGGATGTGCAGTCTTGGAGAACTACGAGAGCGAACTTTTTTTTTTTTTAACTATTATGTGCTTCAGGGTCTCTAACATCTTATTCCCCTATGATAACTAATTTTCACCTCCTGACATCACCACGCTCCTTCCAGGAGAATCCCTACTTCCCTGTAGGGACAGGTCAAGGGCTTGACATTTGTGCAGGTCTAGCAGGGGTTGAAGGAATGGCCACCACAGGTCGTCCTTGCCCCACGGAAGGGTGCGGGAGGCCCTGCCATGCCTCACCTCTTCCTTTGATGGAAATGCCCTCAGATGGAAGCTCACAGCTGAATCTGAGTCCCAGTGTCTGTGGAAGGGACCAGGCAGGCCGGTTCTGTGTGGGATTGTCCCATGTTTAGCTCAGATGCTGTGATGGCTTACAGCCAGCAAAGCTGGACTGTAGTGTTGATGGGTCCAGGCTCTGAAAGAAAAGCTACATCTCTCCAACTGTAAATCTGAAGCCCAGGCTAAGGCCCTCAGGGACCCATCAAAGGCTGTCCTTTCTTGAATTTAGACCATCTCTCTGTTACTTCCAGCCAAACTCCAGACTGTACACATTTCTAAGAGTGGGGCTCAATGCTTTCTTGCCATATGACAACCCTCCCACAACTTTGCCCATAGCCATCAGATAGAATGTGGAAGGGAAAGAACTATGCTCTATAAAACACCAAGCACGGGGGAGAAAGATGCATGTACACCATGCAAGCATGGCATTAGATGTGATGAGCAGGACCCAGGGCCTATAGCGCTTGACACATAAGCACTTAATGAGTATTAGCTGGATGGATGGAAGGATGGATGGATGGATGGATGGATGGGTGGGTGGATGGATGCAATTTTAAGAGTCTTGGGTTCTTGTCCTGAGCTTGTCTTTAACATTTTGTGATGTTGTCAAGTCATATTGCTTCTACGATTCTCTCTTCCTTCTAGGAGTCTCTCTTCAGCTGTTAAATGGGTAAACTCCCCACTGTTTTCTTTACTTCAATGGATTTAACAATGAAATGAGATCATGGATGTGGGAGTCCTACTCTGGACTTGGTGCTATAGGAAGGACAGGGATGGCGGTCGTCACTGCTGTTCGCACATATCCTTGGAAGACTCTAGAGTTAAACAACCTGCTTAGCTATGATATTCAAGACCCCATGTCAACAATAGTGGGCATTCCCCCCTTCACCTTTCCTGACACTGGATCTGCAAGCAGGTCTGAACAATTTTGGATTGCTTTTTTCTGTGCAGGAGAGCAGGAACGGTGAAGTACAGAGGTGAGAGGCTATCAGTGAATACAGACCTACCATCCTGGTGACTCCAAGTCAGTCAGGAGCCTGAATACTGGAGTTGAATTATTCTGTTGTCTCTGTGGCTCCCTGATTTTTTTTTTTTAGCTGTCTGGCATAAGGAAGGTTGTAAATATATGAGACTAAGGTCTGCTTTGTAGAGTATCTACCGTTCATTCATCCACTGATTTGACAAACATTTTTGTACTGCTACTATGTGTTGGCAATGTGCTGAGTGATGGATATTTAAACCTTTATTTCAAGAAGCTTATAGTGATGCTGGTATAGCAAGCAGATATTATTCTGAGTACTAGCTTCAATTATTTGGTAATAATTACAATGTTAAGCAGGATTCTGAGACCGCATAAAAAGACTGATTAAAAACTCTACAGTCATTTCCAGTGGGCATGTTGCTGCATATTAACAAATATACAAAGGAGGTACTACTCCCCAGTCTTAGGGCTGGATGTCACTCTATTGGGTTAATACTAGCTGCTCTTTAAAAAAATTCCCCAAAATAGAATGACTTAAACATAATAGACGTTTATTCCTCACTCACACAATGTCCAAAATGTATCTTCCTATTTGGCAGTTAGCTCGCCTCCAAGTGGTGACTCAAGGACCCAGGCTCCTTCCACATTGTGGCTCTGTTGCCTATAACATGTGATTTCCAGGTGACTCTGCTCTTCTGCAGGAAGCCAGCAGAAGGAAAAGGGCAGTGGTGCAGACACACTTCCTTCTCAAGTTCCTCAGTCTGAAAGAGCCACCCATGGCTTCTGCTCCTTTTCCACTGAAGATAGTCCACAATCCCATCTAGATGAAGGGAAGCGGCGACAACGCTATACCACCTTTGTTGGACAGGAAGTCATTGCTTCGAACCATGTCCTGATTTTTTCCAGTCAAGCCAGCTTGAGCTCATTTTATTCTTCCTTGCAGCCAGCTGGACTCCTTTTATTCAGAAGCTGGAGAGAGTACAATCTGTGTCTCTCTACATAGGAAGTCTCCTCATCTCGTTTTTAAGTAAGAACAGTCATTTCCAATTCCCTTCCAACACACTCTAGAGCAAAAAAACCCAGAGAGAGAGATCACTCCATGTTCAGGGCCCCGCCAGGTGTTGTCAGGGGGGTTGTTTAAGGAAGAACACCCAACATGATACACAGCCATAAAGGTTTCTGAGACTTTGCCCCAGGGGGAATTCAAGGACTTGAATTTCTCTTCACTAAGCCGCTCACTGAGACTCGGCCTTTACAACCCAATGTTTGAAGCTCTGGGACTGCTTATATAAACACGCTATTCTAACAGCGCCTGGCAGCCCAATATAACATTTGTTTTACTATATCTTGCAAGCTATATAGAGCCTTTATTGTAGAGGGCAGCATTAGATCTTTTCATAAAGACGAGCAGATAATTTTATCTAATTTCATTGACTGTGGTTAAATGGTGTTTTTCCTTTCTTTCTTATTTAACCCCTTTTGCTGCTCCTGACAAGGTCCCTGCCAATCTCTCCACTGCTCTGTCCAGGAAGCACGCAGGAGGAAACTCTGGTTGCTCACTCACTCCGTTATCTCCAGGTTTCTGTCCATGCCTTCCTCCTGCTTGGACCCTCGTCACTCTGGAACTCAGTTCTACTCCACTTCATTAATTCACCTTCAGATCTTATACCGTTAATTCATCCTCAGACCTCATATCACTTCCTTGGGCAAGTCTTGCCTCTCCTGTGTCAGATTTGATCAAGGCTCCAGTTGCACTTTTGCTAACATCCTGTACTTTACCTTTCTAGCGATCACCATGGTCTGAGATTATGTATTTGTGGGAATATTTGAATGATATCTCTTTTCTCTACTAGGCTTCAAGCTCTATGTGTAAAGGGACACTTTCCTGGTTTTGCTCTCCACTGTCAGTAGCTCAAAAAAATGTTTGCTGAGTATCTGTGGCTTCTTCGCTCCAGGCCTCACACTTCCCTCTGGCCCATGGATGGTAAGGTAGCAGCGGGGAACTCTAAGGGCCTCCCGGGACAGTCTGCAATTACGTGAGCAGACATCAATTTGTAGATGCCGTGAATTTATGTTTATCTGCTCCTCTCCTGGAGTGTGTGCCCTTGAAGCCTAACCTTGGAGTATCTGAGGGCCAGATCTGAAAGGCGCCCATAGAGGCAACACACGTGCATCGTCTTTCTGTGCCTTAGATGGAAAAACATGATTGTGATGCTCGTTAGGGTGTGTGTGTGTGTGTGTGTGTGTGTAGGAACCAGAATTTACCAATCTTATAAATTCAAAATAGAAATCTTCACATTGGAGAATTGGACAAGACCTGAGGTATCGGGAGTCTTTAAGAGAATGAAGATAATGGCGGATAACACCTTTCCTTTGGATCCCAAAGACATTCACAGGGTATTTGTTCAGTCTGCTTTTAGCATCACAACGCTGTAGGTGACTTAGCAATTATCATCCTTATGCTACAGATAAATGAGGGCAAGAAAGGAGGGGGGACTTGCCCAAATCCCGCAACCAGGAAGTGTAGGACCTGGACTGGAGCTGAGCAAGGCTCCCCCCGACGGTGCTCTTCCTGCTGCATTCTCACAAAGCTCCGAGAGCCAACAGAGTCCCCTGCAGACACGCTGACCTGGGGACCATGGTGTGGGCTGTGGTGCAGCGCCGTCCCAGTTTGCCAAAGCTCTCGGCACCTTCTCAGAATACTGTCTGCGTCCCCCGTTCAGGACGCCTGTGCTATGGGACCTCCTAGGACACCCAGGTCTCCTATGGGAAGCTAGTTGATGAGCAGCCAGCACAGTGCCGGAATGTAGAAGAGGACTTAAAATATTTTGGGGTATATGGATGATGTTACTCGTTTGAGCCTGCCCACTTCTCTCACCTCCTTCCTTACTTAGGAGACCTTCTGTGTGGAGGCTGTCTCCACGAGTGCAATCAAATACTTAGCGGTATAATAACAACAGTAGCAGTAAATAACAACACTAAGTCACCCTTACTGAGCACCTGCTCTATGCCACCCAAACCTCACTAGGTATCGGATAGTTATTTATTGGCTGATGTCCTCTGCCCACTTGCCATGTAAGGTAGATAAGTGACAATGATTTGTTCAAGGTCATAGCCAACAAGTGGCAAAGCTGGGATTTGAATGAAGCTTATTCTGACTCCCAAGCCTGTCCTACTACTTTTTCTCCATCATGCTGCCTCCATTTGAGCCTCTTAATTATCCAACAGCACCCCAAGACATCACACAGGCCACGAGTCAAGTGGAATGGCCAAGAAGAGCTGTTGCCAGGCTGCCTGTGTTTTTTGGGGTGCTGTCTGCCTGGCAGATGCCTTGCTTCCTCGCAGGGCTGTGCTAATCTCTTCCCTATGCAGATCAGGGTGTCTGAGAGCCACCCTGCCCCCTCCCTTCCGATGCATGCGGTTCCTCCTGGGGCCTTTCAGCTGACAGCTGCGGAGAGGACAGTGTGCCTGCTGGAAAAGGGTCCCTAATTTCCCCCTGGCAAGAGCCTGCAGTCCAACTTTGGAGAGCACAATTAGCATGCTCTCAGCTGGAACAATGGAAGCAGCAACAGATGCTTCTCTTCCCAGGGATGTTCCAAGCTGCAGCCTCTGCGAATGGGTGGCTTTCTTCTTCCCCACCGAGGAGGCCTGGCAGCCCTGCCAGCAGCCGGGGGTGGGGCTGGCTGTGGAGCTGCTGTGAGAGGAGCATTACCAGGGCGAACCAGAGGAACAAGGGCCTGCCAGACTCCAGTCACCACCCTCCACCGATGGCTGGGGCCACCCCACCCCCCTACTGGGCGAGGAAGTGGTTGGACCAGTTCTGCTCTGAACCACAGTTTGGGCAAACTCCAAAAATGTTGCCAAATGGTTAAGAGCAAGAAATCCAGAGTGAACAGTTGTGGGTTTGAGTCCTGGCATCGCCACTGATGAGCGGTTGTCCTTGAAAAAATCCTCAACTTCTCTAAGCCTCGGATTCCTTGTATAAAACAAGGAAATCATAGTGTGGGCATCACAGGTTTGTTTGGGGGGATGAAATAAAATAATACATAAATACAGCTTACAATGAAAGTTCTGAAAAATGCTCCATGTAAAAAGGACTTTTATGTCATAATCACCTTTATTTCTGGGGACTAGCACATAGTATGTGCTCAGTAAACACACAGTCAGACTTAGAGCCACTTAAAGGGACCTATAGAGACCCTCCAGCCTAGCGATGTTCATTCAGAATGTTTACCTGGAGGAGTTTCAGGGCACCTGAAAACATTCTTTTGGACATTTGTTAACCAAATTATGAAAAATTAAAAACAATTCGGCTGCTCATGAGTTAATAAAATTTATGTTAGCCTATTGGTGACCCCAAACATATAAAATTGTGTTGCCAGGTTAAATCATTTGTCTGAAGATGTTGGGATAAGTCTTAATGCCATTTCTATCAAACGAAGATTCTGAGATCGCAAAATGAGCATTATCATTTGCTTGTCTGTGAGAATCTCCTTGCTTTGCCGTGAAAACAAAAATTAAAAATAAATCAGATGATTTATTTTTTTTTTCATTACCCCAGATTTTAATATTTGGTTTTCATCAAGGTACATTATTCTTATTTACACAAGTAAATGTTATACATTTGAATATATAATTTGCATATGCTAATTACATTCTACTTCTCTGTGTTTTATATATTGTGGTTCCTTGTAAGACTCTACTGCTTAAAAGTAAAATCTGAGTACCACTGATCTTCTCTAGCCTCTTGATTTTGAAGGTGTGATTTCGGGACGGAGAAAAAGAGATTTGCTCAAGGATCACTGGTACAGAACGGGGACCAGCGACGGGGACACTCCACTCCTGTCTCTTTCTCTGTGCACCTCCTTCTCGCCCCACTCACAATCAGCGTCACCAGTTCCTCTCTGACCTCCATGACAAAAAAACAAAAGGCCACCATGTCCAGATGCACTGGACACTCACTAAGCTGGCTTAGTGCTCAGTTTTCGGTGATTCTGGGCATGCTATAGCCCCATAGCAACATTTTGACCCAGTAAGAGAAGTAAAAAGCCCCAGATGTGGGGATCTGAGAGGGCTTGCTACCTAGCCCCTCTGGCCTCCACGGAGCCCAGATTTCAAGAGTCCTTAAGCCTGTAAGGTTAGTTTAGTGAATAGTAATGGATTCTTTCTAACCTTTTCCCCTTTCCTCTCTCCCTCCCTCCCTCCCTTCCTTCTTTAAATGTCAGTTGAGTGCTTACTATGACCAAGCACTGTTCCAGCCATGACAGAATGTTCACCAAAACAGTCCCCTTCCCAAGGTGTTTACATTCTACTGGGGGAAGATGTATAATAGCTAAATAAGTAATAATAATAATAATAATAGTACGACTGTATTATGAATGATGAAGATGCTCAGACCTGCCTCACCTGGGCATGTTCTCCTCTGGATTCCCTCTCAGTGGGGGAGGGTCCCCCAAAGTGGCTCAGCGGTGCCACTGCCGCTGCGAAGGGCAGAAGAGCTCTCTAGTTATTACTTGGTGGTTTATCAGGTGCCCCAGTTTGAAAGAGCAGCAGCTCTCGACTCCATGTAAGGAGCAGCCCTAGACGCTGTCGCTCCCCACGTGAATCTGGGTCCATCGCCTGATGTCTCCCAAGCCTGCTTTCAGGAGTCCAGCCCAGCAGGCTTTCTGAGGAATTCTGATTTTGTCCTGGGACAACCTCTCGAGCAAGGTTGAGGGCTCCAAAGCCAGGAGGGCAGAGGTGCAATTGCACTCACTGAGGGTGGAAAGGGTCCCCATGTCAACTGGCTGGGCCCACCGAGAGCTGCCTGGAGACCTTTGGCATGAAGTCTCAGCTTCGTTTGTGTTAGGGATCAGTGGAAAATTGCTCAGGAACCCTCCTGGAGAAGCCACCTTGTGGCCACCCAGAGATGTCACCTGAGCTTATCTGGACCATCTGGAGGAAAATGGCTGCCGGTGCATTTGTAATTCATTGGCAAACTTTCCCATGGGGCCCTGGGAGATTCCTAGTCCAGCCTATGGACCTGTAGCCCAGCCAACATCCCTTGATACTCTCTGCTAGCTTGGCCTGTGCATCGTCTCTCTTCCATCTCAACACATCATTGGATGCTTCAAGAAGCCATTGTTGACTTATCAGCTTTGAAGAGAGTGATGAAGGGTTGTGTGATACAACACAAAGGTGGCTCAAAGCCAAAGAGGTACTGAAGAAACAGATGGATGGGGCCACCCTAATCTCTGCTGACTAATTTGATTTTGCCCCTATGTGGGCAGAAAGAGGGGCGCGGGAAGAGGCTTTCACTGGATCACTGTTTCTTCTTTCTAAGGGTCTTCAATGCTCAGAATCAGGACATCAGCTCAAGAAAGTGGAACCTCAAGGGACGCTGAGGTTCCTACCTATAGATGGGATGATTTTAAACTTGAATCACACAGAGTTGAACTGTTTCACATTTGTCTATTCTAATTTTATAAGGCACTTGTGTAATATATAAAAATAAAGGATAGGGCTAGTCGAGTGGCTCGTTGGTTAAGAGTTGGCTGGGGAGTGCCAGCTCTGAGCAGCAGGGTCGCCAGTTCAGATCCCACATGAAGGCCAGTGATGCTGCGCCCTCTACAGCTAAGATGGTGGACAACAGCTCGACCTGGAGCTGGGCTGCTGTGAGTCGCCAGCAACAGAGTAGGCTGCAGTGGGGCTGCAGTGGGGCTGCAGTGGGCTGTCGTGAGCAGCCGTCCAATGGCTGGCCAGCAACTGCCTCACCCGGGAAGAGCACATTGATAATACCAACATGGGCCAGTGAAGTGATGTCCTCCACAACTAGACTAAAGAACAAAAGGACAGCAGCTTGTCTGTTCCCCTCCCCCAATTCCTCAATTAAAAAAAAAATCTTTAGAAAAAATAAAGGATATATATATTTACGTATATATACATATATATATATATATATATATGTATGTATAATCAAAACCTTACAAATAAAAATAGATTACACCTTTAAAACTCTTTTCTTCAATGCTGGCCCCTTCTTACCTCCACAGAAGTAGTCACAGTAACCAGTTTGAGATGTACACTTCCCAGTCTTCTGTGATTTGCATATACAGAAAGAATGTACCCTGGAAAATAAATAGTACTGTTTGATGATTTATTGATTTAACAAGCGTTCAGCTGCACATATTACTCAGAAATTATTTTTTTCCTCACTCAGCCTCATATCTTAAAGAAGACCCCATGTTGACAAATACAGAGTCACCTTATTATGTTTGACTGTTGTGTATGTATCATGGCTTCTTTAACCATTCTTGTGTGATAGATACTGAACTCGTTACCCATTTTTTTGTCTCTCACAACGAACATCTTGTGGGTGCTTTTATGTACATGTAATTTTCTAGGACACGTATTGAGAAGTGAGCTCCTGGAACATAGGGTGGTCCCACTTTTAATTTTGAAAGATAAGTTCAAATTGATCACACTGACATGACGACACTGATCGCCACTCCTGCCAGATGATCGATTCTTTAAGAAATCATTTTCTCTCTCTCTTGGCCTGTGTGGGTTTTCAGACTCGATTTTCTTTATTTGTCCTCCTCTCCAGTTGCTTCCAGTCTTGGCATCATGGTGATAGCACTGAAGTTACACGTTGCGTTTGCTGAGCAAACACAGGTAATTGATTAGAGAAGCAGCTGACAGTCTGGCTTCCATCGCACAGGTCTTCGAGAGGAGGCTCCGTCTATTGTCTATTTGCTGATGTGGTGAGAAATGCTACTGGCTTAGACATCTTTGCTATGAAGATGGTCGATTTAAAATACATTTGTCTGTGTATTAGGTGGACACTCATCTCTTGCATAGCTTCATATATAGGATTTACTTTTCTAGTCTAGTTTTAAGAGAATAAAATAGTTTTCTAAAAAAAATAAAAAAGAATCCAACTACTCTGCAATTAGCGTCAATAACATGGGAACATGGGTTTTTATTTTCACAAACAACCATAGAATGGGTCCGCTCTGCAGGTATTGCAGGTAAGCATACACACACTTGGTTGCTGGTCCATATTCAGCTTAGAGAAACCGCTAATTATCTGGCTGCATAAGCAGGCACACTGAAGAACTGATCTAAGAGAATCTTATTTTGACTTCTGGTACACATTTTCCTGTTAACTTTTAACATATGTAGCCTGCAGGCATGCTTCACACAAATCTCCAGCCGTCTGCGGAACCAGTGAGCAGTCGGAGAAATGTGTAAAGATTTGAGAACACGCGCAGTTTCACGTTAGATGTTGTCAGTGAGTAACTATTCTAAAGGTACTTTTCTCACCACTTAGCTGTAAAAAAAAAAAATCCGTAATGTGGGGGTGCTCTGACAAAGTTACACATTTAATGAACACACCACCCTAAGGAAAATGTCTTCAAATTTGATAACTGCTTCCCTTGCATTCAAAGACATGCTAACTAGAGATGTAGAGTTTCGCTGGAAATAATTCTGCAATTTATCTAATTACATTGAGAAAACCTTCAACAATCTCTTTGGCCTTCGTTCAGTATTCAAACCATTTGAGTATGGGCAAGGATGGGGTTTAATCTTGATCAAGAGAGAAAGGATTTGGCAGCCGTGCGATCAATGTACATAAACCTGTGTTGAGAATGTTTACATAACTCTGCTTGTTCTATTTTCTGCCCCTCTACATAAGTCGTTGGATGTCTTCCTCATGTGGACAGATCATTCTGCTGTATAAGTCTTGTCTCCCTGGATGGATTCCTGAAGGAGAAAGGCCCTGTTGTACCTTCTTTAATAACCCCTGTGGGTCCTATCATGCGGTTTGGCATTTAACCGGCACTGAATAAATGTTGGCTGGAATGGAGGACCCTTCAGAAACTCCCATTTACCAACCAAACTCAGTAGACCGACTAGACAATATTCTTATCAACTCATTAGGCAATGTTCTTAAAGTATCTGTGACTATTTTTAAGCTAATTCTGAGTTATTTCTTATGCTTGAAAGTATCACCTTGAATTACCCTAAGTG